>NC_141094.1:36598296-37198296 GCF_041138505.1 Cibotium barometz
TGTGCCACTGTGAGTACTTCCTTGCTTCCTAAAATTACAACACCCAACAAGTAAATGCATTTTAGAAATCATTACATCATTTTATCATGATTTTAATATTTTCATTTTGTTTTTTGTTTGTTCCTTTTCCTTACAACAACAAGGACCTCAGTGAGCTTTTCCTCTAGACCTAATGCCTTCTCACTAGGTCTTACGAGCGGCTCGACAGGTATCTCATTGAGCTTTATCCTTCGTATTTCATTCCTCTTTATCTGAGACTTATAGGCGACTCGGTACAAATCTTCAACTGGGCTTCCTCCACGCCTCATACCTTCTTAATCGGTCTTACAGGCATCTCTATAGTATCCTTAGTGTGCAAGACTCTTCCTTTGGCCATCATGCCTTATTTTAGGACTTACAGGTGATGTAGTTGGAACCTTATATGGGCTTCCTTTGGACCTCATGCCTTCTCACTTGATCTTAGATGTATCTCCGTAGTATCCTCATCGAGTGTCTCCTCCCAGACCTCTCATGCTTCATTCTTTCAATATTAATATCATGGTCGGGACCTCACTGGGCTTCCTTTGGACCTTATGCCTTATCCCTTGGTCTTATAGGTGTCTTGGTAGTATCCTTAGCTGAGCGTTTGCTCTGGCCCTCATGCTTTATTCTTCGGATATTAATATCATTTTTCCATTGGCACCATATTTCAAGACAATACTTCAACAATTGATGTATTTGAGTTCACCAATTACTTACCACTCAAGTTCATCAAGTTGTCCACCTGGAGTTTCCTACAGAGGTGAAGGATACTTGCCACGTACTCTATACAGTAGGCATAAATGAGTTGGATAATCAAAGCCAACATGTCGTATGCCATATGTGTGCTTCTTTTAATGTGCTCATGAAATCTTTTTTATTTTTTAATTTCCTTCTTAACTTTCTTATGTGATTTAGATTTGTGCAAGGCATGCAAGATTCTCGTGAACTCATTTTCCAATGATAGTGCTTACACAATTAGAATTAATAATTTTTAGTGTGGTTATCCTTGTCGTGACACAACTCACACTTTCTTTCCATTTTTAGTATTTGATTTGATCAGAGCCCCCACAACCAGTGCACCACACTAATGCAAGACCAAGTGTGTTGCCAACAAGTAGAGCTCGTGCAATACCAAGGTATTTGCCATTCACACGCAAGGCTTTTTTGCAACAAACACTTCAAAGAGTGAAGGCCTCTACATATTACAGCCTCATGATGGATGAGTCAACAAATATTGGCCTCATTCAACATCTGCTTGTATATGTCTCTTTCACAAAGGACTCTCAACTTGTCACAACTTTTCTAGGTTTGCTGGAAATTCACGGTGGAACCTGAAGTCATTTGTTTGAGCCTTACATTTTCTTCTTGTCTCTCAACTTAACCTTGATGTTAACAACATAATATGTCTTGGTAGTACTAATGGTGGGGTAGCAATGATTGGACATGTGAATGGGTTGGCTGGCATAAGACATTAACAATACTTTAAATGAGATTACTTCCTTGTTCTCTACAAGCGCTTTGTTGAAGAGCCTAGAGGCACAATTTGGATGCATGGATGTACATATGAGTCCGATCCGTAAAGTTAGATGACTGAGTAGGGATTATTCTATTCGTAAGGTCTGTGAATCTTCTGAGCCTCTTCTTGCATTTTTGAGGCTGAGAAGACAGATTTGTTTGCTATCTAGTGAGTGATTTTTAGTTTATCTATAGCATTCATTTCATGGTTGATATTCTAGAGAGGTTTGCCATATTAAGAAAAAACTTTCAGAGCACTTTTGTTGATATAGCATCCATGTTTGGGCTTGGAAACAAAAGTACGTGGGATTCGTATGTCATTTGTGGAGGATTTGTATATGCATGTAAATGCCTCTACAATGGAGGATCTATATGTGGATGTAAATGCCTTTGAATTTGACAACATGGGATATCACGTCATTCCTAATCATGATCCCCCTAATGATCACCTCGTAGGTTCAGGTATGTTCTGGTTCATAGAGAGCTAGATGGCATTGACATGGACAAAGGTATAGAATTTCAAAAGGGGGTTTGTGCTTTGGTAATTGAAAATATGCTTAAGAGGTTTCCTGATAAGGACCTTATAGTGTGTTTTAAAGCATTTTCACCTTGCACTTTTCCAAAGGCAAACCAATTAAATTTATGGACATGTTGAAATAGAAACATTAGCATCCTATTATGGTGAAACCAAGGTTTTGGAAAGTGGTGAGGTTGTTGGTCCTCTCATTTGAGAAGGTGCAAGTAAAAAACGTTTATCAATATTTCAAGGCCCAAGCTCCCTCTATGAATGGGATGAGCATAGCTTCTTACAAGTCACTTGGGTGTCAATTGGTAGGATATTAAACACGTGCAAAGTATCCTATGTTGTTGTTGCGATTGGCACATTTATCGATGCTTCAATGTGCTAGTACAATAGCATGTGAAAGGGTCTTTAGCATCCCAAAAATCATCATTTCAAAGTTGTCAAATGCTTGCAGTTCTCAAAGTTTGGATGCACTCATGCATGTGTCAATTGAAGGTGCTCTTCTTGCTGAGTATGATTTCAATTAACATGTGGAGTAGTGCTAAGATTAGTCACCACATCTATGGTGAAAACACAAGGTATGTCTCATGAATTTTTCAAATACTAGAAAGAGACTAGAAATAAGTATTGTAAATTATCTTGCTAGACTTATTTTTATCTCCCTTCACATAGGGTTGATGGGATTCAATGAGGCTAAAGCTATTTTGGCAAGATATTAAGTTTGTTTTGGAGAACTATTCTTCATGCACAAGAGTTTTAATTTTTTTAGATATGTGCATTGCATAGATAATCATTGCTAACTTTCATATATATATATATATATATATTGATGTTTACTTCTCTCACGTTGTTTTGAAAGGGGATGTGTTAAAAGTAGTTATCATGATCTATGTATGATAACTATCGACATGGTATCTTAATTCAAGATAGCAATCAATGCATATATACTTTACGTATGTAAATATTTCAGAAAATGATTAATAATATTCCATTACTTCAATTAGAATGTATTTTTGAAAAATCTAATAATGTTTGATTTTGCAAAGTTGATTTATTATATACTCAAGGTAGTCTCTCTATTAAAGATCTTATACTTGTGAATAGAGATAGATTTTGAGTACCATAGAGCATAAGTATGTTAGCTTTTTATTTGTTTATTCAACCATGTACTATGTCAATGGTACAAATGTTCATTGTTGGTTCTTGGAAATAGGAAAATTCCTATTAAATAAATTCTAAATTCAATATGCATATTGAATGCAACATGCAAACTGAATTCATCATGCATACTAAATTCAACATGCATACTAGAATTACAGTGCAGCTTCAAGTTAGATAATTTAATGTGAAGGTACTTGAGAGAATCAAAGCCTATGCATTGGTGCAGCTTTATCAGACTTGTCATGGGCACTATTGTATGTGTAAGCTATGGATGTTACTATACAAACCTTGCAAGGTAACATGGTGGATTCTTCGCTAATTCAGTCTATACATTATCATGACAATTTAGTTTAAATGATTTATATGCACTTATTGTAAGATCCCTGTTCCCACCGAGCAACGGATTCAGGGTACTAGAAGCGGAAGTAGCACTTCACGCGCGGGACAGGGGTCCCACACTCGGGGCCTCGTCCACGGATATCCGGACAAGAGACTAATCCGTCGGTTTTTCAAAAACCGAACCCGAAAAAACTTCCCTTACCCGGAAAGCATGGGCGATTCCACCAGGATAACTCTTTACTCTAACGTAGTCAAGATCATTACTGATCAAACCGATCCGACTGCACCTCTAACGGTACTTGGTCAGATCAAGGAAGAAACTTGCACTTGGATCATTGGGATCAACGCTTTTTTCCCCATCAAGAGGCACAGCCGTTGATTCCTATCCATAGAACAATTTACTATCCGGGATTTACTTCATCTATCGTAATAATAGAATTTAAATCTCGATTTACGGATCCATCAGTCCAGCCTAACCCCATCCGATCCCATGGGTTAGCCAACCGCCCAACCACTGTAGTGATGGGATCCAATTTGGAATTTGGTTAGGTTTTGTCCCGGGTACCAAGGAAAAGAGTTCCAAGGCCCCCTAGCCGGAAGTTCATGCAAACATAAAACTAGCCACACCACTTACACACCCAATATGAAAATTGCCTTTTTCTTAGCATCAGCTAACTTTAAAACAATCCTTTAATGAAACCATAGTACCACTGATCACAATCTTCCAATTTATCCAGTTGATTCATAATTTCCCATCATTCCTTCATCAGAGTATCTATGGCATCATTGGCAACTAGAACGCTCACCACCTGTCCACACAGGGGCCTTTTCAATAGTTCCTAGCCCATAATACTCGGCAATATAATCACTTATAAAAATCAAGATGGACTCTCGTTGAAGATCAGCAAGATCAACCAACAGATCCATATAAAGAGCCATGGACTCATCCATTGAAGACCAGCAAGGTCAATCAACCAGATCCATGCCCGTTTTCACAAAACAACTCTTACTCCTTGTTCCAATATCTTCCTCGACGCACGCGTGGGTATCCTAGTAGGCGACCGAGCACCGTATGGTCAGCACCCTCTAGGATCCTTCGCAGGTGACCTAGCGCTTCACTCATAGGCCGCTTCCTTGGTCCCTCATCCACCGTACCGGAAGCTCACCATTTTAATCGAACCGAGGCTGGTCAAGACCTCGGTCGACCTTGCTACGCGAGACGTCCTCCATTGACTCTCCGTCAGCAGTTGCAACTTTATCAGTTAGGTCTCCACGACCTTAATCACAAGACGGTCAAAATGCTTCCCCAGCATTCTTGACATAAAACAGCCATTTACAAACAGCATTTACAAACAGTTTACAAATACAATTTCTATATTAACTCTCATTTTTCCACATTATCCCTCATTAATCCACATTACTTATTCCACATTCCATTTATATGTGTACTCATCCAATCACATCATTTTCCATCTCTTCACTTTAGATTCCTTCACATCACATATCATATATTCACATCCATATCCACATCCACATCCACATTCACATCCATACATCCACATCCACATCCACATTCACATCCATACATCCACATCTACATGCTTACCTCCATTTTCACATCCTCATTTATACATCCACATCCCATATCCACATTCATACATACACATCCACATCCACATTCACATCCATACATCCACATCCACATCCACATTCACATCCATACATCCACATCTACATGCTTACCTCCATTTTCACATCCTCATTTATACATCCACATCCCATATCCACATTCATACATACACATCCATATCCACATCCATACATCCACATCCACATGTATACATCCACTATCACGTCCTCATTCATACATCCACATCCACATACATACATACATCCACATCCATATTCCCATTCACATCTATACATCCACATCTACATCCACATACATACATACATCCACATCCACATTCCACATTCACATCTATACAGCCACATCTACATCCACATTCACATCTATACATCCACATTCACATACATCCACATCCACCTTCCCATTCACATCTATACATCCACATCCACCTTCCCATTCACATCTATACATCCACATCTACATCCACATACATACATACATCCACATCCACATTCCACATTCACATCTATACAACCACATCTACATCCACATTCATATCTATGCATATACATCTTCATGCATACATCCCTTTCCACATTCATACATCCACACTCCCATCTCCACATCCACACATCCACACTCCCATCTCCACATCCACACATCCACATACATACATCCATTTCCACATTCCCATTCATATAACCCCATATGCCTTCACATCTAATCTTTTACATCACATCCATTCTCGCCCTATCACAACCCATATACATCTTATCCTATCACATACACTTCTTACCTCATCCCATACACATCTTATCAAATCTTAATTCATCTTATCACCTCATAACTTATTTCATAAGCATCTTATCACCTCTTGTCACATCTTATACACCTCTTATCACATCCTATCACATCTCATATCTATTTATAGAATACAAGAGAATTCTTATATTTGATATAAGATTTCTTTACACATTTATTTATGCATAAATTCTATTTAAGAAGATTAATACTTTCGAAGTAAAAATCAATCTTTTATGCATCTTCTTATGCATAAATTCAATTTGGTAAGAATTACACTTTTAGAATAAAAGAATTTCTCTTATGCATCTAAGTTATGCATAAAATCCATTTATGATGAAAATCACACTTTTAGTATAAAAGAATATCTTTTATGCATACCTCTATGCATGAAATCCAAATATAATAAAAGTCACACTTTTAAAATAAAATAATCAACTTTTATGCATACCTTTATGCATGAAATTCAAATATAATAAAAGTAACACTTTTATAATAAAATAATCAACTTTTATGCATACCTCTATGCATGAAATCCAATTATGATAAAAGTAACACTTTTACAATATAATAATCATCTTTTATGCATACCTCTATGCAAGAATTTCAATGTGATAAAAGTAACACTTTTACAATAAAATAAATTTTTTTTTTCATATCCCTATGCATGAAATTCAATATGCTAAAAGTAACACTTTTGATATAAAAATTTATCCATTATGCATACTTCTATGCATGAAAATAAAAATGATAAAAGTAACACTTTTGATATAAAAATTTATCTATTATGCATACTTCTATGCATGAAAATAAAAATGATAAAAGTAACACTTTTGATATAAAAATTTATCCATTATGCATACTTCTATGCATGTAAATAAAAATGATAAAAGTAACACTTTTGATATAAAAATTTATCCATTATGCATACTTCTATGCATGTAAATAAAAATGATAAAAGTAACACTTTTGATATAAAAATTTATCCATTATGCATACTTCTATGCATGTAAATAAAAATGATAAAAGTAACACTTTTGATATAAAAATTTATCCATTATGCATACTTCTATGCATGTAAATAAAAATGATAAAAGTAACACTTTTGATATAAAAATTTATCCATTATGCATAATATAAAAATTCAATTTCTCCATGATTATAATGAAATTCTTTCAATTAATCTAGGATGATAATTCCTAGAATATGGTAGGAAGTCCTCTTTTTATGCTTTGAATGAAATTATTTTATGCGAAATTTTTATAAAAATTTTGCCATAGCTCCGCTGCTATGACTGATAAATCTCAATTTTTCTAAGGGATAAAGCTTATCATTAAGGAAATAATTAGAATGGTCTCTAATTGGATCATCAATCCATAATGGATTGAATCATCAATATGCACAAACTAAAAGCATAGAAAAAAGCCATTAATTTGGCCTCAAGCATAGCTTAATCTTGGATTAAGAAAAAGCTTTATGAAAAGCTTCATTTGGATTGAGAATGGGTCATGAGTATGACCATTTCTTGAGTGAGAGAGAGAAATTACATAAAAACCATTAGAATTTAAACATAAATGGAAATTAACTTCAATAGCATTTATTAAATTATGTAACTCTTCACTACTATTCACCAATTAACTTCAATAGCATTTAAAAAACCATACCAATTAAGCTTCTCAAGCTTGAGAGGGTTTGATAAGAGAGAAACATTGAGAAATTATAGAAAAGATCAATATTCACTAATTACCTTACAAATTGCTTGATTCTTTGTTCACGGTAGAGGCCCCCAACCAATCAATTGGTTAAGTATGTTGATGGAGCCACTAAAGGGGATTGAAGAAAGAGGGAAGCTCCAAAAACAAGTGAATTATTAAATGAATTCACAGTTCTTGGCTTAGGTGGAGTAGAGTAACGATGCATAAACACTATATATTTTTCAACAAGGGGGAGGCTTCTATTTATAGGAAAAATTGAGCTCCTAACCAAACAAACTGATTCTAGAATTTTCCAAATCAGTTTGGTCAATTTTTGACCATTTTTAGGTCAGTTAAGCTAACTTTTTGGAACTAGACTTGAATGAGGAGAGAGGAGAGATGAAATATCTCAATTTTTTATGAGTTTAAAACTCATTCAAGCATGTGAAATATGCACCTCCTTTAAAGAACTCCCCTTCCTTACATATGTGTCATAATGGAATCATTTTAATATTGCTCATAGTTTTTTACTAATAAACCTTGTACATTTTCAACTCTTCATCTTATGTGAAATATGCACCTCCTTTAAAGAACTCCCCTTCCTTACATATGTGTCATAATGGAATCATTTTAATATTGCTCATAGTTTTTTACTAATAAACCTTGTACATTTTCAACTCTTCATCTTCTGTGAAATATGCACCTCCTTTAAAGAACTCCCCTTCCTTACATATGTGTCATAATGGAATCATTTTAATATTGCTCCTAGTTTTTTACTAATAAACCTTGTACATTTTCAACTCTTCATCTTATGTGAGCATTTACTCATTTTTGGATATCTTCTTTTACAAATTGGATTTATCTCCTCCCTACACATGGATTGATGCTATTGGCCCATAGGAACCTTAATTGGACCATAATCCAAAATTTTCTGAAAATCTAGACCCTTAGACTAAGGTCCTTTATACCCATTTCCAATAAGTTCTAATTGCACATTGGAAAGTTCTTTTTGAATTTCTGTTTCAGGGGAACTTATTTTAATAAGATGAGATAATTTTCTATCCAAAAATATTAAAGATCTGAATATTCTCTCTCTAGAATATTTTCTCTCTCTAGGTTAAAACAGTTAGAAACAAGGTCTTTATATTTCTGAAGAGGGATTGATTACAGGGGAAGATACTAGACATCAAAAGGGGGTTTGGGGGAGGAATCTTACACTTATGTAAATACATGGTGTTGTGTGTAGGTCATATCTTTTGAGAGCAACAAAGGTGACAGTTAAAGCTGAGGAAATTTTCTATGAAATTTTATATCACCTTAACTTTCTCTTATTCTCTAAACACACATGTTCAGCCACACTTGCCTTTAATGCACATTACCCATGTTGCATATGAGCCTTATCTTTATGCCCATATTATAGATGCCCATCTCTCTATGGTGCATATGCTCACGGCCAGATCCTCTAGGGTTTCTTAATTGAAACTATCAATGTTTAAAATAGCCTTGGCTTTATGTCCATGTTGTAGATGCCCATAGCCAACTTTCACTCTATGGTGCTTATGTCCACAACCAGCCCTCTCTAGGTTTCTCAATTGAAATTTCAATGTCACAAACAACCATACGTACACTTAGTTCATGATGATGCATGCAAATCAAGTGATTGGTTGTTGTTGGCTTGTTACTCCATTGTTGGGTGGCTTCACAAAAGGAGGTGTGCAAATCATAATAAAGGAATTTGGATGTAATTAGGGACAACATTAATAATCTTTTTTTGAATCTATTCTCAAGTGTTTATGAGTTTCTAGTAGAGACATAAACATGATGGAAGACAAGAGAGCAATGATTGTAATGTTTTGGAATTTTTTTTGGTCAAATAAACTAGTTGTCTATATGCAGTGTGTAGATAGAGGTGTTATTTTTTTGAATATATTAAAAGTTATTTGTTAAAATTTAACAATGTAGAGAAGATTACTTTGTCAATCGTTGTTCCTAATGTTGTTGGATTTGAGTTCTATAGAGAATAATACCTTTATGGTCTTGGATGAAAATTTAGTTATATTCTTTAGGTGATGGATGTAAATAAGGATAATAATAGCAATGTTCCAAAGTATATGGTGATGGGGACATGTAAATGTTGTTGATAAGTCTTATGTAGAATGTTAGTATGTTTGTATCAAAAAAAGATTATATCGATTGCAAGTCACATAGATTGGTAAAATGAGATTACGTTAACTTTACATGTGGATGGATTAATAGAGACGAGCATTCTTCTAGCACTTGTTCAAACTAAAAAGTGGAAGTGAAGATTCAAGGATTAATAGAGTTGAACATTCTTTGTTCAAACTAAAAAGTGAAAAAGAAGAATTATCATGTTTAGTAAAGTATTTGTTTGTAGAGACTAATTAGAAATTAAGTTGTTTTTAGTACGCATTTCATTAGTTAGGTTGTTTAGAATAAACATTCTCCTCCTAATATGGGGGTTGTCTTGTCTTATAAAGGTTTCATAACTGTATGTCTTTATGATAGCAGCTAAAAAGTATTTCTCCTTTCATAAAGGTTTCATTAAGGTGTATAAAAAGCCGATCGAAAAATAGTCCCGGTTGAACTTTTCTATGTCTTTATAAGACCACATCAAAATTTACTCTCTTTGAGGCGGCCCGGTTGGATTTTCAAAATATCGGTTGTGTTTGTTGTAGATAGTTGCCCTTATTTTGTATGGTTTACAAAAAGGTTTTCCGTGAGCACTGCTAACTTTTTTTTTGGGAACATTAATAAAGTTATATTTATATTTTTATTAAACAAGGTATACTACTCTTATAACTAATTTTAATGAATGAGCGTTGACAATCACATCAAATTAAAAATAGGTGTACTACTATTAATTACTAATTTTAATAACGTGATGTGTCCGATTCAGTCCTATACTACCTTAATTACAAAACACCCTATAAGCAAATGTTGTCTATCCTTACTTAATGCCTATTAATTTAATTGCCTCCTAGTTGGTGTCATTGACTAACAATCTTGTCCTTGTCTTGTTGATCTGAATTTTAACTGTCGTGGGTGTCAATCAATTATAGTGTTTGTCGTGGGCGTCAATCAATTATAGTGATCATTATATGTATCAATGAATTATCGTGATCATTATATGTATCAATTAACTATAGTGTTTGTCGTTGGGCGTCAATCAATTATGGTGATCATTATGGGAATACCGATTGAATACAATAAGAATTCAAGCTTCGTGCACCCTCTATCGATGCGATAAATTTTTAAAAAAAAAGTAAATATAATTAATTGAATTCTTGCGCCCCCCAAAAAAAACAACAGCCCCCAACTTTTAGTGACGTGAGGAGTTCAACAATGTCAGGGAGGAGGGTTGGATAGGGTTCGAGTTTGCTGCAGTTGAGATAAAGGGCCATGGACGAATGACACTGAAATGGATCTGAGACTCCAGCTAGAGGAAGCCCATCGCCAAATACACGTCCTCAACAACTCAAATACTCCCTGAGGATATCATGGAGCAAGATACCAATCACCTCACCAACGAAGGCTCCACTACCTTAAAAATTGGAAGTTGTACAAACCTAAAGGGTACTACCTCTCAAAATTCTAGGAGCAGGCCAATGCTTTTTCACGTGGACAAAAGAGTTCTCAGCAAGTGCTGGTTGAGATAGACCTGGACAAGCCCTTAAAGGAGTCCATTTCTATCAACTGTGGAGATTTCAGTATAGAGCAAAAAGTTCTTTATAAGCATCTCCCGAATGCATGCTTCCATTGTGGAATGAAAGGGCATGTCATCAAAGAATGTCCCTCAAAAGCTCCTTCTAAGGGCAATGCTCCACAAAGAAATGTAGATCAGAAGGGAAAACAGTCCAACCTCGGATTTGCCTTACAAAAGGACTCAGCTATGAAGGATGTGCAAGCTAACGCAGCCTCTACTTCAACTGACAACCCGTCCACCTTGGAAAACCCTTCCGGTAGCGACTCCCAGGCTAGGGAAGGGTAAGAACGATGGATTTATTCCACCCCCTAAACAAAAGACCTTCAAACAGAAGAAGAATAACTCATCCAATCCCAAAGCTAACTTCTATTCCCTTCTGGACAAACCTGATCTCTCAGACTCAGATGAGGAATTTATAGATTCAACTCCAGTTAATCAGCTCAATCTGGACCATTTGGCCTCTGAGATGGCTAAACCGGAAGATACCCAAAGTCAAGAAGAGGATGACTCCATGCAAGAGAAAATGAAGGAGCAACAACAAAGACAAACCTCTACCTCAGACAATGCCATGGACATATCCATAGATCTCAAAAGAAACCATGTACAAATGGAGGGTTCCCCCAAAGATGCAAATAAGAATAGAAGACAGAGGAAACAAAACCAAGCCCCCCCTCCATGAAGATATTGTCTTTGAATGTCAAAGGTCTTACAGACCCTAATAAAGGGAAAAAAGTTAAGGCATGGTTGAAACAACATGGTAATGTCGATGCTGTAGTGTTGACGGAGATTAAAGTCAGTGGAGATAATCTCATCCAAAGACTGAATGCAATAGATAAAAATCTCATATGGATTTATACCGCTCACCCTCAAGGCTCTGGAGGGGTAGCTTGTGGGTTGCACCCTAGATGGGAGAATCAGATTAGAGATATCCAAGTCGACCTTTTTGATCAGTGGGTGGCGTTTGAACTTGAGGATTTTGTTTTGATAGGCATGTATGCAAACTGCCCGCAGACTCAAAGAGCTCGTATCTGGAATTATGTCATGCAGAAGTATGATGAACCTGTCATTCTGATAGGAGATCTGAATATGGTAGAACTAGAGGAAGATAGATTCAATAAACTGGGGAAGCTTATCTCAGGAGCGGAAAAACTTGCTTGGAGCAAATGCAAGGAACAGCTCAACCTAGTTGACATAGGACTACCAGGACAATTTACTTGGCAAAACTATGAAACAGGTGATCTATTAAGGAAGGCTAGAATTGATAGATGCTATGTCAGTCAGGAAGTGTGCAAAATGTTTGTTACTGTGGATTGCAAAGCCATTTTTGACACTTGCCTATCAGATCACTATCCCATTCTAGCATCTCTAGAGAAAGCTGATGAGAAAAAGTGCTGCAAGTGGTTCCATACACGGACCCTTCCCTCTTTAAACTCCCCATGGTATAAGCAGAAGTGAAGAGAATATGGGATCATTTCTTTAGCTTAGGATTGACCCTCTCTAAGGCATGGTCTCTGGCAGTGAAGTCCACGCAATCCTTGCTCATTTGTGCCAGGAAAGGAGTCAAAAAGATAAGAGAGAAGAAGAAAAAAGAGTGTCTGGAAGAGATTGAAAAACTTGAGAACAGGGTCAACCTTGGTGATGTCTCTGCTCAGACTGCCCTGAGGGACACTAGAGCCCACCTCCATAAAATAGAAGACAAAGAACTAGAGGACAGTGCCTTGTTTTTCAGAGAGTGGTGGGCTGGTAAAGTCGACAGACCATCCAAAGAAATGTTTCAAATGCTAAAAGTGAAACATGCAGCAGAGACCATCCCCCTTTTGAAAAACAGTTCAGGCATCCAATTGCGCTCTAATGAGGAGAATAAAGCGTGGATAGCCCATCACTTCCAAAGTCTCTTTTCGGAATCTACGACAAATCAAGCGGAGCAAACTGCCTCAACTAAGCTCATAGAGCAGTGTAGAATTAAAACAGTGCCAGAACAACAAGCTAAGTGGCTTGACAAACCAATCACAAAAGAAGAGATATCCAGAGCTATTGACATGCTTAAAGACAAAAAATCCCCTGGAAATGATGGTCTTCCAGCGGAATTTTTCAAAACCTTCAAAAACACTTTGATAGAGCCTCTGTCAGAAATTTGGAAAGAAGCCCTTCTCTTTGAAGCCCTCCCCCGAACCATCAATGCAGGCATCATTAAGCTGATACATAAGAAGGATGATAAGGATGTTATCACCAATTGGAGACCAATTACGCTCCTAAACTGTGCATATAAAATTTTTGCCAAAGTGTTGGCACTAAGGCTGAAAGATCACATGAATGATTGGATTCGTAAGGAACAGAAAGGATTTATCAAGGGTAGATATATCCTAGACACTATCATTACACTCTGGGAAGCTATGGAATTCGCTGAAGAATCAGAGCAAGATTACATCTTCTTCAAAATTGACTTTGACAAAGCTTATGATAGACTAAGCTGGGGATATATGATAGATGCATTGAAACACATGGGTTGTGGCTCAAGGTTCTGCAGTATGGTAAAGACACTGCTGGGTAATGCAACTGCTCGGGTATGCGTCAATGGGGACCTCACTCAAGCTTTTCAACTGACTAGATCAATCAGACAAGGATGTCCTTTGGCCCCCCTCCTTTATGCCATAGCTGCAGATGGACTTAATTGGCTTGTCCAAGACAGAATCAACAAAGGAGAAATGAAAGGAATTCGGCTTGGCAATAGTAAGCAGGTTTGCACTGAAATGTTTGCAGATGACACCAATGCACTTGTTGATAACGAGGAGAGCAGTATAGGGGCCTTCTGGGATTGTCTGCAAACCTATTGTAAGGCCTCAAGTTCAGTTATCAACCATAACAAGACTGGTATCAGAACTAGCATACAGCCCCCGCCTAACTGGCTGCTACTAGAGGGTTGCAAGGTCATCCAAGATGGGGAAATAGTTAGGATTTTAGGTATACCCATGGGGTTCAGAGTTTCACTAAAGAAAAAATGGCAATGGATCATGCAAAAAATAGAGATCAAGTTAAAAAAATGGCAGAATAGGCAGCTTAACATGGCAGGGAGGAAGATGGTGCTGAACCATTTTATTATCCCCACAGTTATCTACTTCTTGAGCTGTTGGAGACCTCCTGAAGAAGATTTGAAAAGCTTCATCTCCTGTTGCAGAAACTTTCTCTGGGGAGGAGACCCGTGGGTGAAGAAAGTGGCCAAAGTGAAATGGGAATTCTGCTGCCTTCCCACTGAGCTTGGAGGTCTAGGTATCTTGGACATTGAAAATATGGCTGACAGAATGGCAGCCAAATGGATTCTGAGAGGCTTAATGTCCCCGGATGGGCTTGGCTTCTTAATAGGAAAAAACATCTGTTTGCTCTTAAAGGTCATTACAGATGCAAACAGCTCCCTTTTCTAACCATTTTGGGAAGCAAGTATCAGATAACCCCTAAAGGATCAGAGCTATTGATCTCTCTATGGAAGGCGTGGTTTAAAGTAAAAGCCCAACTGATGCCTTCCCCTGACTACAAGGACACGCTGGGCATCCACCCCATCGATTCCATCTGGTGGCCTGCTCTTGACTTGCCTCAAGTAGATACACAAGATGTGGAAGAGGCACTGAAGCTTCATTTAGGTGGCATTAAGACATGGAGTAACCTTTGGGACTGGGATAAGAAAACCTGGATTTCAAGGGCTGATCTCATTGCTAAGTACAACCTCTCAGATTCTCAACTGGACATTATTGGCAAAAGGCTGATGCTATGGCATCGAGAAGACTGGTGGCTAATGACAATTGAAAACCCCCCTAAGCTGAAGGCATTCCAGTGGATTAACCAAACAAGCATCTGGCCTATTCCTCCCAGGTGGAATACCCCTCCAATCCATTGTATTCTAAATCAAAGATGGAATATCCTCCAAGATAGGAGCTAGTGGTATTTCCTCTTCAAATCACTTTGGGTCATACATGTGGAACCTAAGAAAGCTTGTCTTGCTTGGCTTATCATGTACAGGGCCATTTGGACACAGAAAAAAGCTCTAGTCTTTGGCAAGGGAAATGGATCATGTGCCAGATGCCTCAAGGAAGAAGATGACATCCACATTTTTCTACTGTGCCCTAACATAGAACCAATGGTAAAGAAACTCAATGAGTATGTGGCCAGTTGGGGGAAAACTTGCTTATCATGGAAGCATCTGCTCATTGGGGAATCCATAGGCTGCTCTACTGAACTATGGACAGTATTAAGAACAGAAATCCTCTGGTTCTTCTGGATTGAAAGACTAGCGGCCCTACACAACGGTGATACCCGGAATACCTGCTCCCTCAAAAGTCTCCTTATCCTTGCAGGGGAGAGGTTCTACTTGAGGAAGATCACTGACATTGAGGCCAGAATTTCAAAACTGGTAGGCCCTACTGGAAGCACTCCAAAGAAAGTCACAGATAAGGTCAAGTTTCTTCAGCTTCAAGAGAAGAGAGAACATCTTGTAAACGTGGATCTAAGCTATGTGCTGAAGCTCCAATACCTCTAGAGCCTAGGATAGAAACCCAGAGGGTCATTGCTCGTTGTTGCTGATTGCCTAGGATAGTGAGAGAAGTCTCGGCCTGAAAATGGCCTTGACCACTTTTTGATGTCAGCCCGACTTTTGTAACTTGTCTCGATTTTCTTCAATAATAAAAATGCCTTTATTGAAAAAAAAAATCAATAGTTTTTTTAAATTTAGCCTCAAACAATTTGAGCTTCATGAACAGAGAAGGCCACCTTTACGGATAGCTTCTAGTTAGGGTTTTGCTAACTACGTCTTCCCGTCGTCACTCCCTCTTCCACTCTATATCGCAATACCAATCGGGAGACGCTCTTCCTCAGCCATTGTTGCCTGGCACAACACGAGCAGCTTCCTCTCAACCGCTACCAGTCCTGGGACGGACACAACCTCAACCATGCAAGTTGGGGAGGACTGCCATGTGTTCTTTTCGCCCGCACTCACCGTCATGAATCTAGGCGAGCTTATCAATACCACTGCTTTTTTGGAAGATATTTAAGGTGTAACAGGTAAACTCTCAGTCTCTCTTCCCACTGATCTGATTAGCTGCAGGTTTATCAGTCTCGGGACCTAATCGATCTGTGTCATGTGGTCCTCACCCTCCGGTTGAGGTCCTAAGAGGGTGGGTAAGATCTAATTGGTGGCCTAGAGGGGTTTTAGTTGTCCATATCTAGTATTTGCCAAAGAACTATTTTTGCTTTCTGTTCAAGGAGGAGGAGACAACCCCTTTGTCCCTTTTTCGATGGCACTCAGATATCTCCCCTTGGAGCCCTACACCCACAAAATACAATGTTGGGTCGAGCTCCCTGACCTACCTCTTCATTTGTACGCTCTTCTTAAGCTGGTAGTGGAACCCCTTGATAAACTCTTAGAGCAAAGAGCCAACTTGGATCTTAACTTGAGATGGAATCCCCAAGCTCTCTTAGAAGTTGACTTGAATACGGATCTTCCAGAAGATATCTTGATTAATCTTGATCGAAATACCAGCCTATCACATATAAAAACCTGCCCCCGATTCTTGTTTCCATTGATATAAACAAGGCCATTTCATTAGATATTGTCCCCTTAAAATTCCCCCCTCCCCACTCTCACGATAATCCTAGCTCCCATCCAACTCAAGATGCTCATTAAAATAATGATGAGTTTCAAGTAGCTACTAATAGGAGAGGGAAGGGCACAGGCTAGGGGTAGAAACCAAAAAAGGTTCACCCCTCTTCTTTTTGATGTAGCATACCCTTCTCAGCTAGTGGATGAAGATGTTAAATCATGAGATGGAGAAGAATATGTTTAGGATTCCCAATTTAACGCTTTGGATAGACTGGAAAGAGAAATTGACAAAATGGAATTTAGTGATGACTTACCCCTAATAACCTTTACCCCAGAGGAGGAGAGGTATCTGTACATTGCCTCTATCTTCAAGAGGTAAAGGTATCTGGTCCTAACCTTAATACCAATCACAAGAATATTTATAAGGATCTCACTTGATTCTACACTGGCCATAGTAAGGGTAGTGGTGGCGCTGCCTTGGGAATCCACGAGAGGTGGAATAGCTACATTAAGGGCTTTGTGGTTGACTCTTGAATAAATGAATTGTAGTCAAGATGGAAAAATATTATCTTTTTTTAAATTCTCCATATATGCCTCTGGTCCCCATCTACGAGCTCTATGGTAGTATCTGTTTCATCTTGACCATCAGGCTACAATCCTTGTGGGGGATTTTAATATGGTTGTATTATGTCCCTCAATAGCCTTCACTGCTGTGAGATAGTGTTCTTGGTGTTCTAGCTTCCCTTCGTTAACCTCTTTCTCAAGCTATTCTAGTTTTTTTAAAGAGAGTCCTTTTTTCTTGCTAGCCTATATCTATTCCTTTGTAATTTGGTCTACCTGAGAAAATGTTGAGTTTGTCTAACTGCTTGGGATCAGGCTTATGCACGTGGAAGCTGAGAGTGAAAGGCCTTGAAGAAGATATCATCCACATCTTCTTGTACAATAGGTAGGTGAAATAGGGATGGGTCAGCATGAAACCATCTACTAGGTTTAAGAATTAAAATATGAATAGGCTTGTGGTCTAAGATGTAAGTAGAGATGAGGGATCTAATAGCTAAACTATGGAAGCCCTTAGCAATAGAGCCACTAAGATAACACATATCCAACAACCTAGCTTTGCTTAGGTGAGAATGAGGTCTGCCATTTGACCATGTGACTTCTAGATTTGTTGCTATATCTATCAAGTCATGAAATCCCTTGCATGTCAACCATTCTCGACATTCTTGACCCTTCAAAGTGAGATTGTCAATTGTCCACTCTCACTTTGCAAACATCTTGAGCTCCCCACCCCTTAAATCTACTGCAAAACAAGAAGCGTGTGCCAAAAGAGCTAGATGTAGGAGAAAATTTGTTCCTCCTCCTTTGGCTGCCTTACTTGAAAGGAATATAAGTGAGGAAGAACTTGGAATAGCCATAGACTCTCTCAAAAATGGAAAGAGCCATAGAATGGATGGTCTCCCTAGTGAATTTTTTGAATCTTTAAAAACGTTAATGCTCCTTACCTGATGTTGGTATGGAAGGAATCCCTCACGTTTGGTGCTCTCTGTCGATAAGTCAACAAAGGTGTTATTAAGGTAATACACAAACAAGGAACTAGGAAACATATTACTAACTAGAGGCCTATCACAATGCTTTATACTGCCTACAAATGTTTTGCAAAATCCCTTCCTCTTCGGCTAACCAACAACCTCAAATCATGGATTAGAAGTGAACAGAAAGGCTTCGTGAAGGGAAGGTATATTCTAGATGCCATTTTTGCTTTGTGGGAGGGTTTTGAACATGTTGAGAGTTCCAATTAGGATTTCATCTTCTTCCAGATTGACTTTGATATAGATTAGAATAGGATTTTGTATTACAGTCCCTACAAGATATGGGCATTGGTCCAAGGTTGTTCATACCCTGTTTGGGAATGCTAGTGCAAGAGTGGCAGTAAATGGTCAGCTCTCCCACCCAGTTACACTACAAATATCCATTAGGCAAGGCTATATGCTGGAATCTCTTGTCTTTGCCATTGCTGACACTCTTGGTTGGCTTGTTGTGAAAAAGCCATTTGTCAAAAACAATTATGCCTACAACAATTTGCAATTGATACCAACACTCTGATTCACAATGACCCCCAATCTATGGAGACATTTTGGGACTTCCTTTAAACTTTTTGTTTGGCTTCTAGTTCTATCATAAATCATTCTAAAATAGGGATTAGAACTCATCTTGAAGGGCCTGCTGAATGTCTTCTTGAACAAGGTTGTCAAACTATCCCCCAAATGGCAATATATTCAGATTATTGGGTACCCCAATGGACTTTGGAGTGAGTATGGATCAGAGATGGCTTTGTGTCGTGGAAAAAGAAAAAATTAATTTTGCCAAATGGAAAGGTATGCAAGTCAGCCTCACATGCACGATTGTGGTTCTCAAATATATCTTAATCCCTACTACCGTTTTCTTTCTCTCCTACTAGAGACCTTCTCAGATTGAGATTAAGCCTCTAAAGTCAATGTGTAGGAATTTCCTATGGGGAGGTGATGTTGATACTTTCAGAATACCCAAGGTGTCTTGGAAATATCGTACATTGCCAAAGGAAAAAGGTGGTATGGGGGTAGTATGCTAGTTAAAAAGATGTGGTCATCTTGGAAAAAATTAAAGGAGAATATTACTCTTAATGAAGGCCTCAGAACTAAAGTGGGCATTTATCACACAAGGATTCCATATGGTTCTCTATGGTATGGCAAGACTACATCCCCCAAACCCTTTACAGATCAGCACAAAAGTTCTCCAAGAAAGGTCTTTCTACCTAGGGGGGTGTCTGGGACTTCAATCAGTGGTTGGTTGACTCATGATAATCTCAAAGAAAAGTTTAGGCCACTGAAGAGGACCTCAACCTTCTCATACTACAAAAAGGATGTCCATTTGGCAAAACCAAGAGGAACAATTTATCCAGCTAAAAGGTCCACGTCTTCCTAAAACGTTTATTTGGGCTGGATAGGATAGTCTGCTTACGATTCCTACTCCAAATTGAAAAGAAGATGGAACCTGAGCTAGAATAGGAGTCAATGGGAATTAAGATTTACCAACGCATGGTCCAAATACATTGCGCCTAAAATCTCTTGCTTGTTGTGTCTTATGTTACATCAAGATTTATGGACAAATGCTCATGTAGCTAAACTTTGTTTGGGAAATGGAATCAACTCTAGTTGTAGCCATACGTTGGAATCTATCCCACATCTCTTTATCTCCTACTCGAGAATCAAATGCGCTTTGTGCTGCCTCCTTCAGCAATGTGTATACTTCACTCACCTACAGGACCTAGATTAGAAGAAGATTCTTCTTAGTGAAGTTAATGGCTGTTAAACCAAAATTTGGAATATTATCAGATTAGCATTTGTATGGAATGCATGGATTCGTAGAAATATACGTCTTTTCAAAAAATGCAATTGGACATTTTTAAGGGTTCTCACGAACTCTTTGGTTCTACATATTTGGAGTGCTTTGAAGGATACCAAAGAATTTTGACTTACTGAAATAGAAGAACTCAATGATGTTATTGTGGCCAGAATGGATGCAAATGGGGATAATCTGACAAATGAAGTCAGAGACACCAAAATTATAAGAAAAGGGAAGTAATTGTTCCTTTTAGAAGGGATGAGGAACTCATGCATTACATTATGGACCTAGTTAAGGTCCGGGCTACTTTGTTACTAATTTTTAGCTAAGGAATCAAGCTTCTCCATCCAAAAAATCTTTTTGTAATAAGTCTTGAATAGGCTTTATCTTTTCTAATATTACATTTTAAAGTTTCTCTAAAAAAATTATGTTTTTTTAAATCAACTTTTTTGATTGATTATTATGTAATCTAACCCGATGGATACCAACTTACGTTCTTGGGAGTACCCTTATCCCTTTTCTAACTATCATCTCTCTCCTTTTTCTTCTCCCTTTTTAAACTTCTTTTTCCTACTAGCTCTCCCTCCTTTTACCTATACTAGCCTCCCTCTCCTTGTACCTCATTCTAGCCTCTCTCAGTTTTTGCCTACTGGCCTCTCTCTCCTTTAACCTACTACCCCCTCTCATATTATAGTTAAGTTTAGGGTTTCTATCAAATACCCTCATAATGTGAAGTTGGGATTTACATGCCAAGGTCCTTGGGGATTTTGAAGGATGTTAGACTACACCAAGCTTCATTCATCTACATGGGGATGAAGTGCAAATGAGAGGCCTAGCACCAACTCATATCTACACATGCAACTTCACTACAAGAGGCGGGGCCATTATCCACGCTTTTTTAAACACTTTAGAACTAAGCTTAAAATCCCCGAAATGTCGAAATACGTGTCAAAATGGAAACGTCGAAATACGCGCCGATATAAAGGTCGAAATAATTATGTTTTGCATGCTTTTTTTGACTTACTTTTCGATGCTGATTTTGACAGATATTTTGACGTCGATTTCGACTGACATTTCGACGGGTTTTTTTTTTGCGAATACAGGAAACTTTTGACGCTTTTTTCGACGGATGCAAGAAACTTTCGACGCTTATGTAGGAAAGTTTCGACGGTTATTTTGACACATGCAAGTATTAATTTTTTTTTGACATAATAGTGCATCCAGCTGTAGTCTTGTAGTAGCAGGATGCACCATTATGCCAAACTTATAGAGTACCAAAGGCAACTGTACTCTCATGTGAAGAACAAAGTAAATTTGTTAAAAAAAGTTAGAGTGCCATAACGTTTTTGACATTACAAAGTAGGTACACAATTCACACAAGTGCAAACAATGGCCAAGTTATATTGCATGATGTGAAATTTACATATCAAGCTATAACGAGATAAGTCAAAATTGCATAAAGTAGTTGCATAAAATTGCATACAAGCTCTACAAGCTATACTCGATGACCAAAATTGAATAAAGTATTTGCATACAAGCTATACAAGCTCAAACAAAGATGTGAGCTGACCAAAACATGTATGTACAAGAGAAAAGACATGGGCAAGGCCACTCTATGTGGAGCCCTCACTTAGGGTAAGGCATTGGTCCCTGCAAAAACCATACAAGACGCTTTTTTTTTGTATACAAAACAACGATCTAACATGACATGGCAAAGCAAGGTTAAGGCTTGCCGCACTTACCATATTTACAATGCGCCCCCAAATGAGGTTGGCGCCTTCTCGCTCAAGCTTCTCTAAAATAAAGTATGTGTTATGGCGGGCGAGCAATGTCCTCCTCTTCTCCCGTTGTCGGCTGACCAACCTCTTAATTCTTAAAGTACCAAAACAACAAGATAAGCGTTGATACTTACAAAGTAGACATAATATCAAATGAAACATACAAGATAAGTGTTGATACTTACAAAGTAGACATGGAATGCATCCCAACCACTACTTCCAAGGTGAGAGCTTCCTACGCTCTCCATTCGGGCTTTGGCTGCATCCTCTTGTTGCTTGTAGCGTTGGGGATTTCTTGCATGCTTTTGCTTCTCCTCATTCTAATCCTCAGTGCTCATGTACCAAGGCTTATCACCCCCTTCCTTCTCTCTCCTATTCACATCTCCCCAGGCTGCCAATGTTTCATGACGTCCACCATGTGGTCCTTTATCCACCTAATGGGGGGACGACATCACTACCGATGATGGCCGACTTGTACTCATCCTTTATTTGATTCATGACTCTATTTTTTTATATCTTTATCCAACTTTGGCCATAAAGTCATTTGCAAAGACAATGTGGCAAAGCTCGCGGATTCCAAGAAGTGATTTATACATGTGGCCTAGAAGATGAGTATGCTCCTCTCTATAAGAGAATAGAGGCTTCTAAGGTCCACCATTATTTAATGCAACACGCCAAGGAATTAGGGATAAAGCATGTTGATATATGGGTGGAAGGATTAATTTATAAGAAGTCGTCTCACAAGGTTGTTACAAAACAAGAAGTCTTTACACATGATCCGTTTGTTACTAAAAGGAAACTTTTGGTGGTAGCCAGTCAGGCTGATTGGCCACCAACACTCATCTCTTGAGATCACAATCCCCAAGGAAAAGGAGAGAGGAGGATGGATTGGAATCAAGAAGTGCTCATTAGCATAAATAAAGCTCAACTATTAAGGCATCTAACTGAATGCTAGTTACCACTCAAAATCTCCTAAAAGCATATTTTTTGTTTCTATTCATTTTCAAATATTATCTAATACCATGTATAATAGCAATGTTTCAAACCCATTTTTTGGTTCAGCTTATAATGCTTCTTTGATCTCCTTGTGATGATCTTTGGTGTACGTGATTTCTCAAGAAAAACAAAATATTACCTTGTAATGATTTTTGTTTTGATTGTACTTCTATGGTTGTATATCTTACATTGTGGGTTTTCATGGCACCTAAGTTTTGTTTAGAGTCATAATATATCTATTATTATTTTTTAAGCTTTAAATTAGCTTCTTTGTGAATATTTTGATGACATGCAATGATGTGTCGACTCTTTGGGGCAAGATTATAAAATAGAATTAGTAAGCTTTCTTTTACATATGTGTGTCTACTTCCACAAAGTATTCATCCACATTGACAAGTTGAGTTTCTATCTTCCTCTAGTTACTTAACTAGAGTCATGTGTATGCTGTGTAATTTTGAAATGTAATTTTACTCATAACAAGCCCAAGTTTAGGCTCCACCAATCTTAGATTAGCTTGAAGCATTCAAAACAATTGTGGTAGGGCAATGCCTACATGGACTTTTATTAGCTTGAAGCATTCAAAATAACAATGGTAGGGCTATGCCTATATGGACTTAAGAAGATGTCTTAACCCATTTATGTAACTAACTAAGTGAATTTGGTAATATGAGTGAAATTTATAATGTACGTGTCTTATTTTATGGAGAGAATTTGTCTGTGATTCTCCATAACATGGTTTATGTCTCTTTATCTCTTTAGCATCTTCTCTCATCATCAAGTGATGCCTAGAAAATCCATGCTTTCATAAGCCTCCTTACATACTTTAGCTAGCTTTAGTTTTAAGGTCATATCTCCAAATTTATTCAGTCACTCACAAGGAGAGAATGGACGATCATTACTTGTAAAATAAGTTAATAGTGAGCTTGCTAATCAAACTAATATGGCATGTCATGCAGTGTAGAGGTTTCTCATTGGTTATAAATTAAGCCTTTCTCTTGAATGAGGATAGTTTCCTATTAGAAAGGAAATCTATTAAATATTTACCTCCAATGTGGGATCCCCTTCCTAATAAATGATGCATGTTCATCATTTGGGTTACAACCGTAATTCACACAACAACTACATTGAATTTCCTATTCGTATGCCATTACTACACTCCACAAAGTCTTAAATAGTTAGATGCCTTTATCCTTGCCACAACTTAGAACACTTCCACAAAATGCATAGTAGTCTAGGTTTTATACTTCTCTAGGTTTTTCATTAGTGACTTTCTCCTCCATACTAGGTCTAGGACTTTTCTTGAATATTATTGTGCGAAAGTCCACAAGGTTGTGTAATCGTAGTGGTGGTGGGAAGGCATTATGAGAACTCACATTTGAATTCTGTTAGTGACACCTATCTCTCAATTGTCACTCACTAATACATTATTTCCTTAATCTAGTCATTGAACGAGAAAACACATTGTTGGTAAAAGTGAAATTTGAAGGCTAAAGTGGGCTTCAAATCCCGACTTAACCACTTCAAATCCCATTTTAGCCTTCAAATGCCAACCACTTCAAATGCAACCTACCACTCACAAAGAAGGCCATCCAAAATAGACATTTTGGACTAACTAATGGGTTTCGCTTGAAGGCCAAGTT
Source organism: Cibotium barometz (assembly GCF_041138505.1). Taxonomy (NCBI): domain Eukaryota; kingdom Viridiplantae; phylum Streptophyta; class Polypodiopsida; order Cyatheales; family Cibotiaceae; genus Cibotium; species Cibotium barometz. Next base: position 36,623,087 of record NC_141094.1, read on the forward strand.
ACTTTGTAGGTCTTAGTTTCACTTGAAGTCCAAGGGAAAGTTGCAAGTTTCAGGGATGATCACGGTAATGTCTTTTTTAAAATATTTGATCGTCTCAATGGTGCCTTTCCTATTGTCGTCTCATAATATCCACCCTTGCTCTAATTCTTTCTATATACCAACTACTAGCCATGTCATGCTATATACGAGCTAGCTAGGTATTTTCAGTCCCTTCAATTGGTATTGTCTATTGTGATCAGCTAAAGCGCTGCTCTCTCTCTCTCTCTCTCTCTCTCTCTCTCTCTGTATGGTCTGTAGAACATCAGAAACAATTCTAAGAAGTGATTTATACATGTGGCCTAGAAGATGAGTATGCTCCTCTCTATAAGAGAATAGAGGCTTCTAAGGTCAACCCTGATGTAATGCAACACGCCAAGGAATTAGGGATAAAGCATGTTGATATATGGGTGGAAGGATCAATTTATAAGAAGTCGTCTCACAAGGTTGTTACAAAACAAGAAGTCTTAACACATGATCCGTTTGTTACTAAAAGGGAACTTTTGGCGGTAGCAAGTTAGGCTGATTGGCCACCAACACTCATCTCTTGAGATCACAATCCCCAAGGAAAGGGAGAGAGAAGGAAGGATTGGAATCAAGAAGTGCTCATTAGCATAAATAAAGCTCAACTATTTTGACATTACAAAGTAGGTACACAAAGTAGGTACACAATTCACACAAGTGCAAACAATGGCCAAGTTATATTGCAAGATGTGAAATTTACATATCAAGCTATATCGAGATAAGCCAAAATTGCATAAAGTAGTTGCATAAAATTGCATACAAGCTCTACAAGCTATACTTGATGACCAAAATTGCATAAAGTAGTTGCATACAAGCTATACAAGGTCAAACAAAGATGTGAGCTGACCAAAATATGTATGTACACTGAGAGAAAAGACATGGGCAAGGTCACTCTATGCGGAGCCCTCACTTAGGGTCAGGCATTGGTCCCTGCAAAAACCATACAAGACGCTTTTTTTTGGTAACAACGATCTAACATGACATGGCAAAGCAAGTATACAAATCATAAGGTTAAGGCTTGCTGCACTTACTATATCTACAATGCGCCCCCAAATGAGGTTGGTGCCTTCTCGCTCAAGCTTCTCCAAAAGAAAGTACCTGTTATGGCGGGCGAGCAATGTCCTCCTCTTCTCACGTTGCCAGCTGACCAACCTCTTGATTCTTACAGAACCAAAACAACAAGATAAGCGTTATACTCCAAATTGAAAAGAAGATGGAACCTTAGCAAGAATAGGTGTCAATGGGAATTAAGATTTACCAACATATGGTCCAATTACATTTCGCCTTAAATCTCTTGCTTGTTGTGTCTTATGTTACATCAAGACTTATGGACAAATGCTCATGTAGCTAAACTTTGTTTGGGAAATGGAATCAACTCTAGTTGTAGCCATACGTTGGAATCTATCCCACATCTCTTTATCTCCTACTCGAGAATCAAACATGCTTTGTGCCTCCTTTAGCAATGTGTATACTTCACTCACCTACAGGACCTAGATTAGAAGGAGATTCTTCTTAGTGAAGTGGCTGTTAAACCAAAATTTGGAATATTATCAGATTAGCATTTGTATGGAATGCATGGATTCGTAGAAATATGCATGTCTTTCCAAAAATTGCAATTCGACATTTTTTAGGGTCTAAGGAACTCTTTGGTTCTACATATTTGGAGTGCTTTGAAGGATACCAAGGAGTTGCTACTTACTGAAAAATAGAAGAACTCAATGATGCTATTGTGGCCAAAATGGATGCAAATGGGGATAATCTGACAAATGAAGCTAGAGACACTAAAATTATAAGAAAGGGGAAGTAATTGTTCCTTCTAGAAGGGATGAGGAACTCATGCATTACATTATGGACCTAGTTAAGGTCCAGGCTACATTGTAAGTAATTTCTAGCTAAGGAGTCCAGCTTCTCCATCCAAAAAAACTTTTTGTAATAAGTCTTGAATAGGCTTTATCTTTTCTAATATTACACTTTAAAGTTTCTCTAAAAAATTTATGTTTTTTAAAATCAACTTTTTTGACTGATTATTATGTAATTTAACCCGATGCATACCAACTTACGTTCTTTGGAGTACCCTTATCCCTTTTCTAACTATCATCTCTCTCCTTTTTCTTTTTCCTTTTCTAACTTCTTTTTCCTACTGGCTCTCTCTCCTTTTACTTACTAGCCTCCCTCTCCTTGTACGTCATTCTAGCCTCTCTCAGTTTTTACCTATACTGGCCTCTCTCTCCTTTAACCTACTAGCCCCTCTCATATTATAGGTAAGTTTAGGGTTTCTATCGAATACCCTCATAATGTGAGGTTGAGCATATCAATTCCAAAGTTGTCGGAGAATGTGGATTTAGAACCTACTCTTCAAGAGCTTTCCAATGATATGTCACATGAGGGTGTTTTGACAAAAGCTTATAAGGATTCACCATGCCCTTAATTTTTGATCTTGGTATTGGGATTTTTCCAAACTCCATAATATGGTCTTTTAAGCATTAATGCATAGGGTTAATACATTAAGCATAAGCTTAATGCATTAATGTATTATGCATTAAGCATTAATGCATAGGCTTAATGCATTAAGCATTAAGCGAATAATCATTAATGCATTAAGTGAATAAGCTTAATGCATTAAGCATTTGCTTAATGTAGTATGCATAAGCTTAATGCATTATGCAGATGCATAATACATAATGCATTGAGCCTAATATATAATGCATACGATATTAAACATTAATGCAATAAGCTTAATGCACTATACATAATGCATTAAGCTTAACCATTATACATAGGAAACAAAAACTTTAAAAAGGTGCAAAACATTACAAAGAGTTTGGTCAAGGGCTTACCTCTTATCCTTTTTAGAAGCTTGTAGGCCGTAGAGGGAGTTTGGAGAAGGTTGCATTGAGCTAGCCAAAGAAGAGGAGAACCTAGCCAAAAAAAGAAAAACATGAGTAAAGTTTATGCTTAATGCATTATTGCGTAAAGCTTATGCATTAATACATAAGCTTAATGGGTGGTTGCAAGATAAGGGGCACCACTTTTGACGGTTGGGTGCCCTGAAGGTAGCCTGAAAATAGGCATCTTCACAACTTAAAGGTCCAAGCTCTTGTGGTCATGTTTGGAATTTAGTGGCATGGTGTTTGGGGAACAATATACATATATTGGGTATGCAAATGGCACCCCCTGATCAGAAATCCAATTTGTTTTAGTGATTGTTTCCTTGCACACGAAAGTTCTGGCATTTGCATTTTCCAATTTTCTTTATTAAAGTATATGTCACACATAAAATGCTCAGTACTTCTACATCCCAAGTCGAATGATCATTCCAATTCATACATGAAAAGAACACATTTCATAGAGATTACCTTGATTTACAGGGAATGGTTTTATGTATTTAACTATTTTTTATAAATATTTCTTCTCTGCTTTATATTGTAAAGAAACATGTGATTTTCTATTCAAGATCTTGGCAAATGTGAAGCTCATCATTGAAGATCCAACGATGAGAAGTTAGAAAAATATGTCTAGAATGTGGCCATATATGTCAGATTGCAATTTTAACGGTTGAATTTCTTTCGATCTTCTGTAAAAAATTCACTCAAGCTCTTAGAGTGGCTATAGAAATTTAATAGATTTAATACAGCCCTCATTGTACTTCAATTTCTTCTGGATCAAAGTACTTGTCTTCATTTTTAACTTAAGAAAAAAAACTGGAGTGAATTTGAGTAAGGGAAGCCCATTTTCCACCTATCTTAATCAAAATTTTATTGTTTATCCTTCTAAGGTCTAAAACAAAGGATGCCTATTAGGCTCGGTGTCTCACTAAACCTAGAGAGTATGCCATTTGTCAAGAAATTGAGCTATGGTAACATAGTCTTAGACCTTGTACATGCCACATCATATGGAGGAGAGTCCACACAAGCATATCGTCATCTCATCATGCCTTGTCATCATGCTACTTCAACTTATCCAACAAGGTTGACTCCCTAAAGCCTACATGGCATGCCACATCACATGCATACATGGCATTTCCACGTAATCAAGACTATCCGTGTCATATTGCCACCTCAACACACTTAACTTGGTTGACTTTCTGTGTCTACATGGCATGGCACATCATATGCATGCATGGCATTGCCACCTCAAACTTTAGCATGAGGAATGCCCACGTGGAGGTTCCATGTCAATATCATTTTTCCACATGGCAAAACGCCTACACCATTATATTTCTTGATTTTCTTAATACAAAAAAATTAAAAAATTATTAAAAATAAAATTTTGAATAATTTTTTTAAATAAATTATGTAATATAATTTTAAGGCTCTTCTCCCAAAAAAAATAAAAAATAAATATAGAATTTTATCAAATAAATATTACTTATTGAAAAAAATATGTTATTAAAAAATAAATATTTTTTAATTTTTAATCAAGTGAATATTATGATATAAATAAATAGATTCTTACTATTTTAAAAATACATATTTTAAAAATATTTTGAGAGAAAACATGAAAATTATATTATAAATGGGTTTAAAGAATTTTTATTATTATTAATTAATCAAATCAATTCTATGTATTATACAAATAAATTTTATTTATAAAAAAATATTTGTTACTTAAAATAATTAATTTAATTATCTTTTAATATTTTTTAGTATTTTATAAAAAATTATCATTATCTGTAAAAAGATTAGATAAATTGGTAGAAATCTAAATTTTATCCTTAATCTAATTTAACCAGTGAAATTCTAACTAGCTTGGTAAATATAGCCCTATTTTTTGAGTCTCCCTCATTCTTAGAGCTTCACCAACTTTGGAGATAGCTCCATTCCAAGCATATGTTAATCTTGTTCTAGTTTTACTTTAATTTTAATTATCTTTAATTTTATGCTTAATCTCTTTTTTCCTACATCTTAGCATGGGTGCACAAAATTGTAGGAGTAGAAAAAGTAATAGGCAATAGGATCCCTCAATTCACCTTATTCATGGAGGAGCAAGCAAGGGTTTGCATGGAAGATAAGAGAAGAAGAGATCATGAGCACAAAGCAAAGGCTCGAGCATTGCAATGCACAATAGGCTCGATTGATGAGGCATCATCTCCTTCTGCCACCCATTCTCCATCTCTTCCCCATGACCCCATTGCACCTCCTTCTCCTCCTGATTATCCCACAATTCTTTCTCCACACTATTTTGAGCCCTTTGTAATTGCTCCCTTACTCCTTGACCATGCAATTGTCACTTCACTTCTCCCTACCCTCAAGCGCATCGCCCAATGAGGTGGACACTCCTATCTTCGTTGCCTCTCCACCTTTTGGCATGCCCTCCAAGTTTTGCACTTCTTTCTTGGGTGTTGCCCAACAAAAGCTAGTCACTCCACCTTTTGCCTAGCTTATGTTTCCCAACATAAGCTAGCCACTCCTCCATTGGGTGCCTCTCCATCTTTGGGTGCACCATCCGAGCTCGCCACTCCTTTGTTGGGCGTGCACCTCCCATTAGCTTGCCACTCCTCTACTCGGTGTCTCTCCACCCTTGGGTGCGTCCCACAAGCTTTCCTCACCTCTCTTGGGTGACACCTACGAGCTCAACACTCCTCCATCTAATGTGGCCCATGACCTTAATGCCACTCCTCGATGTGGTGCACATGCCCTTCCTTCCCAGCAGGAGCCTGACACTCCTCACTTCGGAGATGATGATGACATTGTCGACCATGTGCTTGCCACTCCACGCTCTGGTTTTACTCATGAGGCATCTTCATGGGAAATCTCTTTCGAGGTTTGGTGCATGAAACCATACCAATGCTATCTTCGACAAGTACTTTGTTGACCCCAATGTGGAATCACAGTCTAGTGTGCTAGATGTGCTACTATGGCACTCGCGCATGGCATGGTGTACTGCCACTTCCATGATTTCCATCCCACATTCAAGGAAGGGCCAGTGATGGTGTGCTACTGAGCTTGAGGAAGTCTTACAACACAGTCAAGCATAAGATGCATCAAGATAGATTGGCTGCAAGACATGCCCTTACAATGTTTGTTTCCAGGAGTGTCATACCTGTTGAGATATCGAGCACATCGAGTGAGGTGGTGGACACTGATGATGACCCGCCTGGGGGATAGGCCCCACACTTACACCACTACCATGGTTGGTGAGATCATGGGTGATATGCGGCCAGTGGGATGACAGGCTGTGTGACAGCCATTCTAGAGACTGGCATAGCTATAACGTCAGCTCATTTACTTGGGTTCACACTATAGAAAACCCTAGTATGTATTTGGTTGAGTACTTTTCATATGTGTGTACTCTTATCTTTGTATATGGTGTGTTGAGTGTTGAGTGAAGAAGAAGATTTTCAGCCTCTCTCACCTTGTGTGTTCTCTATTAGGGTTTTGTGAGTGTGTGTAGGCTTGCAAGAGCTCAAGCTCTCTTCTCCCCTGCATCTTTTCATGGTATCAGAGCAGCCTGGTTCATGCTAAGGGCTGAGCTACAAGCAAGAGAAGCACAGGAAGCGGTACGAGGGTAAGAGCTTCAACTACTCTTCCCTATTTGTGTTGGCGACGACTACATCCTTGTCGGGAGCCCTACAGGAGGCACCGGCAAACGATCTCTAATTGAGGAGCTTTCTTTGTGGGAGTAAAGCTATAGGGCAACTATATTGTACATCGGACACATTTTTTGGCCCGAAAATGCATTTTGGGCATGTCAGGACCTCCGTTTTTCAAAAAGCAGGCGATTTCGAGCACTCTGGGTAAGTCATCGATTCTCTGCAGAACTCTGTTTTAAGAATTACAGGAAGATAGATTGGCTGTGCAGACACTGTGTGTGCTGCAAGGAGGCCAACAGTTGCCATTGGGTGTATGTATGCACATTGAGGTCACTGGTTGTGACATTTGAGTGTACTACGGTACCGCTGCAAAAAATACAGCAGTTTGTGCAGGATAAACTAGAGTGTTGTTTCTGGTAAATTTGTGTGTCTGGTAAGATGACAAATGATGGCATAAACCAGATTGTTGCTGAGGAGATTGATAAGAACAACTTCCATGCTTGGAGGTTCAGGTTGACGAATTTCCTGATGGGAAAGGGTTATTGGGACTATATAGAAGGTGAGCATGAAGAGGCACCGAAGATACCGGAGATCAATCCGACTGCTGCAGATGTGAAAGAGTTCAAGGATTGGAACCAAGGAGCTAAAAAAGTTATGTATTGGCTCTCTATCAGTATACAGGACACCATGATTGGGCACATACAGGATGCCAAGACCCCCAAGGAGACATGGGACATCTTGGTAGAAACAAATACCAAGGAACAAAAGATACAGTTGAAGAATGAACTTCATACTATGGAGAAAAAGAGTATGTCTATGAATGACTATGCATTGAAGATAAAGGGTATTGTGGAATCCCTTGCATCTATTGGTGTTTCAATAGATGATGATGACAAGGTGGAAGTCTGTCTACGTGGTCTCGGGCCACAATACAAGGCGTTCAAGACGTCTATTCAGACTCGGAAAAACATTCCCAATTTTACAGATTTGGTGTCTATGCTGATTATAGAATGCTGATTATAGAAGAGAAGAGCTTGGGTGAAGACCAACAGTCTTCACAAAACAAAACAAGCTCAAAGCAACAAGCCTTCTACACAAGTTCAGGAAGAGGACGAGGTAGAGGAGGCCGTGCACGCGGTCAAGGAGGTGGCCGAACAGGTAATCAAAATTATGGCCAATAGTAGCAACAACAATAGTCCCAGAATTCATAACAACAACAACAACACACAGGTGGAAGAGGCCAATTCAAAGGCAGGGGGAGTCAAAGAGGTTGTGGAAATTGGCAAAGGCAGTATAATAACACACGTGGATGCCTTTATTGTTGTAAGCCTGGACATGTGCAAGCAGATTATTATAAGAAGCAGGCTGACATGCAAAATGGGAAACTGCAGCAAAACAACTATGCATCCTCGAGCAGAAACAATGAGGATAATGAAAGGTTGTTTGTTATGCAGCATGTCGTTAATGCCATGTCTGAAAATATTGAGGCAGCACATAAAGATGATGTATGGTACATTGATTCAGGTGCTTCGAACCACATGACAAGTCATGGGGAGTGGTTCAAGGAGATGAAAAACCTTGAAAGACCAGGTTTTGTGGAAACAAGGGATGACACTGCTCATCCAATTGCCCATGTTGGAGATGTGCCATTGTCTATGCAAGATGGCAAAGTGAAGTACCTTCATGTTCCGAACATAACAAAGAATCTGGTTTCAGTTGGCCAGATGATTGAGCAGGGTTTGCAGGTTCGGTTTAACCCTGATGGTTGTTAACGGTTGAAGAATTTAAAGACAAGTGCAGGTTGGTTGCAAAAGGCAACAGAGTGGGCAGAATGTTTACATTGAATGTAAACATGCCTGAAGTGAGTGCCGCGATGTTTGAAAATGGTTCAGGAATTGTTGCAGACACAGACATTTGGCATAAAAGAATTGGACATGTGAATGTGCAGAGAATGAAGTCTATGCAGACTAAAGGAATCGTGACAGGGCTCCCAAAGTTTAAAGTTAAAGGTTTGCAGAGAATATGTGAAGCATGCCAATTTGGAAAGCAAACAAAGCATGTATTTCCATGTAACAGATATGTGAGCAAAAATGTACTAGATGTTGTGCATTCAGATGTATGGGGTCCTATAAAGACCATGTCTATGGGAGGCTGCATGTATTATGTGACATTTATTGATGACCACACAAGGAAAGTGTGGGTATATTTCATGAAGGAGAAGAGTGAGGTGTTCACTCACTTTCATAATTTTAGAGTTATGGTTGAAAAGCAAACAGGAAAATATGTAAAGTGCCTAAGGTCAGATGGAGGGGGAGAGTACTTCTCTAATGAGTTCTCTGAATTTTTGAAGAAGAATGGTATTCGGAGACAGTTTACATGCAGATACACTCCGCAGCAAAATGGAGTTCTTGAGCGGAAAAACAGGCACATTGCTGAGATTGCACGAGCATTGATAGAAGAGAAGAATATGCCGCATAGCTATTGGGCTGAGGCTGTTTCTACAGCAGTCTACATCATGAACATGACTCCAATTGCAACCATACATGATGTAACTCCAGAGGAGAGGTTTACTGGCAAAAAACCTGATTTGTCTCATGTGAAAGTCTTTGGATGCATTGTATATGTGCATGTGCCAGATGAGCTGAGAAGAACTAAGCTGGATCCAAAAGCTAAAAAATGTGTGTTTATTGGATATTCCCTTGAGCAAAAGGGATACAGGTGTTATAACCCTGCTACACGTGAGTTGAGGGTAAGCAGGGATGTTTTTGATGAGATGAGCAGCTGGTATGCTGCTGAAAAAGAAGCTATTGGGGTTGATGTGAGTGGAAATGTGGTTGCACAAAATACAAGTCAGCAATCATAGTCTTTGAGTGGACCAGGAGAGTCCTTATCTAGTGATTCAGTTGATACTAGATAGACCATGGAGTGACAGGCTGCGTCATAATACCAGTCTTGAAAATGTGATTAGTACATCACATAAAGGCAAAGAGAAAGTGGTTGAGCCCCTTAGTATGCCTGACATTTTTGCAGGGCATTCTCATGTTGATGGAGAGTCTAGTGGCTCAGAGATGAGCCTTGATGAGGAGCTTGGGATCCCAGCTATGAGAACACCTGGTGTAAAGAAGGCTATGGAATCCATGAATGCAAAGCTGCGAAGATCTGGGAGAGTGAAGAATCCTATGCAGAGGTTTACCTATGATGGTTATGTGGCACATCACTATGCATACATGGCAAAGGTTGTGCAGGTTGTAGAGCCCACATGCATTGATGAGGATGTTGGAAATGTGTGTTGGGAGGAGAAAGCTATGGATGAGGAGACAGATGCACTATATGGAAATGAGACTTGGGATTTAGTGCAATTGCCTAAAGGCAAGAAAGCCATTGGATGCAAGTGGGTGTACAAAGTAAAACATAACGGTGATGGAAGCATAAGCAGGTACAAGGCTAGATTGGTAGCCAAAGGATATGTGCAGACATATGGCATTGATTATGAGGAAACTTTCAGCCCAGTTGCCAAGATGGCAATAGTGAGAGTTGTGATAGCAGTGGCTACGTCAAAGAAATGGTCTTTACATCAGATGGATGTAAAGAATGCATTCTTGCATGGGGATTTGCAGGAAGAGGTGTATATGTTACAGCCACCTGGTTATGAGGATGTGAGTCAGCCCAAGCATGTTTGCAGGTTGAAGAAAGCCTTGTATGGCTTAAAACAAGCACCAAGAGCATGGTCTGACAAGATTTTTGAATATCTTGTCACTATTGGCTTTCATGTAGCCAAGGTAGATTTCTCGTTGTATGTGAGACACAGTGATAGAGGGGTTGTGCTTGTTGTCATCTATGTAGATGACTTGATCATTACGGGGGACTATGATGCAAAGATCTTTGATGTAAAGATCTTGCTTAGACAGAAGTTTGAGATGAAGGATCTGGGGGAGCTCAGATATTTCTTGGGCATTGAGGTGATTAGGTCACCACATGGTATTGGATTACTGCAGAGACAGTATGGCTTGGACATGTTGTCCAAGTATGGTATGACAGGCTGTAAGCCTATCTCAGTGCCATTGGATCAGAATGGCAAGTTGAGTGCAGATTCAGGAGAGATTTTGGAGGATCTTACTATGTATAGGAGCATAGTAGGAAGCTTGATCTACATGACAATCACTAGGCCGGATTTGAGCTATGCTGTTGGGTTGGTGTGTCAGTTTATGCAGGTTCCTCGAAAGCCCCATTTGGATGCATTGAGACGCATACTGAGGTATGTGAGGTCTGCTTTGCATTGTGGACTATTTTATGAAACTGGGACAGAGATATGTGTACATAGGTACATATATGCTGATTGACGGTTACTCTATCCAATACAGAGGCCGAGTACAGAGGTGCTGCTATGGCAGCATGTGAGGTAGCTTGGTTGAGAAACCTACGTGGTGCAGATTTGGGTCTATCAGTGGTTTGGATAGACAAGTTGTCATTTTTTGTGACAACATTAGCAGTATACAATTGGACAGGAACCCAGTTTTTCATGCTCACACGAAGCATATAGAGGTCCACTACCATTTTGTCAGAGAGAAGGTTTTGGCAGGAGACCTTGACCTTGTTTATGTCAGGACACGGGATCAGGTAGCTGACATCTTCACCAAAGCATTGGGTACAGAGAAGCGCCGCAGATTCAGGGCTTCGCTTGGTGTACATGAGATGAAGTTGAGCTCGAGGGGGAGTGTTGAGATATCGAGCTCATCTAGTGAGGTGGTGGACACTGATGATGACCCGCCTGGGGGATAGGCCCCACACTTACACCACTGGCATGGTTGGTGAGATCATGGGTGATATGCGACGGCCAGTGGGATGTGACAGGCTGTGTGACAACCATTCTACTGGCATAGTTATAGCGCCAGCTCATTTACTTGGGTTCACACTATAGATATGCGTAGTATGTATTTGGTTGAGTACTTTTCATGTATATACTCTTATCTTTGTATATGGTGTGTTGAGTGTTGAGTGAAGAAGAAGAAGATTTTCAGCCTCTCACCTTGTGTGTTCTCTATTAGGGTTTTGTGAGTGTGTGTGTGCTTGCAAGAGCTCAAGCTCTCTTCTCCCCTGCATCTTTTCAATATCAAGTACCCATCACGACACTTCTCGCTTACTTTAGATTCATTGTCGAGAAGCTCATGCAGGGTTTGTGAGGAGATAGATCTTGGACAGTGGGCTAAGGTTGCCCTATGGGCTAGTTCACCTAGATGCAATCGTTTATTGGACCCTGAGATGAGGGCGATGATAGAGAGGTTTTGGGAGAAGCATTGTCGTGCACCACCAGAGTACAAGAAGGAATTTCATTGTGTGGGGAGTACAGAATGCATGGGGCTTGCTTTCTTGAGATGACACAAACAAAGTTGTACTTTGAGTTCAGGTCTACACACCCTGAGATAACCATTAGCCAACATTAATTTGAGGCTTGTAAGTGTTGGTTTGTGCACTAATTGAGGTAGCGTTACACATGTCTTTGTAGGTACCATGTTGGATTTCAGCTTTTGTTTGATGTCTTTTGTGGCTTGTCTAGCCATTGGGGGGTGGTGCCTTATAGCCGGAGGGATTTTATTCGCTTGCTATTATGCCTGCGCGCACGAAGGATGTTGTCTACCCACCAGATGGCTTGTGTCACGGGGACTTGTACCTTGTGTCACGGGGACTTGTACCTTGTGCAACATCTTGGCCATGCGTCACTTGTGCAAGGAGGATTCCTCGGTGGCTAAGGTGGTGACATGGTGACAATATGAGTATGTGACACATGGGCAGTCGAGGAGATTGCAACCTATAGTGGAGCACCATTTGGCATGTGCAAGCTCATGAGTACATTTACAGCTTCCATCTATGCCTACATACATCATGTTTATGGTGCCAAGTGGTAGAACCATCAGTTTTGTGCCACCCTATAACAGCTGCCTATTGGTGTAGTTGTCTCTATGGTTGACTTTGTAGAGAATTACAAATTCGCACTACAACAGAAGATTCACTCAGAGTACAACTTTTTTGAGCAGGTATTGCATGAGACATTGCCTCATTTTCAATTTAAGGTCTTGAAGATATTTTATATTGTTGTTGTCTATGAGTCTAACAATTCTCAATCTTGTGTGCTTGACTAGGTGGCCATCATGGTGCATATTAGTTATCAGCATCATGTAGAGGTAGCAGTGGAAGGCATAGCAAGAACCCCAGAGGAGCGAGTCATCATTAGAGAGTATTAGTTTTACATTAGTGATCATCGCTCTCACGATGCACACTTTGTGCAGCATTGCTTCCATCGTGATGATGACTTTTTGACAGAGCACGGAGTCACATGGACAACAGGGCGGTGGATATGGTCTGATGGATGTGGGGGCACAGTTCAAGAGTGCTCATCTTAGTTTTATTGGATATATTCTTCGCACATCGCATGACAAGCTACCAGGTGATTTGGAGCATCTTTGAGATAGGGCATGGAAAGGGGAAGCACAATGGTGCGGGTGTGTGTGTCAAACGTGCCCTCAAACATCACCAACTCCGCCATGACATTGAGTGCTTTTGAGATGCAAAATAGGTAGTGGATTGCTGCAATGTACATTTGACCACTAGTGCTACCTCTCCCTTCCCTAAGCAAGATGCCAAGATTGTTAAGAGGTTCTTTTGGTGTGTTGACAGTAGTGTCCTTGTGATGGTGCTTCTTTAGATTGTGTGACAGTGGATGGCACACTTAGGTTACACTCCATTAGGAGCACATCCTATGATGACCCCATCATCTTCACATGAAGTCATTCATTATTTTGCAAGCCATGCATTGATGGTGACTACTTGTTGTGCAAGATGGGAGAGTGGGCTAATCCTTGGTTTCAGTACATGTTTGTTGAAATATACAAGTGAATGGGTGTGTGCGGGAACAAGCCCTTAGCAAGAGGCTATAAAAGAGAATCTGTAAATGAGTGAGAACCAGTGAAAAGGTGAGAGGTGTGTACTGGGAGAGAATGAAGGGTAGCATGAGAAGATTTAGGATGTGTGGAGATATTCTAGGAAAAGTGAAGAGGTGGAGAGAATCAAGTAAAAGAGGTTGAGTGAATCAAGGAGAGATCAGTGGGATTAGATGCTTGGCATCTTTGTATACCGTGAATAGTCATCAATAAAAGTAATGAAGTAACGGTAGCAAGACTTGGATGGAGGCAAGGGTCCACAAATATCAGTATGAATGAGATCCAAAAGATTATTTGAATGAATATTTGTAGACATTGGAAATGGCTTACGATGGTGTTTGCCTAGAGCACAATATTCACATATCCCCATATGCGGGTGAGATTTGAGGTCCATACCTCTCACAAGATTATGACGATGAATATCAAGAAGCTTTGAGAAATTCGAGTGAGCAATCCGATGATGCCATAGCTTACAATCCAGATCTCCTAGAGCTGTAACAACATTTGCAACATCCTCATTCAATGAAAGTTCAAAGAGATCAACATGTCGAGGAGCAACCACAATAGTGGTGCCATCCTTTTCGATGCGACACTTTGTATTATCAAATCCAACAAATAGACCAAGATCCACAAGCTGCGCAACAAAAAGTAAGTTTCTTTGTAAATCAGGAACATATAAAACTCCTCGCAGTATTTTGGTTGAGGAAGAAGTTCCCAAATACAAGTTGCCAATACTCATTACTTGGCAAGTTGTATTATCAGCAAGATAAACACTTTCTTGATAGGAATTGGATGATAATTGTGTAACCATTGCAAATGATATGTCATGTTGCCAGTAGCACCAGAATCAACAATAAAGAGAGAACCATCACGAACATGTAGTACCTTTTCTAGGAGAGAGACATTATAATGAACCAAATTAGCCTCTTGATGAACATTGTCTTCATCACATGAGGATTTTGTTGAGTAGCGTAAGCTTGATTTCAATCTTTATCTCATAACTCCTCTTGAAGCATCGACTAGATGAATGCCTTGTGCTCCCACAATATTCACAGGTTGTAGAAGAGGAAGAACCCCTTGATAAACGAGGTTGCTTATTTGTAATACCGTGTTCTTCATCGTACTCTCGTGCCCAACATTCAGATACCAAGTGACCAATTTTGTCACAATAAGAACAACACTTTTGAGGAAATCTCAAACGAGAAGAATTACCTCCTCTTTGGAACTCCTCTTTGGAAGCCACGAGATGTTAATTGGGAGGAGGAAGAAGGGCATTGCTGAAATGGATGTCTCCGGACAGCAAAGGCTGTCTCTGATTCTGTGTACTCTTGGGCAATCATGACCGTTTCATGAGTTACCTATGTCTGACGATCATGACGTTGAGAATATTCAATCAAAGAAATACATGTATGCTCAAAGTCATTTCCATCCTTGTTAGATAATATAGTGACAATATTATCATACAAAGGATCCTTCACCATATCAAGAAGGTGTGTAACCAATTAAGTTCGAGGAATAGGATCCCTGCAGCAGAAATTTGATTCATAATACCTTTGAATGATTCAATGTGACTAGACATGGATGTACCTGCCTTGAATTAAATCTTGCCTAGAATATTACGGAGATACAGAATCTCTGTAATAGTTTTCTTCTCAAACATAGTGATAAGATAGTCCCATATAGCATATAACCTGGATAACGGATAAACATCTAGCATGAGTGAATCGTTAAGGGCAGAAAGTAAGCCTTATCAACGAGACGAATCCACTGTGCATGATCGATTTTTCACTATTCAAAAATAGGACCTTTGGTAATAATAACATCATTCTGAAGTGGATCAATAGGTTGAGGAGGGCATGCAAGAATACTAAGAACAATATCTGCCAATTCGTCTCCTTCCAAAATTAATAGCATCTTGTATTTCCAACCAGGAAATCCTTGGGCTTGGAAAAGAGGAACAGAACACTGCCTAGAAGGAAATCCGTTAACAAGTATGGTGTTTGCCATGTCGGGTTGTGAGAACACGTACAAGAGAAGATCGCAGAACCTGTAGACCATGTACGAGATATGAGAAACGTAGCCAAAAATAGGTATGTCCCAGATGACGAGCATAAAGTGAAGAATAGAACGTGAACCAAAATTAGAACTCTAAAAGTGGAGACCCGTGTCTCATGCACGTAAGCAAACTTAGAGGTCCATAAAAGACTAAAATAATAATAAGAAAAAGCACCGGGTTAAGAAAAAGCACTGGTCTATGACGCAACTTGCATGGCAAGTTTTGTATCTAATTGTAGCTTGTACAGCAAGCATCCCTCTGAAGCTTTCATGGAAAGCTTTGACGATCAAATCTTGCTTACGACTCAGAGATGACTACTACCTGTTTGCTCTCACAAAGAACCTGTTTTACTGTTTTAGATGTAGTTTGCCTGAATTGTCCTAACTTTTGACTCAGAACTTCGATTGACGAACTGTTTTGATAGGATTCACCAACACTGTACCATCTACGTTTTGATAGGTTTTGGTTTTAAGGACGCGATTAAGAAACAATAATAATTACAACAAGTGGAGCTATAAAATCATGTAGGTAACATATAATCAAAGAACCAATCAACCCTACAGAAAACTATTACCAAAGATCAATCTTGTAAGACATGAAATCATAATCATAAATTGAACAAGAAGACGTAGATGCTTCCCTTATGATTAGATCACTCTAATACCATGTTAAGAGAGGGAGAGAGACGAGACAAGAGACACCACATACGCTCCACAAGAATGAATCATATTAGTCACAAGTCACATATATAAAGGCAAGACCTAGAGTGACTTAGGGCTAGCTATATATAGCTCCAACAACATGGACAAAGCTATAGAATTTCAAAAGGGGGTTTGTGCTTTGGTGATTGAAAATATGCTTAAGAGGTTTCCTGATAAGGACCTTATAGTGTGTTTTAAGGCATTTTCACCTTGCACTTTTCCAAAAGGCAAACCAATTAAATTTATGGACATGTTGAAATAGAAACACTAGCATCCATGATTATGGTGAAACCAAGGTTTTGGAAAGTTGTGAGGTTGTTGGTCCTCTCATTGAGAAGGTGCAAGTACAAAAAGATTATCAATATTTCAAGGCCCAAGCTCCCTATGAATGGGATGAGCATAGCTTACGGGACACTTGGGTGTCAATTGGTAGGAATTTAAACACAAGTGCAAAGTATCCTATGTTGTTGTGATTGGCACACTTATCCATGCTTCAATGTGCTAGTACAATAGCATGTGAAAGGGTCTTTAGCATCCCAAAAATCATCAATTCAAAGTTGTCAAATGCTTGGAGTTCTCAAAGTTTGGATGCAATCGTGCATGTGTCAATTGAAGGTTCTCTTCTTGCTGAGTATGATTTCAATTAACAGGTGGAGTAGTGCGAAGATTAGTCTCACCACATCTATGGTGAAAACACAAGGTATGTCTCATGAATTTGTCAAATACTAGAAAGAGACTAGAAATAAGTATTGTAAATTGTCTTGCTAGACTTATTTTTATCTCCCTTCATGTAGGGTTGATGGGATTCAATGAGGCTAGAGCTATTTTGGAGAACTTTTCTTCATGCACAAGAGTTATAAATTTTTTAAATATGTGCATTGCATAGATAATCATTGCTAACTTTCATATATATATATATATATATATTGATGTTACTCTCAGGTTGTTGTTAAAAGGGATGTGTTAAAAGTAGTTATCATGATCTATGTATGATAACTATCGACATGGTATCTTAATTCAAGATAGAAATCAAGGCTATGCATATATACTTTATGTATGTAAATCTTTTAGACAATGATTAATAATATTCCATTACTTCAATTAGAATGTGTTTTTTAAAAATCTAATAATGTTTGATTTTGTAAAGTTTATTTATTAAATACTCAAGGTAGTCTCTATTAAAGATCTTATACCTGTGAATAGAGATAGATTTCGAGTACCATAGACCATAAGTATGTTAGATTTTTATTTGTCTATTTGTTAGATTTTTAACCAATGTAATATGTCAATGGTACAAATGTTCATTGTTGGTTCTTGGAAATAGGACAATTCCTAATTAAATTCTAAATTCAATATGCATATTGAATGCAGCATGCATACTGACATCATCATGCATACTAAATTCAACATGCATACTAGAATTACAGTGCAGCTTCAAGTTAGATAATTTAATGTGAAGGTACTTGAGAGAATCAAAGGCTATGCATTGGTGCAGCTTCATTAGACTTGTCATGGGCACTATTGTATGTGTAAGCTATGGATGTTGCTATACAAACCTTGCAAGGTAACATGGTTAATTCTTCGCTAATTCAGTTTATACATTATCATGACAATTTAGTTTAAATGACTTATATGCACTTATGTAAATACATGGTGTTGTGTGTAGGTCATATCTTTTGACAGCAACAAAGGTGACAGACTGACAGTTAAAGAAGCTGAGGAAATTCTCTAGAATCTTTATATCACCTTCACTTTCTCTTATTCTCTAAACACACATGTTCAGCCACACCTTGCTTTAATGCACACATTACCCATGTTGCATATATGACAACCAACCTTATCTTTATGCCCATATTATAGATACCCATCTCTCTATGGTGCATATGCTCACAGCTAGATCCTCTAGGGTTTCTTAATTGAAACTATCAATGTTTAAAATAGCCTTCGCTTTATGTCCATGTTGTAGATGCCCATAGCCAACTTTCACTCTATGGTTCTTATGTCCACAACCAGTCGTCTCTCTAGGTTTCTCAATTGAAATTTCAATGTCACAAACAACCATACGTACAGTCAGTTCATGATGATGCATGCAAATCAAGTGATCGGTTGTTGTTGGCTTGTTACTCCATTGTTGGGTGGCTTCACAAGGAGGTGTGGAAATTATAATAAAGGAATTTGCATGTAATTAGGGACAACATCGATAAGCTTTTTTGAATCTATTCTCAAGTGTTTATGAGTTTCTAGTAGAGACATAAGCATGATGGAAGACAAGAGAGCAATGATTGTAATGTTTTGGAATTTGTTTTTGGTCAAATAAACTAGTTGTCTATATGCAATGTGTAGACAGAGGTGTTATTTTTTTTTAATATAACTAAAGTTAAATATTTTTGTTAAAATTTTGCAATGTAGAGAAGATTACTTTTTCAATCATTGTTCCTAATGTTGTTAGATTTGAGTTCTATAGAGAATAATACCTTTATGGTCTTGGATGAAAATTTAGTTATATTCTTTAGGTGATGGATGTAAATAAGGATAATAATAGCAATGTTCCAAAGTATATGGTGATGGGGACATGTAAATGTTGTTGATAAGTCTTATGTAGAATGTTAGTATGTTTGTATCAAAAAAAGATTTTATCGATTGCAAGTCACATAGATTGGTAAAATGAGATTACGTTAACTTTACATGTGGATGGATTAATAGAGTCAAGCATTCTTCTAGCACTTGTTCAAACTAAAAAGTGGAAGTGAAGATTCAAGGATTAATAGAGTTGAACATTCTTCTAGCACTTGTTCAAACAAAAGTGAAAAAGAAGAATTATCATGTTTAGTAAAGTATTTGTTTGTAGAGACTATTTAGAAATTAAGTCATTTTTAGTACGCATTTCTTCAGTTGGGTTGTTTAGAATAAACATTGTCTTCCTAATATGGGGGGGTTGTCTTGTGTTATAAAGGTTTCATAACTGTATGTCCTTATAATAGCAACTAAAAAGTATTTCTCCTTTATAAAGGTTTCATTAAGGTGTATAAAAAGCCGATCAAAAATAGTCTCGGTTTAACTTTTCTATGTCTTTATAAGACCACATCAAAATTACCTCGTTCCTTTAACGTCGATTGAAAATTTACTCTCTTTTAGGCCCGGTTAGATTTTCAAAATATCGGTTGTTGTAGATAGTTGCCCTTATTTTGTATGGTTTAAAAAAAGGTTTTTTCGTGAGCACTGCTAACTTTTTTTGGGAACATAAATAAAGTTATATTTTTATTTTTAATAAACAAGGTATACTACTCTTATAACTAATTTTAATGAAGGAGCGTTGACAATCACATCAAATTAAAAAAAGGTGTACTACTATCAATTACTAATTTTAATAACGTGATGTGTCCGATTTAGTCCTATACTACCTTAATTACAAAACACCCTATAAGAAAATGTTGTCTATCCTTACTTAATGCCTATTAATTTAATTGCCTCCTAGTTGGTGTCATTGACTAACAATCTTGTCTTGTTGATCTGTAGGGTTTCCATCAATTTCCTACAACTACTGTCTATAAATCAAAAATTTTAAAGAGGACTCGAATTGAGATTCACGACAATACAAAGAGGAATACCGAGTGAATACAATAAGAATTCAAGCTTTGTGCACCCTCTACCGATGTGATAAATTTTAAAAAAGTAAATATAATGATATATTAATTGAATTCTTGTGCCCACCCAAAAAAACAAAAAGGGAAAAAAAACAGCCCCAAACTTATAGTGATGTGAGGAGTTTAACAATGTAATCAATAGTTTTTTTAATTTAGCCTCAAACAATTTGAGCTTCATGAACAGAGAAGGTGACTTGTATAGATGGCTGTCGGACACAACCTCAATCATGCAAGTTGGGGGACTGCCATGTGTTCTCTTCGCCCTAGCCTCAAACGATTTGAGCTTCATGAACAAAGAAGGTGACTTGTATAGATGGCTGTCGGACACAACCTCAACCATGCAAGTTGGGGGACTGCCATGTGTTCTCTTCGCCCTCACTCACCATCATGAATCTAGGCGAACTTTTCAACACCACTTCTTTTTTGGAGGAAGCTCATTCCAATCTTTAATTTTCTTCAGTTTCACACTCTACCCTCTTCTCAGGGTTACCTGCAAGAAGCCATGTAGCACTGGGGGTTGGGGACCCCCTGCTCCAAGAGTTCATGCAGTGCACTTCCTCAACCCCTCCAGTTCACTCCGACTTAAGGCTCAGGAGACAGGAAGCTCCAAGACACCAGCCATGGCGAAATCCTCAAAAACCAATATCAAGAAGCACGGCTCTACCACGAAAAAGATCTACATGGCTAACTATGCTAGGCCTAAAGGTGTTAGTCTTGGTTGTGCTGAGCAAGAAGATATTACAGGTAAACTCTCAGTCTCTCTTCCCCCACTGATCTGGTCAAAGATTAGCTGTAGGTTTATCAGTCTTGGGCCCTAATCGATCTGTGTCATGGTCCTCATGCTCCGGTCAAGGTCCTAAGAGGGTGGGTAAGATCTAATTGGTGGCCTAGATGGGTTTTACTTGTCCATATCTAGTATTTGCCAAATAACTATTTTTTCTTTCTGTTCAAGGAGGAGTAGACAACCCCCTTTTGTCCCTTTTCCAATGGCACTCAGATATCTCCCCTATGAGCCCTACACCCACAAAATACAATGTTGGGTCAAGCTCCCTGTCCTACCTCTTCATTTGTACCCTCTACTTAAGCTGGTAGTGGAACCCCTTGATCAACTCTTAGAGTAGAGACCCAACTTGGATCTTAACATGAGATGGTATCCCTAGGCTTCCCTAGAAGTTGACTTGAATACGGATCTTTCAGAAGATATCTTGAATAATCTTGATCAAAATACTAGTTTTATCTAGCCTATCACATATAAAAACTTGCCCCCAATTCTTGTTTCCATTGATATAAACAAGGCCATTTCATTACATATTGTCCCCTTAAAATTCCCCCCTCCCCACTCACGATAATCCTAGCTCCCGTCCAACTCAAGATGCTCACAAAAATAATGATGAGTTTCAAGTAGCTAATAGGAGATGGAAGGGCACAAGATAGGGGTAGAAACTAGAATAGGATCACCCCTCTTCTTTTTGATGTAGCATACCCTTCTCAGCTAGTGGATGAAGATGTTAAATCATGAGATGGAGAAGAATATGTTTAGGATTCCCAATTGAACGCTGTGGATAGACTGGAAAGAGAAATTGACAAAATGGAATTTAGTGATGACTTACCCCTAACAGCCTTTACCCCAGAGGAGGAGAGGTATCTGTACACTGCCTCTGTCTCCAAGAGGTAAAGGTATCTGGTCCTAACCTTAAGACTAATTGCAAGAATATTTATAAGGATCTCACTTGGTTCTACACTGGCCATAGTCAAGGTAGTAGTGGCACTGCCTTGGGAATCCACAAGAGGTGGAATAGCTACATTAAGGGCTTTGTGGTTGACTCTTGAATAAATGAATTGTAGTCAAGATGCCTCTAGTCCAACTAGCTCTAGACCAGCTCTATGGTAGTCTTTGCTTCATCTTGACCATCCTACAATCCTTGTGGGGGATTTTCAACATGAATTATGTCCCTTAGCATAGGGCTAATATCTTTTTCTTGAGGCACTTATAAAGTTCATTTATTGGTTCTATCTCCTTTCTCTCCCCACTAAAAGAGTTGAGATCAAGAATTTGCGATGTCTTCCTCTTTTCTTATAATAGCCTTCACTGTGAGATAGTGTTCTTGGTGTTCTAGCTTCCTTTCGTTAACCTCTTTCTTAAGTTATTCTAGTTTTTTGATAGCGTCCTTTTTGACAGAGCCCTTTTTTCCTGCTAGCCTATATCTATTCCTCTGTAATTTGGTCTACCTGAGAAAATGATGAGTTTGTCTAACTCCTTGGGATCAGCCTTAAGCATAGCACGCCTTGAAGAAGATACCATCCACATCTTCTTGTACAATAGGTAGGTGAAACAGGGATGGGTCGGCATGAAACCAT
Source organism: Cibotium barometz (assembly GCF_041138505.1). NCBI lineage: Eukaryota > Viridiplantae > Streptophyta > Polypodiopsida > Cyatheales > Cibotiaceae > Cibotium > Cibotium barometz. The sequence goes on from NC_141094.1 coordinate 36,645,373, forward strand.
CTAGGTTTAAGAATTAAAATATGAATAGGCTTGTGGTCTAAGATGTAAGTAGAGATGAGGGATCTAATAGCTGAACTATGGAAGTCCTTATTAGCAATAGAGACACTAAGATAACACATATCCAACCTAGCTTTACTTAGGTGAGAATCAGGTCTGCCATTTGACCATGTGACTTCTATACCATCCACATCTTCTTGTACAATAGGTAGGTGAAACAGGGATGGGTCGGCATGAAACCATCTAGGTTTAAGAATTAAAATATGAATAGGCTTGTGGTCTAAGATGTAAGTAGAGATGAGGGATCTAATAGCTGAACTATGGAAGTCCTTAGCAATAGAGACACTAAGATAACACATATCCAACCTAGCTTTACTTAGGTGAGAATCAGGTCTGCCATTTGACCATGTGACTTCTAGATTTGTTGATATATCTATCAAATCATGAAATCCCTTGCAGGTGAACCGTTCCCGACATTCTTGACCCTTCAAAGTGAGATTATTAATCGTCCACTCTCACTTTGCAAACATGTTGAGCTCCCCACCCCTTAAATTACTGGAAAACAAGAAGCGTGTGCCAAAATAGCTAGATGTAGGAGAAAATTTGTTCCTCCTCCTTTGGCTGCCTTACTTGAAAGGAATATTAGTGAGGAAGAACTTGGAATAGCCATAGACTCTCTCAAAAATGGAAAGAGCCATAGAATGGATGGTCTCCCTACTGAATTTTTCAAATGTTTAAAAAAGTTAATTCTCCTTATCTGAGTTTGGTATGGAAGGAATCCCTCACCTTGGTGCTCTTCATCGTGAGTCAACAAAGGTGTAATTAAGATAATACACAAACAAGGTACCAAGAAACATATTACTAACTAGAGGCCTATCACAATGCTTTATACTGCCTACAAATGTTTTGCAAAATCCCTTCCTCTTCAGCTAACCCACAACCTCAAATCATGGATTAGAAGTGAACAGAAAGGCTTCGTGAAGGGAAGGTATAATCTAGATGCCATTTTTGCTTTGTGGGAGGGTTTTGAACATGCTGAGAGTTCCAATTAGGATTTCATCTTCTTCCAGATTGACTTTGATATAGATTAGAATAGGATTTTGTATTGCAGTCCCTACAAGATATGGGCATTGGTCCAAGGTTTATTCAAACTGTTCATACCTTGTTTGGGAATGCTAGTGCAAGAGTGGCAATAAATGGTCAGCTCTCCCACCCATTTACACTACAAATATCCATTAGGCAAGGCTCTATGTTGGAATCTCTTATCTTTGCCATTTCTGCTGTGCTGACACTCTTGGTTGGCTTCATGAAAAGGCCATTTAGGGATAAAAACTTAAAGGGATCAATCTCCTAGGAGGTCAAAAACAATTATGCCTATACAACAATTTGCAGATGATACCAACACTCTGATTCACAACAATGACCCCCAATGTATGGAGACATTTTGGGACTTCCTTTAAACTTTTTGTTTGGCTTCTAGTGCTATCATAAATCATTCTAAAATAGGGATTAGAACTCATCTTTAAGGGCTTCTTGAATGTTTCCTCGAACAAGGTTGTCAAATTATCCCGAATGGCAATATATTCAGATTATTGGGGGTATCCCAATAGCAATATATTCAGATTATTGGGTATCTTAATAGACTTTGGAGTGAGTATGCATCAGAGATGGCTTTGTGTCATGGAAAAAGAAAAAATTCATTTTGCCAAATGGAAAGGTATGGAAGTCAACCTTGCATGCAAGATTGTGGTTCTGAAATATATCTTAATCCCTACTACCATTTTCTTTTCTTTCTCTCCTGCTAGAGACCTTCTCAGACTGAGATTAAGCCTCTGAAGTCCATGTGTAGGAATTTCCTATGGGGAGGTGATGTTGATACTTTCAGAATACCCAAGGTGGCTTGGAAATACCGTACATTGCTAAAGGAAAAAGGTGGTATGGGGGTAGTATGCTAAATTATTAAAAAGATGTGGTCATCTTGGAAAAAATTAAAGGAGAATATTACTCTTAATGAAGGCCTTAGAACTAAAGTGGGCATTTATCACAAGGATTCCATATGGTTCTCTATGGTATGGCAAGACTACATCGATGAGCACAAAAGTTCTCCAAGAAAGGTCTTTCTACCTAGGGGGCATCTGGGACTTCAAATCTAGTGGTTGGTTGATCATGATAATCTCAAAGAAACGTTTAGGCCACTAATGAAGGGGACCTCAACCATGTCCATTTGGCAAAACCAAGAGGAACAATTTATCCAGCTAAAAGGTTCACGTCTTCCCAAAATGTTTATTTGGGCTGGATAGGATAGTCTGCTTACGATTCCTACGTTTAGAAAACTTGAGCGCCAACTATACTCCAAATTGAAAAGAAGATGGAACCTCAGCTAGAATAGGAGTCAATGGGAATGAAGATTTACCAACATATGGTCCAAATACATTTCACTTAGAATCTTTTGCTTGTTGTGTCTTATGTTACATCAAGATTTATTGACAAATGCTCATGTAGCTAAACTTTGTTTATGAAATCACTACAACACAATGCTGCCATACACGCGATAAATTACGAGCGCGTGTATGGTCGTGCATGTATTTGAATAGAATCGAGCGCGTGTATTTTGGCATTTAAATTCGCGTGTATATTTGCATTTATCAGCGCGTGTATAAGCGCGTTTATATACACGCAATAATACACGCAATAATACACGCATCAATACACGCTGCCATACACGCATTTATACACGCTGCCATACACGTCGCCATACACGCATCAATACACGCTGCCATACACGCTTGGTAAAGAAAAACTGAAAAAAAACTGAATTTCTTTACAAAATTAAGAACTATTTTCTTTAAACCATCTCATAGTACATTACAGTATATATCATTACACAATCCCACTACATGCATTTACAACAATGAAATATATTCAAAAATAAATCATGCATATGAGATGATAATTAAAAGACAACACATACAATAGAAATGTCATCAATTTAGAACGATACAGTGACGGATTGGTTAGGGTTCGATCTCATCTTCAATAAGATCCATCCTTGCCAAACGATCAACATCAATATCCATTTGATCAATTTGTAAGGCTACGATTAAATTTATTTCACTATCGATATTCTGTACTCCATTGATAATGGTATCGATGTCCTGATCATCCTCATCAACATCACCATCATCCTCAATGGTAGGGTCATTCTCATGATCATGAGAAATGGCACGCTCATCCTCATTATCATGATCATCTTTTATTTCTTGATCATCGATCACAACATCTTCATTGGCATGTTCGACATCATCTTCATTGCGGCTTGTTACATCCTCCATATGCTCCATATCAGTGAATGTATTATACATCACTTTGGAACGTGGTGCAATAGGGATGACGTACCACCATTTAATGTCATGCACCATTGGTAGATAGATAACCTACTCAAATACACATACTACAGTAATTAATTAGCATATCAAAAGTCAAGGGGTACGCGAGCTTAGATATATATGTACATGAAACACATTAGTAAAAAAATGCATACCTGCTCACATTGCTGTGGCAATACGAGCCTATCTTTCTTTGTTTGCCAAAACTTTATAGAGTCAATAGTTACATAGCCACTTGCATGGCGTTTTATCGTTGCATCAGGCCCTTTTTCCACCACGTTCATTTGCCATTTGACATCCAAAACATACACAAAGAAGCGACGAAAGTCAAGCCTAAATATGTCTTGGATTGTGCCACAATAATCATCCATTTTTCCATTAGCTCCCTCAAAGCTACTAATGACACCGCAATCTTGTGTATTTCTCTTTTCATCAATTCTTTGTGTTCGAAAATGCTTGCCTTCACACCATATAGCATTGAACATAGTGCACTGGACCAAAATAGAAGCAATATTTGTGTAAGCAATGTGAATAAATATTAAAAGCAAATCACTTACAACTAATGCAAAACATTAGTTCTATGTACCTTTAACATGCATCCTCGTGCATACTCCCATTCTTCCGCCGTGATATGCAGCCCCTCGTCGCTCTCTGCTCTCTCCATTTCCTCATGCAACCAATCAACATGGATATCATTCGGAAGTGTTGCTAGATGCTTAGGGTACGCCTTACGAGAGCCATGTTGCCTCCGAAAGAGAGAATGTGCACCCTTCAAAAACCGGTGTCGATGAAGCCTTGTAAAGATGCTCTTATTCCATATCATCGTCGTCCATACCTTTGGGATCATCCTTAAAAAGATTCCGCACCATATCATCAAACACTTCCTCTTCCCAACTTCGTGGGGTGCAGGGCTATTGTCATCCCTTTCCCACTCATCTCTGACAATAGATCCCGAAGCTCCAGCATCATCTCGTCGACGCTTTGCGTGCTCTCGTCGCGCGTAGGGCACCATGTTAGGGTGTGGTACTACATCCTGCTTCAATTAGAGTTTATATATTACAACTCTATTAATTTAATTTGGATACCATGAGTCATTTTAATACCATCAATTTACATCTACTCACCTCTAAACCTGTTTGATTCCATTCTCCATACATGGAGATGTGATTCAAGGTAATTCGACGTGATCATACAATGCATCCTTGACATCGATTACACATACATTTGATCCGTTGTCCCAACCACACATCGCGATTACGATGACGCATTGTCTCATCTTCCCCAGAACTGCTTGAGGAGGTTGATGACATCCTATGCACAAACCAGAAAACACAAAATCATAATATGTTTTTAATGAAAGTATAAAAATTGCGTGTATTAACGCGGCTATTTACTAAAAATTACGTGTATTAACACGGCTATTTCCTAAAAATCGCGTGTATTAACACGGGTAATTTCTGCAAAACGCATGTATAAACGCAGCTAAATTATCATACATGCGAACATACACGCGTTTATAAACGCGACGATCTGCTTAAACTAAAAATAGCCCACCTTCCCCAAATAAAGATTTTGAACTAACAATACTGTTGTTTTTCATTTTCGCCTCTTCCAACAGAAACGAAACCTAAGTGCAAGGAGGGAGAAGAGAAGGAGCACACACGGGAGGAAGCCGACCAAGAAAGAAGACTCACTTTTTCAGAGGTGAGTCAGTTTGTCCTTTGCCTTGTCTCCTTCCTCAGATTTGTTTATGCTATTTTCTCTTTGTGCTTTGGGTTTGTCTCCGTCCTTTTGCTTCTATGCACACGATTTTGGGTGAATGATTCTGACAGGGGCGACAGTGGGCCTTTTATAAGGACACATTGTCGGAGGTCGGTCCTTTTCAAAAAAAATTTTGCGCAGGTCGCATGTAGAAACGCGTGTAAAAGCGCGTGTATCCTGTCTGCACAGACTGTTCACGCGGATATACACGCGTTTTTGGACGGGTGTATACACGCATTTTTTGACGGGTCTATACACGCGTTTCTGGACGGGACTGCATTTCCTGTTTCTATGGTTTGCAGGCTGATATATGACTTGAATGATGATATTTGTGTAAGTCAAGAGACAGCCCATGATGTACATGAGGATTATTTTTGCAGATTCTTTATGGATATTCCAGGTTCTTCATCCGATCCATTTGCGTACAGCAATTGGCTGATGGAGATGCTAAATCATTTTGGGCGCCATCCTGGTCCAGTTGAGCTTACAGAGTACATGTATGCCCATCCCCCTTCTTCCATGCCTGGTGTCTATACCCCTACCGCGAGTATCCAGGGCACTCCAGTGCCGTCTATGCCTATGAGTCCGACGAGACGGCATGCAGCTTCTCCTCTTCCACGTCCACCGAGGAGACATACCTCGTCTCAGACACACTCACGCACACCCTCACAGCCACCATCACGTGCTCCCTCAGAGCCACCGTCACGTCAGGGCTCACAGCCACCGTCACGTAGACAATCCCCCAGTCGTGACTCCACCCGCAGTAGTACGAAGAGTGGGAGTGGAGGATGCGGCGGGTGCTTTGGTGGGGGAGGTGGGGGAGGTAGTAGGGCACGCGGTGAGAGAGGAGATAGAGGGAGAAGAGTTAGAGGAGACAGTTCGGAAGAGGAGGAGATGAGAGAGGTGGAGGGAGTGATCTGTTATGATGTGACGGATAAGGGCGGGATAGTGATGGATGCGAGGGGGAGGGAGGTAATGGAGTACATGCGTGGGGTAGTATCAAACTTGTATAGAAATTGTTTTATTAAATTTAAAGATCAAAATAGCCGATTAGTTGGGGAGGTGATAGAGGCTGTACATAGTCGGTACCCCAATCCCCCACATGCTACATTCTCGGATGTATGGGGAAGAACGCGAATAAGGGAGATCTTAAGTAATAAAAGATCTCACCTTAAAAAACTCGCGTACGATGATGGACTAAATGTAGCTGCGGGTGGCTATCCTGCCGAGAAACCTGCCACTGCGCACAAACGCGAGTGGAAGGAGGCAAAGAAACGAGCAAAGGGTGGCGTGAAGAGCAGGCAGCATGTGGAGGCACGACGGATCCAGATGGAGACCATTGGATCTTCGCATTTCGGATCTGGCGGCGTCGAGTCATGGGAGGCAGAGTTCGTAAGTATCTTGCCACTTTATTTGATTGTTTACTTAATTCATTGATTCTATGATTGTTTTAATCTTACAAATTGTGTTGATTATGATACAGCGACGGGTTACGGGGAGGAAGCCCTCAACCCACGATACTGCGTATGCTCGTCGGCATAGCAGACGTGACACGTGGGCCATCTTTAGAGCCGAGGGACGTATTACGGACGCGCAGTTTGAGATGGCCATGAGACCATACGGTCAACAGGTACTTGAAAACTCTAAACGAATGATTTTGGTTTATTGAATTACATATATATATACTTATATACTATATATTACTTGAACAGGCACAAGTTGGTGATGATCCACCCGTCGCCACTGCAGAGGGTGGACGTGAGCACTACTGATCGGACATTCCGATCGATGTGAGCTCACATCTGAGCATGGAGGGAGCACCGAGTCATCATCTGGGTCTGAGTAGTACTCAGACTTATAGTATCACATTCCATATTGAGGATGTGGTTGTATATTTTTTTTTGTAAACTGAAGCCATGGGCTACTTCGAGATATGGACTCCCTTGTATATATGTGTGAAATTTTGATAGTAATATTGAATCGTGAATCGATAGTATTACATTCATGTCTGTCTTGAATTGTGTATTGACAATGTATGCATTCATGTCGTTCTTGTCTTAATCTTCCTCGTGGATATGTTCCTCGTGGATGGTCTAATGCACCAAAAAAAAAATTCCAGAGAGTGTTATTGGGTGCTGGAATGCTGGAACAGCATTCAGGCACCAAATAGCACTCTCTGGATTTTTTTTTTGCTCTCTGTTCGCGTGTATAAACGCGTCAAAACTGCTAAAAGTCACGTGTATATACGCAAAAAATCTGTAAAACACGCGTGTATAAACGCGTCGAATCTGAGAAATATGCGTGTATAAGCGCATCTAAAGTAAAAAAATGCGTGTATAGACGCTTGTATCAACGCGTCTAAATGCATCTGAACTGACAAAACGCGTGTATACGCCCGTGTATGAGCGCGTCTGAGTATTCCTATACACGCGCTTTTACACGCATGTCTCTGGCCGGGATTATACACGCGCTGATACACGGGCCCGCTACTTTTTTTCACAAGTCATTTTTAGCGGCTGGGAGCGCGGGTATGAGCCCGATCCCTTGTAGTGAATGGAATCAACTCTAGTTGTATAGCCATTCTAAGAAGTGATTTATACATGTGGACCTAGAAGATGAGTATGCTTCCCTCTATAAGAGAATAGAGGCCTCTAAAGTCAACCCTTATGTATGCTTCCCTCTATAAGAGAATAGAGGCCTCTAAAGTCAACCCTTATGCTTCCCTCTATAAGAGAATAGAGGCCTCTAAAGTCAACCCTTATGTAATGCAACACGCCAAGGAATTAGGGATAAAGCATGTTGATATATGGGCAGAAGGATCAATTTATAAGAAGTCGCCTCACAAGGTTGTTACAAAACAAGAAGTCTTAACACATGATCCGTTTGTTACTAAAGGGAACTTTGGGCGGTAGCCAAACGGGCTGATTGGCCACCAACACTCATCTCTTGAGATCACAATCCCCAAGGAAAGGGAGAGAGGAGGAAGGATTGGAATCAAGAAGTGCAATGTAGAGAAGATTATTTTTTCAATCATTGTTCCTAATGTTGTTGGATTTGAGTTCTATCGAGAATAATACCTTTATGATCTTGGATGAAAATTTAGTTATATTCTTTAGGTGATGGATGTAGATAAGGATAATAATAGCAATGTTCCAAAGTATATGGTGATGGGGACATGTAAATGTTGTTGATAAGTCTTATGTAGAATGTTAGTATGTTTGTATCAAAAAAAGATTATATCGATTGCAAGTCACATAGATTGGTAAAATGAGACTACCTTTACATGTGGATGGATTACTAGAGTCGAGCATTCTTCTAGTACTTGTTCAAACTAAAAAGTGTAAGTGAAGATTGAAGGATTAATAGAGTTGAACATTATTCTAGCACTTGTTCAAACTAAAAAGTGAAAAAGAAGAATTATCATGTTTAGTAAAGTATTTGTTTGTAGAGACTAATTAGAAATGAAGTCGTTTTTAGTATGCATTTCTTTAGTTAGGTTGTTTAGAATAAACATTATCCTCCTAATATGGGGGTTGTCTTGTCTTATAAAGGTTTCATAAAACTGTATGTCTTTATAATAGCAGCTAAAAAGTATTTCTCCTTTCATCATAAAGGTTTCATTAAGGTGTATAAAAAGCCGATCGAAAATAGTCTCGGTTGAACTTTTCTTTGTCTTTATTATAAGACTACATCAAAATAACCTCCTTCCTTTAACGCCGATTGAAGATTTACTCTCTTTGAGGGCCAGTTGGATTTTCAAAATATCGATTGTTGTAGAATTACAGTGCATACTAAATTCAACATGCATACTAGAATTACAGTGCATACTAAATTCAACATGCATACTAGAATTACAGTGCAGCTTCAAGTTAGATAATTTAATGTGAAGGTACTTGAGAGAATCAAAGCCTATGCATTGGTGCAGCTTCATTAGACTTGTCATGGGCACTATTGTATGTGTAAGCTATGGATGTTGCTATACAAACCTTGCAAGGTAACATGGTGAATTCTTCGCTCGTTCAGTTTATACATTATCATGATAATTTAGTTTAAATGATTTATATGCACTTATGTAAATACATGGTGTTGTGTGTAGGTCATATCTTTTGACAGCACAAAGGTGACAGTTAAAGTTGAGGAAATTTTCTATGAATCTTTATATCACCTTCACTTTCTCTTATTCTCTGAACACACATGTTCAGCCACACCTTACTTTAATGCACATTACCCATGTTGCATATGTGACAACCAGCCTTATCTTTATGTCCATATTATAGATGCCCATCTCTCTATGGTGCATATGCTCACAGCCAGATCCTCTAGGTTTTCTTAATTGAAACTATAAATGTTTAAAATAGCCTTGGCTTTATGTCCATGTTGTAGATGCCGGTAGCCAAATTTCACTCTATGGTGCTTATGTCCACAACCAGTCATCTCAAGGTTTCTCAATTGAAATTTCAATGTCACAAATAACCATACGTACACTCAGTTCATGATGATGCATGCAAATCAAGTGATCGGTTGTTGTTGGCTTGTTACTCCATTGTTGGGTGGCTTCACAAGGAGGTGTGCAAATCATAATAAAGGAATTTGCATGTAATTAGGGACAACATCAATAATCTTTCTTGAATCTATTCTCAAGTGTTTATGAGTTTCTAGTAGAGACATAAACATGATGGAAGACAAGAGATCAATGATTCTAATGTTTTGGAATTTGTTTTTGGTCAAATAAACTAGTTGTCTATATGCAGTGTGTAGACAAAGCTGTTATTTTTTTGAATATAATTAAAGTTTTTTGTTAAAAATTTTATAATGTAGAGAAGATTACTTTGTCAATCATTGTTTCTAATGTTGTTGGATTTGAGTTCTATAGAGAATAATACCTTTATGGTCTTGGATGAAAATTAAGTTATATTCTTTAGGTGATGGATGTAAATAAGGATAATAATTTAGTTATATTCTTTAGGTGATGGATGTAAATAAGGATAATAATAGCAATGTTCCAAAGTATATGGTGATGGGGACATGTAAATGTTGTTGATAAGTCTTATGTAGAATGTTAGTATGTTTGTATCAAAAAAAGATTATATCGATTGCAAGTCACATAGATTGGTAAAATGAGATTACGGTAACTTTACATGTGGATGGATTAATAGAGTCGAGCATTCTTCTAGCACTTGTTCAAACTAAAAAGTGGAAGTGAAGATTCAAGGATTAATGAGAGTTGAACATTCTTCTAGCACTTGTTCAAACTAAAAAGTGAAAAAGAAGAATTATCATGTTTAGTAAAGTATTTGTTTGTAGAGACTAATTAGAAATTAAGTTGTTTTTAGTACGCATTTCTTTAGCTAGGTTGTTTAGAATAAACATTCTCCTCCTAATATGGGGGTTGTCTTGTCTTATAAAGGTTTCATAACTGTATGTCTTTATGATAGCAGCTAAAAAGTATTTCTCCTTTCATAAAGGTTTCATTAAGGTGTATAAAAAGCCGATCGAAAATAGTCCCGGTTGAACTTTTCTATGTCTTTATAATACCACATCAAAATTTACTCTCTTTGAGACCCGGTTGGATTTTCAAAATATCGGTTGTGTTTGTTGTAGATAGTTACCCTTATTTTGTATGGTTTACAAAAAGGTTTTCCATGAGCACTGCTAACTTTTTTTTTGGGAACATTAATAAAGTTATATTTATATCTTTAATAAACAAGGTATACTACTCTTATAACTAATTATAATGAAGGATCGTTGACAATCACATCAAATTAAAAATAGGTGTACAACTATTAATTACTAATTTTAATAACGTGATGTGTCCGATTCAGTCCTATACTACCTTAATTACAAAACACCCTATAAGCAAATGTTGTCTATCCTTACTCAATGCCTATTAATTTAATTGCCTCCTAGTTGGTGTCATTGACTAACAATCTTGTCCTTGTCTTGTTGATCTGAATTTTAACTGTCGTGGGTGTCAATCAATTATAGTGTTTGTCGTGGGCGTCAATCAATTATAGTGATCATTATATGTATCAATCAATTATAGTGATCATTATATGTATCAATTAATTATAGTGTTTGTCGTGGGCGTCAAGTAAATATAATGATATATTAATTGAATTCTTGCGCCCCCCCCAAAAAAAACAAAAGGGAAAAAAAAACAGCCCCCAACTTTTAGTGACGTGAGGAGTTCAACAATGTAATCAATAGTTTTTTTAATTTGGCCTCAAACAATTTGAGCTTCATGAACAGAGAAGTAAATATAATGATATATTAACTGAATTCTTGCGCCCCCCCAAAAAAAGTAAATATAATGATATATTAATTGAATTCTTGCGCCCCCCCAAAAAAAACAAAAGGGAAAAAAAAACAGCCCCCAACTTTTAGTGACGTGAGGAGTTCAACAATGTAATCAATAGTTTTTTTAATTTAGCCTCAAACAATTTGAGCTTCATGAACAGAGAAGGCCACCTTTACGGATAGCTTCTAGTTAGGGTTTTGCTAACTACGTCTTCCCGTCGTCACTCCCTCTTCCACTCTATATCGCTAATGCCAATCGGGAGACGTTCTTCGTCTGGTGCGACTACAGCTGTCAGGGATCCTCAGCCATTGTTGCCTGCCACAACACGAGCAGCTTCCTCTCAACCGCTACCAGTCCTGGGACACAACCTCAACCATGCAAGTTGGGGAGGACTGCCATGTGTTCTTTTCGCCCGCACTCACCGTCATGAATCTAGGCGAGCTTATCAATACCACTGCTTTTTTGGAAGATATTTAAGGTGTAACAGGTAAACTCTCAGTCTCTCTTCCCACTGATCTAGTCAAAGATTAGCTGCAGGTTTATCAGTCTCGGGACCTAATCGATCTGTGTCATGTGGTCCTCACCCTCCGGTTGAGGTCCTAAGAGGGTGGGTAAGATCTAATTGGTGGACTAGAGGGGTTTTAGTTGTCCATATCTAGTATTTGCCAAAGAACTATTTTTGCTTTCTGTTCAAGGAGGAGGAGACAACCCCCTTTGTCCCTTTTTCGATGGCACTCAGATATCTCCCCTAGGAGCCCTACACCCACAAAATACAATGTTGGGTCGAGCTCCCTGACCTACCTCTTCATTTGTACCCTCTTCTTAAGCTGGTAGTGGAACCCCTTGATAAACTCTTAGAGCAAAGAGCCAACTTGGATCTTAACTTGAGATGGAATCCCCAAGCTCCCCTAGAAGTTGACTTGAATAAGGACCTTCCAGAAGATATCTTGATTAATCTTGATCGAAATACTAGTTTTATCCAGCCTATCACATATAAAAACCTGCCCCCGATTCTTGTTTCCATTGATATAAACAAGGCAATTTCATTAGATATTGTCCCCTTAAAATTCCCCCCTCCCCACTCTCACGATAATCCTAGCTCCCATCCAACTCAAGATGCTCACAAAAATAATGATGAGTTTCAAGTAGCTACTAATAGGAGAGGGAAGGGCACAGGCTAGGGGTAGAAACCAGAAAAGGTTCACCCCTCTTCTTTTTGATGTAGCATACCCTTCTCAGCTAGTGGATGAAGATGTTAAATCATGAGATGGAGAAGAATATGTTTAGGATTCCCAATTTAACGCTTTGGATAGACTGGAAAGAGAAATTGACAAAATGGAATTTAGTGATGACTTACCCCTAACAGCCTTTACCCCCCAGAGGAGGAGAGGTATCTGTACATTGCCTCTATCTCCAAGAGGTAAAGGCATCTGGTCCTAACCTTAATACCAATCGCAAGAATATTTATAAGGACCTCACTTGATTCTACACTGGCCATAGTCAGGGTAGTGGTGGCGCTGCCTTGGGAATCCACAAGAGGTGGAATAGCTACATTAAGGGCTTTGTGGTTGACTCTCGAATAAATGAATTGTAGTCAAGATGGAAAATATTATCTTTTTTTTAATTCTCCATATATGCCTCTGGACCCCAATTAGCTCTAGACCAACTCTATGGTAGTATCTGTTTCATCTTGACCATCAGGCTACAATCCTTGTGGGGGATTTCAACATGGTTGAAATCCCCCAATAGCCTTCACTGCTGTGAGATAGTGTTCTTTGTGTTCTAGCTTCCCTTCATTAACCTCTTTCTCAAGCTATTGTAGTTTTTTTAAAGAGAGTCCTTTTTTCTTGCTAGCCTATATCTATTCCTCTGTAATTTGGTCTACCTGAGAAAATGTTGAGTTTGTCTAACTGCTTGGGATCAGGCTTAAGCACGTGGAAGCTGAGAGTGAAAGGCCTAAAAGAAGATATCATCCACATCTTCTTGTACAATAGGTAGGTGAAATAGGGATGGGTCAGCATGAAACCATCTACTAGGTTTAAGAATTAAAATATGAATAGGCTTGTGGTCTAAGATGTAAGTAGAAATGAGGGATCTAATAGCTAAACTATGGAAGTCCTTAGCAATAGAGCCACTAAGATAACACATATCCAACAACCTAGCTTTGCTTAGGTGAGAATGAGGTCTGCCATTTGACCATGTGACTTCTAGATTTGTTGCTATATCTATCAAGTCATGAAATCCCTTGCAGGTCAACCATTCTCGATATTCTTGACCCTTCAAAGTGAGATTGTCAATCGTCCACTCTCACTTTGCAAACATCTTGAGCTCTCCACCCCTTAAATCTACTGCAAAACAAGAAGCGTGTGCCAAAAGAGCTAGATGTAGGAGAAAATTTGTTCCTCCTCCTTTGGCTGCCTTACTTGAAAGGAATATAAGTGAGGAAGAACTTGGAATAGCCATAGACTCTCTCAAAAATGGAAAGAGCCATAGAATGGATGGTCTCCCTAGTGAATTTTTTGAATCCTTAAAAACGTTAATGCTCCTTACCTGATGTTGGTATGGAAGGAATCCCTCACCTTTGGTGCTCTCTGTCGATAAGTCAACAAAGGTGTAATTAAGGTAATATATACACAAACAAGGAACTAGGAAACATATTACTAACTAGAGGCCTATCACAATGCTTTATACTGCCTACAAATGTTTTGCAAAATCCCTTCCTCTTCGGCTAACCAACAACCTGAAATCATGGATTAGAAGTGAACAGAAAGGCTTCGTGAAGGGGACGGTTTTGAACATGCTGAGAGTTCCAATTAGGATTTCATCTTCTTCCAAATTGACTTTGATATAGATTAGAATAGGATTTTGTATTACAGTCCCTGCAAGATATGGGCATTGGTCCAAGGTTGTTCATACCCTGTTTGGGAATGCTAGTGCAAGAGTGGCAGTAAATGGTCAGCTCTCCCACCCATTCACACTACAAATATCCATTAGGCAAGGCTATATGCTGGAATCTCTTGTCTTTGCCATTGCTACTGACACTCTTGGTTGGCTTGTTGTGAAAAGGCCATTTGTCAAAAACAATTATGCCTACAACAATTTGCAATTGATGCCAACACTCTGATTCACAATGACCCCCAATCTATGGAGACATTTTGGGACTTCCTTTAAACTTTTTGTTTGGCTTCTAGTTCTATCATAAATCATTCTAAAATAGGGATTAGAACTCATCTTGAAGGGCCTGCTGAATGTCTTCTTGAACAAGGTTGTAAAATTATCCCCCAAATGGCAATATATTCAGATTATTGGGTACCCCAATGGACTTTGGAGTGAGTATGGATCAGAGATGGCTTTGTGTCGTGGAAAAACGAAAAAATTAATTTTGCCAAATGGAAAGGTATGCAAGTCAGCCTCACATGCAAGATTGTGGTTCTCAAATATATCTTAATCCCTACTACTGTTTTCTTTCTCTCCTACTAGAGACCTTCTCAGATTGAGATTAAGCCTCTAAAGTCCATGTGTAGGAATTTCCTATGGGGAGGTGATGTTGATACTTTCAGAATACCCAAGGTGGCTTGGAAATATCGTACATTGCCAAAGGAAAAAGGTGGTATGGGGGTAGTATGCTAATTAAAAAGATGTGGTCATCTTGGAAAAAATTAAAGGAGAATATTACTCTTAATGAAGGCCTCAGAACTAAAGTGGGCATTTATCACAAGGATTCCATATGGTTCTCTATGGTATGGCAAGACTACATCCCCCAAACCCTTTACAGATCAGCACAAAAGTTCTCCAAGAAAGGTCTTTCTACCTAGGGGGGCGTCTGGGACTTCAAATCCAGTGGTTGGTTGACTCATGATAATCTCAAAGAAAAGTTTAGGCCACTAAAGAGGACCTCAACCTTCTCATACTACAAAAAGGATGTCCATTTGCAAAACCAAGAGGAACAATTTATCGAACTAAAAGGTCCACGTCTTCCCAAAACGTTTATTTGGGCTGGATAGGATAGTCTGCTTACGATTCCTACTCCAAATTGAAAAGAAGATGTAACCTGAGCTAGAATAGGAGTCAATGGGAATTAAGATTTACCAACGTATGGTCCAAATACATTGCGCCTAAAATCTCTTGCTTGTTGTGTCTTATGTTACATCAAGATTTATGGACAAATGCTCATGTAGCTAAACTTTGTTTGGGAAATGGAATCAACTCTAGTTGTAGCCATACGTTGTAATCTATCCCACATCTCTTTATCTCCTACTCGAGAATCAAATGTGCTTTGTGCTGCCTCCTTCAGCAATGTGTATACTTCACTCACCTACAGGACCTAGATTAGAAGGAGATTCTTCTTAGTGAAGTTAATGGCTGTTAAACCAAAATTTGGAATATTATCAGATTAGCATTTGTATGGAATGCATGGATTCGTAGAAATATGCATGTCTTTCCAAAAAATGCAATTGGATATTTTTTAGGGTTCTCAGGAACTCTTTGGTTCCACATATTTGGAGTGCTCTGAAGGATACCAAAGAATTTTGACTTACTGAAATAGAAGAACTCAATGATGTTATTGTGGCCAGAATGGATGCAAATGGGGATAATCTGACAAATGAAGTCAGAGACACCAAAATTATAAGAGAAGGGAAGTAATTGTTCCTTTTAGAAGGGATGAGGAACTCATGCATTACATTATGGACCTAGTTAAGGTCCGGGATACTTTGTTACTAATTTTTAGCTAAGGAATCAAGCTTCTCCATCCAAAAAATCTTTTTGTAATAAGTCTTGAATATGCTTTATCTTTTCTAATATTACATTTTAAAGTTTCTCTAAAAAAATTATGTTTTTTTAAATCAACTTTTTTGATTGATTATTATGTAATCTAACCCGATGGATACCAACTTACGTTCTTGGGAGTACCCTTATCCCTTTTCTAACTATCATCTCTCTCCTTTTTCTTCTCCCTTTTTAAACTTCTTTTTCCTACTAGCTCTCCCTCCTTTTACCTATACTAGCCTCCCTCTCCTTGTACCTCATTCTAGCCTCTCTCAGTTTTTGCCTACTGGCCTCTCTCTCCTTTAACCTACTACCCCCTCTCATATTATAGTTAAGTTTAGGGTTTCTATCAAATACCCTCATAATGTGAGGTTGGGATTTACATGCCAAGGTCCTTGGGGATTTTGAAGGATGTTAGACTACACCAAGCTTCATTCATCTACATGGGGATAAGTGCAAATGAGAGGCCTAGCACCAACTCATATCTACACATGCAACTTCACTACAAGAGGCGGGGCCATTATCCACGCTTTTTTGGACGCTTTAGAACTAAGCTTAAAATCCCCGAAATGTCGAAATACATGTCAAAATGGAAACGTCGAAATACACGCCGATATACGCGTCGAAAAATAAAGGTCGAAATAATTACGTTTTGCATGCTTTTTTTGACTGACTTTTCGATGCTGATTTTTTTGACAGATATTTTGACGCTGATTTCCACTGACATTTCGACAGGTTTTTTTGGCGAACACAGGAAACTTTTTACGCTTTTTTCGACGGATGTAGGAAACTTTCGACGCTTATTTCGACGGATGTAGGAAAGTTTCGACGCTTATTTCGACGGTTATTTCGACACGTGCAAGTATTATTATTTTTTTGACATAATAGTGTAGTCTTGTAGTAGCAGGATGCACCATTATGCCAAACTTATAGAGTACCAAAGGCAACTGTACTCTGATGTGAAGAACAAAGTAAATTTGTTAAAAAAGTTAGAGTGCCATAAAGTTTTTGACATTACAAAGTAGGTACACAATTCACACAAGTGCAAACAATGGCCAAGTTATATGCAAGATGTGAAATTTACATATCAAGCTATAACGAGATAAGCCAAAATTGCATAAAGTAGTTGCATAAAATTGCATACAAGCTCTACAAGCTATACTCGATGACCAAAATTGCATAAAGTAGTTGCATACAAGCTATACAAGCTCAAACAAAGATGTGAGCTGACCAAAACCTGTATGTACAAGAGAAAAGACATGGGCAAGGCCACTCTATGTGGAGCCCTCACTTAGGGTCAGGCATTGGTCCCTGCAAAAACCATACAAGACGCTTTTTTTTTGTATACAAAACAACGATCTAACATGACATGGCAAAGCAAGTATACAAATCATAAGGTTAAGGCTTGCCGCACTTACCATATCTACAATGCGCCCCCAAATGAGGTTGGCGCCTTCTCGCTCAAGCTTCTCTAAAAGAAAGTATGTGTTATGGCGGGCGAGCAATGTCCTCCTCTTCTCCCGTTGTGGGCTGACCCACCTCTTGATTCTTAAAGTACCAAAACAACAAGATAAGCGTTGATACTTACAAAGTAGACATAATATCAAATGAAACATACAAGATAAGTGTTGATACTTACAAAGTAGACATGGAATGCATCCCAACCACTGCTTCCAAGGTGAGAGCTTCCTACGCTCTCCATTCGGGCTTTGGGTGCATCCTCTTGTTGCTTGTAGCGTTGGGGATTTCTTGCATGATTTTGCTTCTCCTCATTCTAATCCTCGGTGCTCATGTACCAAGGCTTATCACCCCCTTCCTTCACTCTCCTATTCACATCTCCCTGCCAATGTTTCATGGCGTCCACCATGTGGTCCTTTATCCACCTAATGGGGACATCACTACCGATGATGGCCGGCTTATACTCATCCTTTATTTGATTCATGACTCTATTTTTTTATATCTTTATCCAACTTTGACCATAAAGTCATTTGCAAAGACAATGTGGCAAAGCTCGCGGATTCTAAGAAGTGATTTATACATGTGGCCTAGAAGAGGAATATGCTCCTCTCTATAAGAGAATAGAGGCTTCTAAGGTCAACCCTTATGTAATGCAACACGCCAAGGAATTAGGGATAAAGCATGTTGATATATGCGTTGAAGGATCAATTTATAAGAAGTCGTAGACTCACAAGCTGTTACAAAACAAGAAGTCTTAACACATGATCCGTTTGTTACTAAAAGGGAACTTTTGGCGGTAGCCAGTCAGGCTGATTGGCCACCAACACTCATCTCTTGAGATCACAATCCCCAAGGAAACGGAGAGAGGAGGAAGGATTGGAATCAAGAAGTGCTCATTAGCATAAATAAAGCTCAACTATTAAGGCATCTAACTGAATGCTAGTTACCACTCAAAATCTCCTAAAAGCACATTTTTTGTTTCTATTCATTTTCAAATATTATCTAATACCATGTATAATAGCAATGTTTCAAACCCATTTTTTGGTTCAGCTTATAATGCTTCTTTGATCTCCTTGTGATGATCTTTGGTGTAAGTGATTTGTTAAGAAAAAACAAAATATTACCTTGTAATGATTTTTGTTTTGATTGTACTTCTACGGTTGCATATCTTACATTGTGGGTTTTCATGGCACCTAAGTTTTGTTTAGAGTCATAATATATCTATTATTATTTTTTAAGCTTTAAATTAGCTATACAAATTAGCTTCTTTGTGAATATTTTGATGACATGCAATGATGTGTCGACTCTTTGGGGCAAGATTATAAAATAGAATTAGTAAGCTTTCTTTTACATATGTGTGTCTACTTCCACAAAGTATTCATCCACATTGACAAGTTGAGTTTCTATCTTCCTCTAGTTACTTAACCAGAGTCATGTGTATGCTGTGTAATTTTGAAATGCAATTTTACTCATAACAAGCCCAAGTTTAGGCTCCACCAATCTTAGATTAGCTTGAAGCATTCAAAACAATTGTGGTAGGGCAATGCCTACATGGACTTATATTAGCTTGAAGCATTCAAAATAACAATGGTAGGGCTATGCCTACATGGACTTAGAAAGATGTCTTAACCCATTTATGTAACTAACTAAGTGAATTTGGTAATATGAGTGAAATTTATAATGTACGTATCTCATTTTATGCAGAGAATTTGTCTGTGATTCTCCATAACATGGTTTATGTCTCTTTATCTCTTTAGCATCTTCTCTCATCAAGTGATGCCTAGAAAATCCATGCTTTCATAAGCCTCCTTACATACTTTAGCTAGCTTTAGTTTTAAGGTCATATCTCCAAATTTATTCAGTCACTCTCACAAGGAGAGAATGGACGATCATTACTTGTAAAATAAGTTAATAGTGAGCTTGCTAATCAAACTAATATGGCATGTCATGCAGTGTAGAGGTTTCTCATTGGTTATAAATTGAGCCTTTCTCTTGAATGGGGAAAGTTTCCTATTAGAAAGGAAATCTATTAAATATTTACCTCCAATGTGGGATCCCCTTCCTAATAAATGATGCATGTTCATCATTTGGGTTACAACCATAATTCACACAACAACTACATTGAATTTCCTATTCGTATGCCATTACTCCACTCCACAAAGTCTTAAATAGTTAGATGCCTTTATCCTTGCCACAACTTAGAACACTTCCACAAAATGCATAGTAGTCTAGGTTTTATACTTCTCTAGGTTTTTCATTAGTGACTTTCTCCTCCATACTAGGTCTAGGATTTTTCTTGAATATTATTGTGCGAAAGTCCACAAGGTTGTGTAATCATAGTGGGAAGGCATTATGAGGACTCACATTTGAATTCTGTTAGTGACACCTATCTCTCAATTGTCACTCACTAATACATTATTTCCTTAATCTAGTCATTGACGAGAAAAACACATTGTTGGGTAGAAGTGAAATTTGAAGGCTAGAGTGGGCTTCAAATCCCGATTTAACCACTTCAAATCCCATTTTAGCCTTCAAATGCCAGCCACTTCAAATGCAACCTACCACTCACAAAGAAGGCCATCCAAAATAGACATTTTGGACTAACTAATGGGTTTCGCTTGAAGGCCAAGGTACTTTGTAGGTCTTAGTTTCACTTGAAGTCCAAGGGAAAGTTGCAAGTTTCAGGGATGATCACGGTAATGTCTCAAAGGTGCTTTTCCTGCTGTCCTCTCATAATATCCACCCTTGCTCTAATTCTTTCTATATACCAACTACTAGCCATTTCATGCTATATACGAGCTAGCTAGGTAACCTTTTCAGTCCCTTCAATTGATATTGTCTATTAAGTCAATATTAGATAAAGTGGAAAAAATCCCATTCCCATGAAAAAAGTGGGGGTATGGTAAACTCATCCAAAAGTTTGTCAAAACATATTCATGTGACATATCATTGGAAAGAGCTTGAAAAGTAGAATCTAGATCTACTTTGTCCGACAAATTTGGAGTTTGCATGTTCAAGTTATGGCCAAAACAAATTTTTTAAATACATTCCCATTTTGAGGGATTTTTTCCATTTTATCTAATATTGACTTTATTGTGATCAGCTAAAGCGCTGCTCTCTCTCTCTCTCTCTCTCTCTCTCTCTCTCTCTCTCTCTCTCTCTCTCTCTCTCTCTCTCTCTCTCTCTCTCTCTTTGTGTGTGTGTCTCTCTCTCTCTCTCCGTCTCTCTCCCTCTCCCTCTTAATCTTAATTAGGTCACACACAAAGAGCTTGTGATTAGCTAACTTCTCTCTCTCTCTCTCTCTCTCTTACCTGCACTTGACTTTTCACTGATTTGTTGTTTTGTTTAGCAAAGTTTATAGCACATTAGCTGGAGTCTATATCCTTATCAGCTAGAATATCTAGCAACAACAACAATCTTAACAACAACGTCTCTCTCCCTCTCCCTCTTAATCTTAATTAGGTCACACACAAAGAGCTTGTGATTAGCTAACTACTCTCTCTCTCTCTCTCTCTCTCTCTCTCTCTCTCTCTGTCTTACCTGCACCTAACTTTTCATTGATTTGTTATTTTGTTTAGCAAAGTTTATAGCACATTAACTGGAGTCTATATCCATGTTAGCTAGAATATCTGGCAACAACAACAATCTTAACAACAACAATGCGTGCCTAATGTGAGGTTGGAATTTCTATCCATGTCCCTTAGGGCTTTGGAAGCATTTTTGCATGCACCAAGCTTCATTTATCTAAATGGGGATGAAGTGCAAAGGAGAGGTGTAGCACCGACCACCAAGAAGTGTTATTGCATCAATAAGGGCATCAACAAGTGTTGCTGCAGTGCTCAATGGAGGTATGGATATGTTTAGAGAGCATATTTTTATGTTATTTGAAACACAAGTGTTTGAAATTAATGATAATGTTTTATTGTACCGTATATTTTTACAAAGAAAGGAGTTAATTACAATTTTAGTATTGTTTTATGGTCTGTAGAACATCAGAAACAATTCTAAGAAGTCATTTATACATGTGGCCTAGAAAATGAGTATGCTCCTCTCTATAAGAGAATAGAGGCTTCTAAGGTCAACCCTTATGTAATGCAACACGCCAAGGAATTAGGGATAAAGCATGTTGATATATGGGTGGAAGGATCAATTTATAAGAAGTCGTCTCACAAGGTTGTTACAAAACAAGAAGTCTTAACACATGATCCGTTTGTTACTAAAAGGGAACTTTTGGCGGCTGATTGGCCACCAACACTCATCTCTTGAGATCACAATCCCCAAGGAAAGGGAGAGAGGAGGAAGGCTTGGAATCAAGAAGTGCTCATTAGCATAAATAAAGCTCAACTATTTTGACATTACAAAGTAGGTACACAATTCACACAAGTGCAAACAATGGCCAAGTTATATTGCAAGATGTGAAATTTACATATCAAGCTATAACGAGATAAGCCAAAGTTGCATAAAGTAGTTGCATAAAATTGCATACAAGATCTACAAGCTATACTTGATGACCAAAATTGCATAAAGTAGTTGCATACAAGCTATACAAGCTCAAACAAAGATGTGAGCTGACCAAAATATGTATGTACAAGAGAAAAGACATGGGCAAGGTCACTCTATGCGGAGCCCTCACTTAGGGTCAGGCATTGGTCCCTGCAAAAACCATACAAGACGCTTTTTTTTGGTATACAAAACAACGATCTAACATGACATGGCAAAGCAAGTATACAAATCATAAGGTTAAGGCTTGCCGCACTTACTATATCTACAATGCGCCCCCAAATGAGGTTGGCGCCTTCTCGCTCAAGCTTCTCCAAAAGAAAGTACGTGTTATGGCGGGCGAGCAATGTCCTCCTCTTCTCCCGTTGCCAGCTGACCAACCTCTTGATTCTTAAAGTACCAAAACAACAAGATAAGTGTTATACTCCAAATTGAAAAGAAGATGGAACCTCAGCTAGAATAGGTGTCAATGGGAATTAAGATTTACCAACATATGGTCCAACATATGGTCCAATTACATTTTGCCTTAAATCTCTTGCTTGTTGTGTCTTATGTTACATCAAGATTTATGGACAAATGCTCATGTAGCTAAACTTTGTTTGGGAAATGGAATCAACTCTAGTTGTAGCCATACGTTGGAATCTATCCCACATCTCTTTATCTCGTACTCGAGAATCAAACATGCTTTGTGCCTCCTTTAGCAATGTGTATACTTCACTCACCTACAGGACCTAGATTAGAAGGAGATTCTTCTTAGTGAAGTATTATCAGATTAGCATTTGTATGGAATGCATGGATTCGTAGAAATATGCATGTCTTTCCAAAAAATGCAATTTGATATTTTTTAGGGTCTAAGGAACTCTTTGGTTCTACATATTTGGAGTGCTTTGAAGGATACCAAGGAATTGCTACTTACTGAAAAATAGAAGAACTCAATGATGCTATTGTGGCCAAAATGGATGCAAATGGGGATAATCTGACAAATGAAGCTAGAGACACTAAAGTTATGAGAAAGGGGAAGTAATTGTTCCTTGTAGAAGGGATGAGGAACTCATGCATTACATTATGGACCTAGTTAAGGTCCAGGCTACGTTGTAAGTAATTTCTAGCTAAGGAGTCCAGCTTCTCCATCCAAAAAATCTTTCTGTAATAAGTCTTGAATAGGCTTTATCTTTTCTAATATTACACTTTAAAGTTTCTCTAAAAAATTTATGTTTTTTTAAATCAACTTTTTTGACTGATTATTATGTAATTTAACCCGATGCATACCAACTTACGTTCTTTGGAGTACCCTTATCCCTTTTCTAGCTATCATCTCTCTCCTTTTTCTTTTTCCTTTTCTAACTTCTTTTTCCTACTGGCTCTCTCTCCTTTTACCTACTAGCCTCCCTCTCCTTGTACCTCATTCTAGCCTCTCTCAGTTTTTACCTATTGGCCTCTCTCTCCTTTAACCTACTAGCCCCTCTCATATTATAGGTAAGTTTAGGGTTTCTATCGAATACCCTCATAATGTGAGGTTGGGATTTACATGCCAAGATCATTGGGGATTTTGAAGGATGTTAGACTACACCAAGCTTCATTCATCTACATGGGGATAAAGTGCAAATGAGAGGCCTAGCACCAACTCATATCTACACATGCAACTTGTAACCCCACCGCCATTTGGGAGGCTAGCGGGCCCTTTTCTAACTAGCTGCTCTCTCCTTTTGCTTTCCCTTTTCTATCTAGCCTCTCTCTCTCCATTTGTTTTCCACATGATCCGTTTGTTACTAAAAGGGAACTTTTGGCGGTAGCCAGTCAGGCTGATTGGCCACCAACACTCATCTCTTGAGATCACAATCCCCAAGGAAACGGAGAGAGGAGGAAGGATTGGAATCAAGAAGTGCTCATTAGCCTAAATAAAGCTCAACTATTAAGGCATCTAACTGAATGCTAGTTACCACTCAAAATCTCCTAAAAGCACATTTTTTGTTTCTATTCATTTTTAAATATTATCTAATACCATGTATAATAGCAATGTTTCAAACCCATTTTTTGGTTCAGCTTATAATGCTTCTTTGATCTCCTTGTGATGATCTTTGGTGTACGTGATTTCTTAAGAAAAACAAAATATTACCTTGTAATGATTTTTGTTTTGATTGTACTTATACGGTTGTATATCTTACATTGTGGGTTTTCATGGCACCTAAGTTTTGTTTAGAGTCATAATATATCTATTATTATTTTTTAAGCTTTAAATTAGCTATACAAATTAGCTTCTTTGTGAATATTTTGATGACATGCAATGATGTGTCGACTCTTTGGGGCAAGATTATAAAATAGAATTAGTAAGCTTTCTTTTACATATGTGTGTCTACTTCCACAAAGTATTCATCCACATTGACAAGTTGAGTTTCTATCTTCCTCTAGTTACTTAACCACAGTCATGTGTATGCTGTGTAATTTTGAAATGTAATTTTACTCATAACAAGCCCAAGTTTAGGCTCCACCAATCTTAGATTAGCTTGAAGCATTCAAAACAATTGTGGTAGGGCAATGCCTACATGGACTTATATTAGCTTGAAGCATTCAAAATAACAATGGTAGGGCTATGCCTACATGGACTTAAGAAGATGTCTTAACCCATTTATGTAACTAACTAAGTGAATTTGGTAATATGAGTGAAATTTATAATGTACGTATCTCATTTTATGCAGAGAATTTGTCTGTGATTCTCCATAACATGGTTTATGTCTCTTTATCTCTTTAGCATCTTCTCTCATCAAGTGATGCCTAGAAAATCCATGCTTTCATAAGCCTCCTTACATACTTTAGCTAGCTTTAGTTTTAAGGTCATATCTCCAAATTTATTCAGTCACTCTCACAAGGAGAGAATGGACGATCATTACTTGTAAAATAAGTTAATAGTGAGCTTGCTAATCAAACTAATATGGCATGCCATGCAGTGTAGAGGTTTCTCATTGGTTATAAATTAAGCCTTTCTCTTGAATGGGGATAGTTTCCTATTAGAAAGGAAATCTATTAAATATTTACCTCCAATGTGGGATCCCCTTCCTAATAAATGATGCATGTTCATCATTTGGGTTACAACCATAATTCACACAACAACTACATTGAATTTCCTATTCGTATGCCATTACTCCACTCCACAAAGTCTTAAATAGTTAGATGCCTTTATCCTTGCCACAACTTAGAACACTTCCACAAAATGCATAGTAGTCTAGGTTTTATACTTCTCTAGGTTTTTCATTAGTGACTTTCTCCTCCATACTAGGTCTAGGATTTTTCTTGAATATTATTGTGCGAAAGTCCACAAGGTTGTGTAATCATAGTGGGAAGGCATTATGAGGACTCACATTTGAATTCTATTAGTGACACCTATCTCTCAATTGTCACTCACTAATACATTATTTCCTTAATCTAGTCATTGACGAGAAAAACACATTATTGGGTAGAAGTGAAATTTGAAGGCTAGAGTGGGCTTCAAATCCCGATTTAACCACTTCAAATCCCATTTTAGCCTTCAAATGCCAGCCACTTCAAATGCAACCTACCACTCACAAAGAAGGCCATCCAAAATAGACATTTTGGACTAACTAATGGGTTTCGCTTGAAGGCCAAGGTACTTTGTAGGTCTTAGTTTCACTTGTAGTCCAAGGGAAAGTTGCAAGTTTCAGGGATGATCACAGCAATGTCTTTTTTAAAATATTTGATCGTCTCAAAGGTGCTTTTCCTACCGTCCTCTCATAATATCCACCCTTGCTCTAATTCTTTCTATATACCAACTACTAGCCATTTCATGCTATATACGAGCTAGCTAGGTAACCTTTTCAGTCCCTTCAATTGATATTGTCTATTGTGAACAGCTAAAGCGCTGCTCTCTCTCTCTCTCTCTCTCTCTCTCTCTCTCTCTCTCTCTCTCTCTCTCTGTGTGTGTGTCTCTCTCTCTCTCTCCGTCTCTGTCCCTCTCCCTCTTAATCTTAATTAGGTCACACACAAAGAGCTTGTGATTAGCTAACTACCCTCTCTCTCTCTCTCTCTCTCTCTCTCTCTCTCTCTCTCTCTCTCTTACCTGCACCTGACTTTTCACTGATTTGTTGTTTTGTTTAGCAGAGTTTATAGCACATTAGCTGGAGTCTATATCCTTGTCGCTAGAATATCTCGCAACATGATCTCACCAACCATGCCAGTGGTGTAAGTGTGGGGCATATCCCCTAGGCGGGTCATCATCAGTGTCCACCACCTCGCTAGATGAGCTCGATATCTCAACACTCCCCCTCGAGCTCAACTTCATCTCATGTACACCAAGCAAAGCCCTGAATCTGCGGCGCTTCTCTGTACCCAATGCTTTGGTGAAGATGTCAGCTACCTGATCCTGTGTCCTAACATAAACAAGGTCAAGGTCTCCTGCCAAAACCTTCTCTCTGACAAAATGGTAGTGGACCTCTATATGCTTCGTGTGAGCATGAAAAACTGGGTTCCTGTCCAATTGTATACTGCTAATGTTGTCACAGAAAATGACAACTTATCTATCCAAACCATTGATAGACCCAAATCTGCACCACGTAGGTTTCTCAACCAAGCTACCTCACATGCTGCCATAGCAGCACCTCTGTACTCGGCCTCTGTATTGGATAGAGCAACCATAGACTTCTTCTTGCTGCTCCAAGTCACAGCAGCACTCCCCAAAGAAAACATGAAGCCACTAGTAGATCTTCTATCTGAGATACTACCAGCCCAATCAGCATATATGTACCCATGTACACATATCTCTTTCCAGTTTCATAAAATAGTCCACAATGCAAAGTAGACCTCACATACCTCAGTATACGTCTCAATGCATCCAAATGGGGCTTCCAAGGAACCTGCATAAACTGACTCACCAACCCAACAGCATAGCTCAAATCCGGCCTAGATCAAGCTTCCTACTATGCTCCTATACATAGTAAGATCCTCCAAAACACTATATTTGTGAGTTTGGAAATTTTCCAATTCTCATTTTTAAATAGTAAAAAGATGGGATGCGGATAACATGCCTATAAGTTTCTCAAAACCCTATCATGTGACCTATCATTGGAAAGCGCTTGGAAAATGGGATCTGGTGAGCTATAGAGCGCTCAATTTGGAGCAACGGTATTCAAGTTATGATTAATCCAAAGATTTAACCACATGTCCCAAACTTATGGGAAATTCCCATATTCCCCAATATGATGTTCCAAAATCTCTCCTGAATCTGCACTCAACTTGCCATTCTGATCCAATGGCACTGAGATAGGCTTACAGCCTGTCATACCATACTTGGACAACATGTCTAAGCCATACTGTCTCTGCAGTAATCCAATACCATGTGGTGACCTAATCACCTCAATGCCCAAGAAATATCTGAGCTCCCCCAGATCCTTCATCTCAAACTTCTGTCTAAGCAAGATCTTTACATTAAAGATCGCTGCATCATGGTCCCCCGTAATGATCAAGT
This sequence comes from Cibotium barometz, assembly GCF_041138505.1. Lineage (NCBI taxonomy): Eukaryota > Viridiplantae > Streptophyta > Polypodiopsida > Cyatheales > Cibotiaceae > Cibotium > Cibotium barometz. Next base: position 36,673,016 of record NC_141094.1, read on the forward strand.
CATCTACATAGATGACAAGCACCCCTCTATCACTGTGTTTCACATACAACAACGAGAAATCTACCTTGGCTACATGAAAGCCAATAGTGACAAGATATTCAAAAATCTTGTCAGACCATGCTCTTGGTGCTTGTTTTAAGCCATACAAGGCTTTCTTCAACCTGCAAACATGCTTGGGCTGACTCACATCCTCATAACTAGGTGGCTGTAACATATACACCTCTTCCTGCAAATCCCCATACAAGAATGCATTCTTTACATCCATCTGATGTAAAGACCATTTCTTTGACGTAGCCACTACTATCACAACTCTCACTATTGCCATCTTGGCAACTGGGCTGAAAGTTTCCTCATAATCAATGCCATATGTCTGCGCATATCCTTTGGCTACCAATCTAGCCTTGTACCTGCTTATGCTTCCATCACTGTTATGTTTTACTTTGTACACCCACGGCCTTCAGGCAATTGCACTAAATCCCAAGTCTCATTTCCATATAGTGCATCTGTCTCCTCATCCATAGCTTTCTCCTCCCAACACACATTTCCAACATCCTCATCAATGCATGTGGGCTCTACAACCTGCACAACCTTTGCCATGTATGCATAGTGATGTGCCACATAACCATCATAGGTAAACCTTTGCATAGGATTCTTCACTCTCCCAGATCTTCGCAGCTTTGCATTCATGGATTCCATAGCCTTCTTTACACCAAGTGTTCTCATAGCTGGGATCCCAAGCTCCTCATCAAGGCTCATCTCTGAGCCACTAGACTCTCCATCAACATGAGAATGCCCTGCAAAAATGTCAGGCATACTAAGGGGCTCAACCACTTTCTCTTTGCCTTTATGTGATGTACTAATCACATTTTCAAGACTGGTATTATGACGCAGCCTGCCACTCCATGGTCTATCTAGTATCAACTGAATCACTAGATGAGGACTCTCCTGGTCCACTCAAAGACTATGATTGCTGACTTGTATTTTGTGCAACCACATTTCCACTCACATCAGCCCCAATAGCTTCTTTTTCAGCAGCATACCAGCTGCTCATCTCATCAAAAACATCCCTGCTTACCCTCAACTCACGTGTAGCAGGGTTATAACACCTGTATCCCTTTTGCTCAAGGGAATATCCAATAAACACACATTTTTCAGCTTTTGGATCCAACTTAGTTCTCAGCTCATCTGGCACATGCACATATGCAATGCATCCAAAGACTTTCAGATGAGATAAATCAAGTTTTTTGCCAGTAAACCTCTCCTCTAGAGTTACATCATGTATGGCTGCAGTTGGAGTCCTGTTCATGATGTAGACTGCTGTAGAAATAGCCTCAGCCCAATAGCTATGCGGCATATTCTTCTCTTCCATCAATGCTCGTGCAATCTCAGCAATGTGCCTGTTTTTTCGCTCAGCAACTCCATTTTGCTGCGGAGTGTATCTGCATGTAAACTGTCTCCGAATACCATTCTTCTTCAAAAATTCAGAGAACTCTCCCCCTCCATCTGACCTTAGGCACTTTACATATTTCCCTGTTTGCTTTTCAACCATAACTCTGAAATTATGAAAGTGAGTGAACACCTCACTCTTCTCCTTCATGAAGTATACCCACACTTTCCTTGTGTGGTCATCAATAAATGTCACATAATACATGCAGCCTCCCATAGACATGGTCTTTATAGGACCCCATACATCTGAATGCACAACATCTAGTGCATTTCTGCTCACATATCTGTTCGTGGAAATACATGCTTTGTTTGCTTTCCAAATTGGCATGCTTCACATATTCTCTGCATACCTTCAACTTTAAACTTTGGGAGCCCTGTCTCACGATTCCTTTAGTCTGCATAGACTTCATTCCTTCACATTCACATGTCCAATTCTTTTTTTCCAAATGTCTGTGTCTGCAACAATTCCTGAACCATTTGCAAACATCGCGGCACTCACTTCAGGCATGTTTACATTCAATGTAAACATTCTGCCCACTCTGTTGCCTTTTGCAACAAACCTGCACTTGTCTTTAAAGTCTTCAACATAACAACCATCAGGGTAGGCGAACTAAAACCAGATTCTTTGTTATGTTCGGAACATGAAGGTACTTCACTTTGCCATCTTGCATAGACCTCTTGCATAGACAATGGCACATCTCCAACATGGGCAATTGGATGAGCAGTGTCATCCCTTTTTCCATAAAACCTGGTCTTTCAAGGTTTTTCATCTCCTTGAACCACTCCCCATGACTTGTCATGTGGTTCGAAGCACCCGAATCAATGTACCATACATCATCTTTATGTGCTGCCTCAATATTTTCAGACGTGGCATTAACGACATACTGCATAACAAACAACCTTTCATTATCCTCATTGTTTCTGCTCGAGGATGCATAGTTGTTTTGCTGCAGTTTTCCATTTTGCATGTCAGCCTGCTTCTTATAACAATCTGCTTGCACATGTCCAGCCTTACAACAATAAAAGCATCCACGTGTGTCATTATACTGCCTTTGCTAATTTCCACGACCTCTTTGACTCCCCCTGCCTCTGAATTGGCCTCTTCCACCTGTGTGTTGTTGTTGTTGTTGTGAATTCTGGGACTATTGTTGTTACTACTACTGGCCATAATTCTGATTACCTGCACCACATCGAGGAGTGGCATTAAGGTCATGGGCCACATTAGATGGAGGAGTGTTGAGCTCGTAGGTGTCACACCCAAGAGAGGTGAGGCAAGCTTGTGGGACGCACCCAAAGGTGCGAGTAGAGGACTGGCAAGCTAATGGGAGGTGCACGCCCAACAAAGGAGTGGCGAGCTCGGATGGTGCACCCAAAGATGGAGAGGCACCCAATGGAGGAGTGGCTAGCTTATGTTGGGAAACATAAGCTAGGCAAAAGGTGGAGTGATAGCTTTTGTTGGGCAACACCCAAGAAAGAAGTGCAAAACTTGGAGGGCATGCCAAAAGGTGGAGAGGCAATGAAGATAGGAGTGTCCACCTCATTGGGCGATGCGCTTGAGGGTCAAGGTGTAAGGGAGAAGTGAAGTGACAATTGCATGGTCAAGGTGTAAGGGAGAAATTGCAAAGGGCTCAAAATAGTGTGGAGAAAGAATTGTGGGATAATGAGGAGGAGAAGGAGGGGCAATGGGGTCATGGGGAAGAGATGGAGAATGGGTGCCAGAAGGAGATGATGCCTCATCAATCGAGCCTATTGTGCATTGCAATGCTCGAGCCTTTGCTTTGTGCTCATGATCTCTTCTTCTCTTATCTTCCATGCAAACCCTTGCTTGCTCCTCCATGAATAAGGTGAATTGAGGGATCCTGTTGCCTATTACTTTTTCTACTCCTACAATTTTGTGCACCCATGCTAAGATGTAGGAAAAAAGAGATTAAGCATAAAATTGAAGATAATTAAAATTAAAGTAAAACTAGAACAAGATTAGCATATGCTTGGAATGGAGCTATCTCCAAAGTTGGTGAAGCTCTAAGAATGAGGGAGACTCAAAAAATAGGGCTATATTTACCAAGCTAGTTAGAATTTCATTGGTTAAATTAGATTAAGGATAAAATTTAGATTTCTGCCAATTTATCTAATCTTTTTACAGATAATGATAATTTTTTTATAAAATACTAAAAAATATTAAAAGATAATTAAATTAATTATTTTAAGTAACAAATATTTTTTTATAAATAAAATTTATTTGTATAATACATAGAATTGATTTGATTAATTAATAATAATAAAAATTCTTTAAATCCATTTATAATACAATTTTCATGTTTTCTCTCAAAATATTTTTAAAATACGTATTTTTAAAATAGTAAGAATTTATTTATTTATATCATAATATTCACTTGATTAAAAATTAAAAAATATTTATTTTTTAATAACATATTTTATTCAATAAGTAATATTTATTTGATAAAATTCTATATTTATTTTTTCTTTTTTTTGGGAGAAGAGCCTTAAAATTATATTACATAATTTATTTAAAAAATTATTAAAAATTTTATTTTTAATAAATTTTTTAGTTTTTTTGTATTAAGAAAATCAAGAAATATAATGGTGAGGCGGTAGGCATTGTGGAAAAATGATATTGACATGGAACCTCCACGTGGGCATTCCTCATGCTAAATTTTGAGGTAGCAATGCCATGCATGCATATGATGTGCCATGCCATGTAGACACAGAAAGTCAACCAAGTTAAGTGTGTTGAGGTGGCAATATGACACGGACAGTCTTGATTACGTGGAAATTCCATGTATGCATGTGATGTGGCATGCCATGTAGGCTTTAGGGAGCCAACCTTGTTGGATAAGTTCAAGTAGCATGATGACAAGGCATGATGAGATGACGATATGCTTGTGTGGACTCTCCTCCATATGATGTGGCATGTACAAGGTCTAAGACTATGTTACCATAGCTCAATTTCTTGACAAATGGCATACGCTCTAGGTTTAGTGAGACACCGAGCCTAATAGGCATCCTTTGTTTTAGACCTTAGAAGGATAAACAATAAAATTTTGATTAAGATAGCTGGAAAATGGGCTTCCCTTTCTCAAATTCACTTCAATTTTTTTTGTTAAGTTAAAAATGAAGACAAGTACTTTGATCCACAAGAAATTGAAGTACAATGAGGATTGTATTAAATTTATTAAATTTCTATAGCCACTCTAAGAGCTTGAGTGAATTTTTTACAGAAGATCGAAAGAAATTCAACCGTTAAAATTGCAATTTAACATATATGGCCACATTCTAGACATATTTTTCTAACTTCTCATCGTTGGATCTTCAATGATGAGCTTCACATTTGCCAAGATCTTGAATAGAAAATCACATGTTTCTTTACAATATAAAGCAGAGAAGAAATATTTATAAAAAATAGTTAAATACATAAAACCATTCCTAGTAAATCAAGGTAATCTCTATGAAATGTGTTCTTTTCATGTATGAATTGGAATGATCATTCGACTTGGGATGTAGAAGTACTGAGCATTTTATGTGTGACATATACTTTAATAAAGAAAATTGGAAAATGCAAATGCCAGAACTTTCGTGTGCAAGGAAACAATCACTAAAACAAATTGGATTTCTGATCAGGGGGTGCCATTTGCATACCCAATATATGTATATTGTTCCCCAAACACCATGCCACTAAGTTCCAAACATGACCACAAGAGCTTGGACCTTTAAGTTGTGAAGATGCCTATTTTCAGGCTACCTTCAAGGCACCCAACCGTCAAAAGTGGTGCCCCTTATCTTGCAACCACCCATTGAGCTTATGTATTAATGCATAAGCTTTACGCAATAATGCATTAAGCATAAACTTTACTCATGTTTTTCTTTTTTTGGCTAGGTTCTCCTCTTCTTTGGCTAGCTCAATGCAACCTTCTCCAAACTCCCTCTACGGCCTACAAGCTTCTAAAAAGGATAAGAGGTAAGCCCTTGACCAAACTCTTTGTAATGTTTTGCACCTTTGGGTGCTGTGGATTATTTTTAAAGTTTTTGTTTCCTATGTATAATGGTTAAGCTTAATGCATTATGTATAGTGCATTAAGCTTATTGCATTAATGTTTAATATCGTATGCATTATATATTAGGCTCAATGCATTATGTATTATGCATCTGCATAATGCATTAAGCTTATGCATACTACATTAAGCAAATGCTTAATGCATTAAGCTTATTCACTTAATGCATTAATGATTATTCGCTTAATGCTTAATGCATTAAGCCTATGCATTAATGCTTAATGCATAATACATTAATGCATTAAGCTTATGCTTAATGTATGTTACCCTATGCATTAATGCTTAAAAGACCATATTATGGAGTTTGGAAAAATCCCAATACCAAGATCAAAAATTAGGGGCATGGTGAATCCTTATAAGCTTTTGTCAAAACACCCTCATGTGACATATCATTGGAAATCTCTTGAAGAGTAGGTTCTAAATCCACATTCTCCGACAACTTTGGAATTGATATGCTCAAGATATACCAAGAAGTATATTGAAAGGAAAATTTCCAAAGTAATGGGATTTTCCCAAATTTCCTAATAGGGTCTTTTAATGCAATATGCATTATGCAAAAAATCAATTCAGCATAGGCTCAATACATTGTGCATAATGCATTATGCATAGTGCATTAGCATAGGCTTAATGCATTATGGACAATACATTAATGCTTAATGCATAAGCATAATGCAATATGCATTAAGCATATGCTTAATGCATTATGCTTAAAAACTTAATGCTTAATGTTTCAAGCTTATTGCATTATGCATTATGCATTAAGCATATGCATAATCCATTAAGCATTAAGCATATGCATATGCATATGCATAATGCATAATGCATTAAGCATTAGTGCATTAAGTGTAATGCATTAAGAGTAATGCATTATGCATTATACATAATGCATTAAGCATTATGCTTAATGCATGATTGCATTTTGCATTAAGTGTAATGCATTAAGAGTAATGCATTATGCATTATGCATAATGCATAATGCATTAAGTGTAGTGCCAATTATGCATTATGTTTTTGCGTAGAACACGCACAACATATGTATGCTCTAAGAAAGCTATGTATGCATATGTGAGCTATGTATGCATTATGCATTATGTTTATGCGTAGAACATGCATAGAGAACATGTATTAACTATGCAAGCTATGTATGCATATGTGAGCTATGTATGCTCTATGTGAGCTATGTGATGTTTCTATACATAAAGCTTTTCATGTAATGCATGATTTATGTGAGCTATGTTTTTATGTTTTTGTGTAATGTTTTTATAAATTAGATGTGGCCATCATGGGGATCATCAGCAATGGACCAATATCAGATCTATGGACGGCCATCGTCTAGTACTCTCCCATGCTCGTAGATGATGCAGATTTGCAACGTGTTTTAGAGGCACATGTAGCTTAGCACCGGCTGAACTCTAGGTATAGGGCCGAGTAATTTAGTCTCTCGCGCTTATCTCCCACCTTTTATGTGCTAGACATGACAACTTTCCCATAGTCACCCACATCCATGCATCCCACAACCTTCCCTATCCTGCTCACCTCTACTTTTCCTACCCCACACTTCCACTTCCCTTAATACTCTTCCTTTAGCTCCTTCTAGTGCTCATCACACTCCTATCCCATCCATGGTGCCATTTTCCCATCATGGGGCATCCTCATAATGCCACTCAGGTGGTGATAGCTCAAAGGCTTTTCAGACTTCATGCTCGCGGAGGGTGGTATAATTTACTATACCCTTGATGAGGAGGGCGGACCTTATATGGATGACACAGGAAGGAGGATTTATTATAATGTTCATCTTTTAGTCACCCAAACCTCTACAAGGATACCTTGAAACCATGGAGAGAACAGAAAGATAGAGACTTCACGTATGTGGTGTAGTGCATGCATGAGGAGTTCCCAAACCCACCACACATACGTTTTTTGATGAGTGGGTGAGGAATCGCATTATAAAGATCCTAAATAATAGGAGGTCTCACGAGAGGAGATGCGCAAAAAGAGGGGAAACAAATTCCCACCAATTTCACCATTAAGGACTAGAAAAAGGCAAAGAAGGAAGCCAAGGAGGGTACTCCACACCCTCAAGAAAAGGCACTGCATGCGAGTCAACTGCTGAAGTACGATGTGACAAAGTATGAATCCGGAGGGGAAAGGCAAGCTGGCTCGCACAAATTTTAGATTCTCTTTTTGCCATTTTCACTAAGTTTACTTCATGTGTTGTCATGATTTTCATATCTCATGCATGTTGTAATTTGTTGTAGGAAAGGGTAAAAGGTCACCCCCCAAACTTGAATTATCACCCAACTTATTTTTTTTTATGGTTAACATTTTGCACTATTTACACAATTATGTTGATAATGATAGTGATGATGAAGGTGGTGGTGACGTGGTTGTTGAATTAACTTAGTTAGCAAGCTAATCACTGATAGATGTAGTGATAGCTTGTAGCAACACTAAGTAATGCATCAACAAATGATTAAGCTAATGAATACTCGTTAAAAGTAGAAATGATAGAAACTTAACACATGTCACGTAGCTACTTTAACACATGGAATTGATAGAGTACTCAAGATAAATCCAAAATGGTGACAAGAGCCAAGGTTTCACAAAGAAACACCAATGGTTTTTATGTAATTTCTCTCTCTCACTCAAGAAATGGTCATACTCATGACCCATTCTCAATCCAAATGAAGCTTTTCATAAAGCTTTTCCTTAATCCAAGATTAAGCTATGCTTGAGGCCAAATTAATGCCTTTTTTCTATTCTTTTAGTTTATGCATATTGATGATTCAATCCATTATGGATTGATGATCCAATTAGAGACCATTCTAATTATATCCTTAATGATAAGCTTTATCCCTTAAGACACTATATATTTTGGCTTAGGTGGAGTAGAGTAACAAAGCATAAGACACTATATATTTTGGCTTAGGTGGAGTAGAGTAACAAAGCATAAGACACTATATATTTTGGCTTAGGTAGAGTAGAGTAACAAAGCATAAGACACTATATTTTTTTCAACAACAAGGGGAGGCTTCTATTTATAGGAAAATTTGAGCTCCTAACCAAACAAACTGATTCTAGAATTTTCCAAGTTAGTTTGGTCACTTTTTTACCATTTTTAGGTCAGTTAAGCTAACTTTTTGGAACTAGACTTGAATGAGGAGAGAGGAGAGATAAAATATCTCAATTTTTATGAGTTTAAAACTCATTCAAGCATGTGAAATATGCACCTCCTTTAAAGAACTCTCCTTCCTTACATATGTGTCATAATGGAATCATTTTAATATTGCTCATAGTTTTTTATTAATAAACCTTGTACATTTTCAACTCTTCATCTCATGTGAAATATGCACCTCCTTTAAAGAACTCCCCTTCCTTACATATGTGTCATAATGGAATCATTTTAATATTGCTCATAGTTTTTTACTAATAAACCTTGTACATTTTCAACTCTTCATCTTATGTGAGCATTTACTCATTTTTGGGTATCTTCTTTTTACAATTTGGATTTATCTCCTCTCTACACATGGATTGATGCTATTGGCCCATAGGAACCTTAATTGGACCATAATCCAAAGATTTATGAAAATCTAGACCCTTAGACTAAGGTTCTTTATACCTATTTCTAATTAATTCCAATTGCACATTGGAAAATTCTTTTTGAATTTTTGTTTCAGGGGAACTTATTTTAATAAGATGAGATATTTTTCTATCCAAAAATATTTAAAATCTGAATATTCTCTCTCTAGAATAATTTTCTCTCTCTAGGCTAAAACAATTAGAAACAAGGTCTTTATATTTCTGAAGAGGGATTGATTACAGGGGAAGATACTAGACATCAAAAAGGGGTTGGGGGAGGAATCTTACATCTTTTCTTAAAATAGCCTTCACTGTGAGATAGTGTTTTTGGTGTTCTAGCTTCCTTTCGTTAACCTCTTTCTCAAGTTATTCTAGTTTTTAGACAGCGTCCTTTTTGACAGAGTCCTTTTTTCCTACTAGCCTATATCTATTCCTCTGTAATTTGGTCTACCTCAGAAAATGTTGAGTTTGTCTAACTTCTTGGGATCAGCCCCTTAAGCATAGCAGGCCTTGAAGAAGATACCATCCACATCTTCTTGTACAATAGGTAGGTGAAACAGGGATGGGTCGGCATGAAACCATCTAGGTTTAAGAATTAAAATATGAATAGGCTTGTGGTCTAAGATGTAAGTAGAGATGAGGGATCTAATAGCTGAACTATGAAAGTCCTTAGCAATAGAAACACTAAGATAACACATATCCAACCTAGCTTTACTTAGGTGAGAATCAGGTCTGCCATTTGACCATGTGACTTCTAGATTTGTTGATATATCTATCAAGTCAGGTGAACCGTTCCCGACATTCTTGACCCTTCAAAGTGAGATTGTTAATCGTCCACTCTCACTTTGCAAACATGTTGAGCTCTCCACCCCTTAAATTACTGGAAAACAAGAAGCGTGTGCCAAAATAGCTAGATGTAGGAGAAAATTTGTTCCTCCTCCTTTGGCTGCCTTACTTGAAAGGAATATTCGTGAGGAAGAACTTGGAATAGCCATAGACTCTCTCAAAAATGGAAAGAGCCATAGAATGGATGGTCTCCCTAGTGAATTTTTCAAATGTTTAAAAAAGTTAATGCTCCTTATCTGAGTTTGGTATGGAAGGAATCCCTCACCTTGGTGCTCTTCATCGTGAGTCAACAAAGGTGTAATTAAGATAATACACAAACAAGGTACCAAGAAACATATTACTAACTAGAGGCCTAGCACAATGTTTTATACTGCCTACAAATGTTTTGCAAAATCCCTTTCTCTTCGGCTAACCAACAACCTCAAATCATGGATTAGAAGTGAACAGAAAGGCTTCGTGAAGGGAAGGTATATTCTAGATGCCATTTTTGCTTTGTGGGAGGGTTTTGAACATACTGAGAGTTCCAATTAGGATTTCATCTTCTTCCAGATTGACTTTGATATAGATTAGAATAGGATTTTGTATTGCAGTCCCTACAAGATATGGGCATTGGTCCAAGGTTTATTCAAACTGTTCATACCCTGTTTGGGAATGCTAGTGCGAGAGTGGCAATAAATGGTCAGCTCTCCCACCCATTTACACTACAAATATCCATTAGGCAAGGCTCTATGTTGGAATCTCTTATCTTTGCCATTGCTGCTGCTGACACTCTTGGTTGGCTTGATGAAAAGGCCATTTAAGGATAAAAACTTAGAGGGATCAATCTCCTAGGAGGTCAAAAACAATTATGCCTATACAACAATTTGCAGATGATACCAACACTCTGATTCACAACAATGACCCCCAATGTATGGAGACATTTTGGGACTTCCTTTAAACTTTTTGTTTGGCTTCTAGTGCTATCATAAATCATTCTAAAATAGGGATTAGAACTCATCTTCAAGGGCCTCCTGAATGTTTCCTCGAACAAGGTTGTCAAATTATCCCGAATGGCAATATATTCAGATTATTGGGGGTATCCCAATGGCAATATATTCAGATTATTGGGTATCTTAATAGACTTTGGAGTGAGTATGCATCAGAGATGGCTTTGTGTCATGGAAAAAGAAAAAATTCATTTTGCCAAATGGAAAGGTATGGAAGTCAACCTCGCATGCAAGATTGTGGTTCTGAAATATATCTTAATCCCTACTACCGTTTTCTTTTCTTTCTCTCCTGCTAGAGACCTTCTCAGACTGAGATTAAGCCTCTGAAGTCCATGCGTAGGAATTTCCTATGGGGAGGTGATGTTGATACTTTCAGAATACCCAAGGTGGCTTGGAAATACCGTACATTGCCAAAGGAAAAAGGTTGTATGGGGGTAGTATGCTAATTAAAAAGATGTGGTCATCTTGGAAAAAATTAAAGGAGAATATTACTCTTAATGAAGGCCTTAGAACTAAAGTGGGCATTTATCACAAGGATTCCAAATGGTTCTCCATGGTATGGCAAGACTACATCGATGAGCACAAAAGTTCTCCAAGAAAGGTCTTTCTACCTAGGGGGCATCTGGGACTTCAAATCTAGTGGTTGGTTGCTCATGATAAACTCAAAGAATCGTTTAGGCCACTAATGAAGGGCCTCAACCTTCTCATACAAAGGATGTCCATTTGGCAAAACCAAGAGGAACAATTTATCCAGCTAAAAGGTTCACGTCTTCCCAAAATGTTTATTTGGGCTAGATAGGATAGTCTGCTTACGATTCCTACATTCAAAAAACTTGAGCCCCAACTATACTCCAAATTGAAAAGAAGATGGAACCTCAGCTAGAATAGGAGTCAATGGGAATGAAGATTTACCAACATATGGTCCAAATACATTTCACCTAAAATCTTTTGCTTGTTGTGTCTTATGTTACATCAAGATTTATGGACAAATGCTCATGTAGCTAAACTTTGTTTGTGAAATGGAATCAACTCTAGTTGTATAGCCATACATTGGAATCTATGCCACATCTCTTTATCTCCTACTTGAGAATCAAACGTGCTTTTGTGACTCCTTTAGCAATGTGTATACTTCACTCACCTACAGGACCTAGATTAGAAGGAGATTCTTCTTAGTGAAGTTAATGGCTGTTAAACCAAAATTTGGAATATTATCAGATTAGCATTTGTATGGAATGCATGGATTCGTAGAAATATGCATGTCTTTCTAAAAAATGCAATTTGACATTTTTTAGGGTCTAAGGAAAGCTTTGGTTCTACATATTTGGAGTGCTTTGAAGGATACCAAGGAATTGCTACTTACTGAAAAATAGAAGAACTCAATGATGCTATTGTGGCGATAATGGATGCAAATGGGGATAATCTGACAGATGAAGTCAAAGACACTAAAATTATAAAAAAAGGGAAGTAATTGTTCCTTTTAGAAGGGATGAGGAACTCATGCATTACATTATGGACCTAGTTAAGGTCGAGGCTACTTTGTAAGTAATTTCTAGCTAAGGAGTCAAGCTTCTCCATCCAAAAAATCTTTTTGTAATAAGTCTTGAATAGGCTTTGTCTTTTCTAATATTACACTTTAAAGTTTCTCTAAAAAAAATTATGTTTTTTTAAAATCAACTTTTTTGACTGATTATTATGTAATCTAACCCGATGGATACCAACTTACGTTCTTGGTAGTACAATTATCCCTTTTTTAACTATCATCTCTCTCCTTTTTCTTTTCCCTTTTCTAACTTCTTTTTCGTAGTGGCTCTCTCTCCTTTTACCTACTAGCCTCTCTCAGGTTTTGCCTACTGGCCTCTCTCTCCTTTAACCTGATACCCCTCATATTATAGGTAAGTTTAGGGTTTCTATTGAATACCCTCATAATGTGAGGCTGGGATTTACATGCCAAGGCCCTTGGGGATTTTTAAGGATGTTACACTACACAAAGCTTCATTCATCTACATGGGGATGAAGTGCAAATGAGAGGCCTATCACTAACTCATATCTACACATGCAACTTGTAACCCCACCACCATTTGGGAGGCTAGCGTGCCCTTTTCTAACTAGCCGGTCTCTCCTTTTGCTTTCCCTTTTCTAACTAGCCTCTCTCTCTCTCCATTTGTTTTTCCCTTTTCAAACTCCTTTTGCTCACTAGCCTCTATCTTCTTTTACCTATGAGCCTCTCTCTCCTTGTACCTTATACTAGCCTCTCTCTCCATTTGCCTACTGGCCTCTCTCTTCTTTAACATACTAGCCCCACTCTCTCTCCTTCATATTATATGTGAGGTTAGGATTTCTATCCAATGCCTGCCTAAAGTGAGGTTGGGATTTCTATCCAAGTCCCTTGGGGCTCTAGAAGGATGTTTGCATGCGCCAAGCTTCATTTATCTACATGGGGATGAAGTGAAAAGGAGAGGTGTAGCACCGACCACCAAGAAGTGTTATTACATCAATAAGGGCATCAAAAAGTGTTGCTGCAGTGATCAAAGGAGGTATGGATATGTTTAGAGAGCATATTTTTATGTTATTTGAAACACAAGTGTCTGAAATTATTGATAATGTTTTACTGTACCGTATATTTTTTCAAAGAAAGGAGTTAATTACAATTTTAGTATTGTTTTATGGTCTGTAGAACATCAGAAACAATTCTAAGAAGTGATTTATACATGTGGACCTAGAAGATGAGTATGCTTCCCTCTATAAGAGAATAGAGGCCTCTAAAGTCAACCCTTATGTAATGCAACACGCCAAGGAATTAGGGATAAAGCATGTTGATAAATGGGCGGAAGGATCAATTTATAAGAAGTCGCCTCACAAGGTTGTTACAAAACAAGAAGTCTTAACACATGATCCGTTTGTTACTAAAGGGAACTTTGGGCGGCGGGCTGATTGGCCACCAACACTCATCTCTTGAGATCACAATCCCCAAGGAAAGAGAGAGAGGAGGAAGGATTGGAATCAAGAAGTGCAATGTAGAGAAGATTATTTTTTCAATCATTGTTCCTAATGTTGTTGGATTTGAGTTCTATAGAGAATAATACCTTTATGATCTTGGATGAAAATTTAGTTATATTCTTTAGGTGATGGATGTAGATAAGGATAATAATAGCAATGTTCCAAAGTATATGGTAATGGAGACATGTAAATGTTGTTGATAAGTCTTATGTAGAATGTTAGTATGTTTGTATCAAAAAAAGATTATATCGATTGCAAGTCACATAGATTGGTAAAATGAGACTACCTTTACATGTGGATGGATTACTAGAGTCGAGCATTCTTCTAGTACTTGTTTAAACTAAAAAGTGGAAGTGAAGATTGAAGGATTAATAGAGTTGAACATTATTCTAGCACTTGTTCAAACTAAAAAGTGAAAAAGAAGAATTATCATGTTTAGTAATGTATTTGTTTGTAGAGACATTAGAAATGAAGTCGTTTTTAGTATGCATTTCTTTAGTTAGGTTGTTTAGAATAAACATTATCCTCCTAATATGGGGGTTGTCTTGTCTTATAAAGGTTTCATAAAACTGTATTTCTTTATAATAGCAGCTAAAAAGTATTTCTCCTTTCATAAAGGTTTCATTAAGGTGTATAAAAAGCCGATCGAAAATAGTCTCGGTTGAACTTTTCTTTGTCTTTATAAGACCACATCAAAATAACCTCCTTCCTTTAACGCCGATTGAAAATTTACTCTCTTTGAGGGCCGGTTGGATTTTCAAAATATCGATTGTTGTAGAATTACAGTGCATACTAAATTCAACATGCATACTAGAATTACAGTGCATACTAAATTCAACATGCATACTAGAATTACAGTGCAGCTTCAAGTTAGATAATTTAATGTGAAGGTACTTGAGAGAATCAAAGCCTATGCATTGGTGCAGCTTCATTAGACTTGTCATGGGCACTATTGTATGTGTAAGCTATGAATGTTGCTATACAAACCTTGCAAGGTAACATGGTGAATTCTTCGCTCGTTCAGTTTATACATTATCATGACAATTTAGTTTAAATGATTTATATGCACTTATGTAAATACATGGTGTTGTGTGTAGGTCATATCTTTTGAGAGCAACAAAGGTGATAGTTAAAGCTGAGGAAATTTTCTATGAATCTTTATATCACCTTCACTTTCTCTTATTCTCTGAACACACATGTTCAGCCACACCTTACTTTAATGCACATTACCCATGTTGCATATGTGACAACCAGCCTTATCTTTATGCCCATATTATAGATGCCCATCTCTCTATGGTGCATATGCTCATAGCCAGATCCTCTAGGGTTTCTTAATTGAAACTATCAATGTTTAAAAAAGCCTTGGCTTTATGTCCATGTTGTAGATGCCCATAGCCAAATTTCACTCTATGGTGTTAGGTTTCTCAATTGAAATTTCAATGTCACAAACAACCATACGTACACTCAGTTCATGATGATGCATGCAAATCAAGTGATCGGTTGTTGTTGGCTTGTTACTCCATTGTTGGGTGGCTTCACAAGGAGGTGTGCAAATCATAATAAAGGAATTTGCATGTAATTAGGGACAACATCAATAATCTTTTTTGAATCTATTCTCAAGTGTTTATGAGTTTCTAGTAGAGACATAAACATGATGGAAGACAAGAGAGCCATGATTCTAATGTTTTGGAATTTGTTTTTGGTCAAATAAACTAGTTGTCTATATGCAGTGTGTAGACACAAAGGTGTTATTTTTTTGAATATAATTAAAGTTTTTTGTTAAAATTTTACAATGTAGAGAAGATTACTTTGTCAATCATTGTTCCTAATGTTGTTGGATTTGAGTTCTATAGAGAATAATACCTTTATGGTCTTGGATGAAAATTAAGTTATATTCTTTAGGTGATGGATGTAAATAAGGATAACAATAGCAATGTTCCAAAGTATATGGTGATGGGGACATGTAAATGTTGTTGATAAGTCTTATGTAGAATGTTAGTATGTTTGTATCAAAAAAAGATTATATCGATTGCAAGTCACATAGATTGGTAAAATGAGATTACGTTAACTTTACATGTGGATGGATTAATAGAGTCGAGCATTCTTCTAGCACTTGTTCAAACTAAAAAGTGGAAGTGAAGACTCAAGGATTAATAGAGTTGAACATTCTTCTAGCACTTGTTCAAACTAAAAAGTGAAAAAGAAGAATTATCATGTTTAGTAAAGTATTTGTTTGTAGAGACTAATTAGAAATTAAGTTGTTTTTAGTACGCATTTCTTTAGTTAGGTTGTTTAGAATAAACATTCTCCTCCTAATATGGGGGTTGTCTTGTCTTATAAAGGTTTCATAACTGTATGTCTTTATGATAGCAGCTAAAAAGTATTTCTCCTTTCATAAAGGTTTCATTAAGGTGTATAAAAAGCCGATCGAAAATAGTCCCGGTTGAACTTTTCTATGTCTTTATAAGACCACATCAAAATTTACTCTCTTTGAGGCCCGGTTGGATTTTCAAAATATCGGTTGTGTTTGTTGTAGATAGTTACCCTTATTTTGTATGGTTTACAAAAAGGTTTTCCGTGAGCACTGCTAACTTTTTTTTGGGGAACATTAATAAAGTTATATTTATATCTTTAATAAACAAGGTATACTACTCTTATAACTAATTTTAATGAAGGATCGTTGACAATCACATCAAATTAAAAATAGGTGCACTACTATTAATTACTAATTTTAATAACGTGATGTGTCCGATTCAGTCCTATACTACCTTAATTACAAAACACCCTATAAGCAAATGTTGTCTAACGCCTATTAATTTAATTGCCTCCTAGTTGGTGTCATTGACTAACAATCTTGTCCTTGTCTTGTTGATCTGAATTTTAACTGTCGTGGGTGTCAATCAATTATAGTGTTTGTCGTGGGCGTCAATCAATTATAGTGATCATTATATGTATCAATCAATTATAGTGATCATTATATGTATCAATTAATTATAGTGTTTGTCGTGGGCGTCAATCAATTATGTGATCATTATGGGAATACCGATTGAATACAATAAGAATTCAAGCTTCGTGCACCCTCTACCGATGCGATAAATTTTAAAAAAAGTAAATACAATGATATATTAACTGAATTCTTGCGCCCCCCCAAAAAAAGTAAATATAATGATATATTAATTGAATTCTTGCGCCCCCCCAAAAAAAACAAAAGGGAAAAAAAAACAGCCCCCAACTTTTAGTGACGTGAGGAGTTCAACAATGTAATCAATAGTTTTTTTAATTTAGCCTCAAACAATTTGAGCTTCATGAACAGAGAAGGCCACCTTTACGGATAGCTTCTAGTTAGGGTTTTGCTAACTACGTCTTCCCGTCGTCACTCCCTCTTCCACTCTATATCGCTAATGCCAATCGGGAGACGTTCTTCGTCTGGTGCGACTACAGCTGTCAGGGATCCTCAGCCATTGTTGCCTGCCACAACACGATCAGCTTCCTCTCAACCGCTACCAGTCCTGGGACACAACCTCAACCATGCAAGTTGGGGAGGACTGCCATGTGTTCTTTTCGCCCGCACTCACCGTCATGAATCTAGGCGAGCTTATCAATACCACTGCTTTTTTGGAAGATATTTAAGGTGTAACAGGTAAACTCTCAGTCTCTCTTCCCACTGATCTAGTCAAAGATTAGCTGCAGGTTTATCAGTCTCGGGACCTAATCGATCTGTGTCATGTGGTCCTCACCCTCCGGTTGAGGTCCTAAGAGGGTGGGTAAGATCTAATTGGTGGCCTAGAGGGGTTTTAGTTGTCCATATCTAGTATTTGCCAAAGAACTATTTTTGCTTTCTGTTCAAGGAGGAGGAGACAACCCCCTTTGTCCCTTTTTCGATGGCACTCAGATATCTCCCCTAGGAGCCCTACACCCACAAAATACAATGTTGGGTCGAGCTCCCTGACCTACCTCTTCATTTGTACCCTCTTCTTAAGCTGGTAGTGGAACCCCTTGATAAACTCTTAGAGCAAAGAGCCAACTTGGATCTTAACTTGAGATGGAATCCCCAAGCTCCCCTAGAAGTTGACTTGAATAAGGACCTTCCAGAAGATATCTTGATTAATCTTGATCGAAATGCTAGTTTTATCCAGCCTATCACATATAAAAACCTGCCCCCGATTCTTGTTTCTATTGATATAAACAAGGCCATTTCATTAGATATTGTCCCCTTAAAATTCCCCCCTCCCCACTCTCACGATAATCCTAGCTCCCATCCAACTCAAGATGCTCACAAAAATAATGATGAGTTTCAAGTAGCTACTAATAGGAGAGGGAAGGGCACAGGCTAGGGGTAGAAACCAGAAAAGGTTCACCCCTCTTCTTTTTGATGTAGCATACCCTTCTCAGCTAGTGGATGAAGATGTTAAATCATGAGATGGAGAAGAATATGTTTAGGATTCCCAATTTAACGCTTTGGATAGACTGGAAAGAGAAATTGACAAAATGGAATTTAGTGATGACTTAGCCCTAACAGCCTTTACCCCAGAGGAGGAGAGGTATCTGTACATTGCCTCTATCTCCAAGAGGTAAAGGCATCTGGTCCTAACCTTAATACCAATCGCAAGAATATTTTTAAGGACCTCACTTGATTCTACACTGGCCATAGTTAGGGTAGTGGTGGCGCTGCCTTGGGAATCCACAAGAGGTGGAATAGCTACATTAAGGGCTTTGTGGTTGACTCTCGAATAAATGAATTGTAGTCAAGATGGAAAAATATTATCTTTTTTTTAATTCTCCATATATGCCTCTGGACCCCAACTAGCTCCAGACCCAGCTCTATGGTAGTCTCTGCTTCATCTTGACCATCAGGCTACAATCCTTGTGGGGGATTTTAACATGGTTGAATTATGTCCCTAAATAGCCTTCACTGCTGTGAGATAGTGTTCTTTGTGTTCTAGCTTCCCTTCGTTAACCTCTTTCTCAAGCTATTCTAGTTTTTTTAAAGAGAGTCCTTTTTTCTTGCTAGCCTATATCTATTCCTCTGTAATTTGGTCTACCTGAGAAAATGTTGAGTTTGTCTAACTGCTTGGGATCAGGCTTAAGCACGTGGAAGCTGAGAGTGAAAGGCCTTGAAGAAGATATCATCCACATCTTCTTGTACAATAGGTAGGTGAAATAGGGATGGGTCAGCATGAAACCATCTACTAGGTTTAAGAATTAAAATATGAATAGGCTTGTGGTCTAAGATGTCAGTAGAGATGAGGGATCTAATAGCTAAACTATGGAAGTCCTTAGCAATAGAGCCACTAAGATAACACATATCCAACAACCTAGCTTTGCTTAGGTGAGAATGAGGTCTGCCATTTGACCATGTGACTTCTAGATTTGTTGCTATATCTATCAAGTCATGAAATCCCTTGCAGGTCAACCATTCTCGACATTCTTGACCCAGAAGAGAAGTCAAGATGGAAAAATATTATCCTTTTTTTAATTCTCCATATATGCCTCTGGTCCACTGCTAGCTTCAGACCAGCTCTATGGTAGTCTCTGCTTCATCTTGACCATCCTACAATCCTTGTGGGGGATTTCAACATGGGTGAATTATGTCCCTCAGCATAGGGCTAATATCTTTTTCTTGAGGCACTTGAAAGTTCATTTATTGGTTCTATCTCCTTTCTCTTCCCACTAAAAGAGTTGAGATCAAGCATTTGCGATGTCTTCCTCTTTTCTCAAAATAGCCTTCTTTGTGAGGTAGTGTTCTTGGTGTTCTAGCTTCCATTCATTAACCTCTTTCTCAAGCTATTCTAGTTTTTTGAGAGAGTCCTTTTTTCTTGCTAGCCTATATCTATTCCTCTGTAATTTGGTCTACCTGAGAAAATGTTGAGTTTGTCTAACTGCTTGGGATCAGCCTTAAGCACGTGGAAGTAGGCCTTGAAGAAGATACCATCCACATCTTCTTGTACAATAGGTAGGTGAAACAGGGATGGGTCGACATGAAACCATCTAGGTTTAAGAATTAAAATATGAATAGGCTTGTGGTCTAAGATGTAAGTAGAGATGAGGGATCTAATAGCTGAACTATGGAAGTCCCAGCAATAGAGCCACTAAGATAACACATATCCAACCTAGCTTTGCTTAGGTGAGAATTAGGTTTGCCATGACTTCTAGATTTGTTGCTATATCTATCAAGTCATGAAATCCTTTGAGATTGTCAATCGTCCACTCTCACTTTGCAAACATCTTGAGCTGCCCACCCCTTAAATCTACTACAAAACAAGAAGCATGTGCAAAAATAGCTAGATGTAGGAGAAAATTTGTTCCTCCTCCTTTGGCTGCCTTACTTGAAAGGAATATAAGTGAGGAAGAACTTGGAATAACCATAGACTCTTTCAAAAATGGAAAGAGCCATAGAATGTATGGTCTCCCTAGTGAATTTTTTAAATGTTTAAAAAAGTGAATGCTTCTTATTATTTGATGTTGGTATGGAAGGAATCCCTCACCTTTGGTGCTCTCCATCGGCAAGTCAAAGGTGTAATTAAGATAATACACAAACAAGGAACCAAGAAACATATTACTAACTAGAGGCCTATCACAATGCTTTATACTGCCTACAAATGTTTTGCAAAATCCCTTCCTCTTCGGCTAACCAACAGCCTCAACGCATGGATAGAAAGTGAAAAGAAAGGCTTCGTGAAGGAAAGGTATATTCTAGATGCCATTTTTGCTTTGTGGGAGGGTTTTGAACATGCTGAGAGTTCCAATTAGGGTTTCATCTTCTGCCAGATTGACTTTGATATAGATTAGAATAGGATTTTGTATTACAGTCCCTACAAGATATGGGCATTGGTCCAAGGTTGTTCATACCCTGTTTGGGAATGCTAGTGCGAGAGTGGCAGTAAATGGTCAGCTCTCCCACCCATTTACACTACAAATATCCATTAAGCAAGGCTATATGCTGGAATCTCTTGTCTTTGCCATTGCTGCTGACACTCTTGGTTGGCTTGTTGTGAAAACGCCATTTGTCAAAAACAATTATGCCTACAACAATTTGCAATTGATACCAACACTCTGATTCACAATGACCCCCAATCTATGGAGACATTTTGGGACTTCCTTTAAACTTTTTGTTTGGCTTCTACTTCTATCATAAATCATTCTAAAATAGGGATTAGAACTCATCTTGAAGGGCCTGCTGAATGTCTTCTTGAACAAGGTTGTCAAATTATCCCCCAAATGGCAATATATTCAGATTATTGGGTACCCCAATGGACTTTGGAGTGAGTATGGATCAGGGATGGCTTTGTGTCGTGGAAAAAGAAAAAATTAATTTTGCCAAATGGAAAGGTATGCAAGTCAGCCTCACATGCAAGATTGTGGTTCTCAAATATATCTTAATCCCTACTACCGTTTTCTTTCTCTCCTACTAGAGACCATCTCAAATTGAGATTAAGCCTCTAAAGTCCATGTGTAGGAATTTCCTATGGGGAGGTGATGTTGATTCTTTCAAAATACCCAAGGTGGCTTGGAAATATCATACATTGCCAAAGGAAAAAGTTGGTATGGGGGTAGTATGCTAATTAAAAAGATGTGGTCATCTTGGAAAAAATTAAAGGAGAATATTACTCTTAATGAAGGCCTCAGAACTAAAGTGGGCATTTATCACAAGGATTCGGTTCTCTATGGTATGGCAAGACTACATCCCCGAAACCCTTTACAGATCAGCACAAAAGCTCACCAAGAAAGGTCTTTCTACCTAGGGGGGCGTCTGGGACTTCAAATCCAGTGGTTGGTTGACTCATGATAATCTCAAAGAAAAGTTTAGGCCAGTGAAGAGGACCTGAACCTTCTCATACTACAAAAAGGATGTCCATTTGGCAAAACCAAGAGGAACAATTTATCCAGCTAAAAGGTCCACGTCTTCCCAAAACGTTTATTTGGGCTAGATAGGATAGTCTGCTTACGATTCCTACTCCAAATTGAAAAGAAGATGGAACCTAAGCTAGAATAGGAGTCAATGGGAATTAAGATTTACCAACGTATGGTCCAAATACATTGCGCCTAAAATCTCTTGCTTGTTGTGTCTTATGTTACATCAAGATTTATGGACAAATGCTCATGTAGCTAAACTTTGTTTGGGAAATGGAATCAACTCTAGTTGTAGCCATACGTTGGAATCTATCCCACATCTCTTTATCTCCTACTCGAGAATCAAATGTGCTTTGTGCCTCCTTCAGCAATGTGTATACTTCACTCACCTACAGGACCTAGATTAGAAGGAGATTCTTCTTAGTGAAGTTAATGGCTGTTAAACCAAAATTTGGAATATTATCAGATTAGCATTTGTATGGAATGCATGGATTCGTAGAAATATGCATGTCTTTCCAAAAAATGCAATTGGACATTTTTTAGGGTTCTCAGGAACTCTTTGGTTCTACATATTTGGAGTGCTTTGAAGGATACCAAAGAATTTCTACTTACTGAAATAGAAGAACTCAATGATGTTATTGTGGCCAGAATGGATGCAAATGTGGATAATCTAACAAATGAAGTCAGAGACACCAAAATTATAAGAAAAGGGAAGTAATTGTTCCTTTTAGAAGGGATGAGGAACTCATGCATTACATTATGGACTTAGTTAAGGTCCGGGCTACTTTGTTACTAATTTTTAGCTAAGGAATCAAGCTTCTCCATCCAAAAAATATTTTTGTAATAAGTCTTGAATAGGCTTTATCTTTTCTAATATTACATTTTAAAGTTTCTCTAAAAAATTTGTGTTTTTTAAATCAACTTTTTTGATTGATTATTATGTAATCTAACCCGATGGATACCAACTTACGTTCTTGGGAGTACCCTTATCCCTTTTCTAACTATCATCTCTCTCCTTTTTCTTCTCCCTTTTTAAACTTCTTTTTCCTACTAGCTCTCCCTCCTTTTACCTATACTAGCCTCCCTCTCCTTGTACCTCATTCTAGCCTCTCTCAGTTTTTGCCTACTGGCCTCTCTCTCCTTTAACCTACTACCCCCTCTCATATTATAGTTAAGTTTAGGGTTTCAATCAAATACCCTCATAATGAGAGGTTGGGATTTACATGCCAAGGTCCTTGGGGATTTTGAAGGATGTTAGACTACACCAAGCTTCATTCATCTACATGGGGATGAAGTGCGAATGAGAGGCCTAGCACCAACTCATATCTACACATGCAACTTCACTACAAGAGGCGGGGCCATTATCCACGCTTTTTTGGATGCTTTAGAACTAGGATTAAAATCCTCGAAATGTCAAAATACATGTCAAAATGAAAATGTCGAAATACGCGCCGATATACGCATCGAAATAAAGGTCGAAATAATTATGTTTTGCATGCTTTTTTTGACTTACTTTTCGATGCTGATTTTGACAGATATTTTGACGCTGATTTCGACTGACATTTCGACGGTTTTTTTTGGCAAATACAGGAAACTTTTGATGCTTTTTTCGACGGATGCAGGAAACTTTTGACGCTTATTTCGACGGCGGATGTAGGAAAGTTTCGACGCTTATTATTTCGACACGTGCAAGTATTGTGATGAGAGAGAGAGTCTCATTTTTGCAATGAGTGTGAAAGGAGAGAGCTTCATTACTTTGATGAACTTTGTGTGCAAGACTATGTGAAGGATTACCTTTGTGTGCAAGGCTGTGTGAAGGATTATCTTTGTGCTTATATGTGAAATACATTGAAGGCGGGTATCTTGAAGTAGTGATGCTACTTTCACACTCTCTTTTTTTTTGCAAAGAGTTTGAAAGAATAGAGCTTCATTACTCTGATGAACTTTGTATGAATTATTGTCTTTGTGCTGCTATGTGAAATACATTGAAGGAGAGGGGATCTTGAAGTGGTGCTGCTACTTTTAAACTGGTGACTTTGGTCATCTTCTTGGGTTGCAAGATGTAGGAAATAGTGTGGAAGTAGCTCTAGTGTGACTGTCCGCCTTCTATGTGAAATAGTGCTGTGGCTTCTTGAAGTGATAGCTGCAGAGATTGTCCGCTTACTTGTATGCACTAGAGCTGCTTCTTGTGACTCGTTAGCTAATTCTTGTGACTCATGTGAACTACTTTTGTAACTCATCATCCACACAAAGCCAGTCTCCTCTACAGGCTCTCCTTCGATCACCAAGCCACCTGACAACTAATCAAATAGCTCTATCAAAATCCTTCTTCTTCTCAGTTGATGAAGACTCTTAGTTGGGTTTGCTGAAGAACATATGGCATTATGTAGTAAGAGCCTTGCCATTATTTGATGTGAAGGTGAAGGTGGTGGAGTTGCTAAAGCTGTGCCTGGTATCTTAGAAGCAAACCTTGCCCCTTATGTAACCGATTTTGCAGAGAAGCACGTCATGACAGTAGTTATGACAAGCTTAGTAGTTATGTAGCCGATTCTTCAAAGCAACATGTTGTGGGCAGCAGCTGTGACAAGCTTAGTAGTTCTGTAACCGATTCTACAAAGGAGCGCAATGTGGGCAACTCTATCTAGCTAACAAATTCTCACATAAAATGCGTCTTCACATGCTAGGTATAGCAATTAGCAGTGCATCATTATGGTTTTGAGCATGTGACTCCAGCTGTGTACCAGCTAATAGCCATGCTATTTTTAAAAATAAATAGTTGGCAGGCTCATTCGTTTCCAAAACGAGTTGACCGTATAATCACTTCAAAAGTTCCAAATAGTGGTGGGATTAATATCTGTGGGATAATTATCAATACATTATCTATCTAGTTCTTTTTGTGGTAAGTTTTTCCTTTTGGGCGCATCACCAAACCTTTAAAAGAAAAGTCATATTCCTATAAAGGACTCTTCCATGCCTAGTTCTTGTGAGTCAAGTAACCTCAAAGGAAAAAAAAGATAAAAATTAAAAAAACCAAAATAAAAAAATCAACCAAATCTCACTACTACCATGTAGCAAAAAGTATGGGATTTTCATCTTTTCTATGTAGAAATATGCACTTGTATGGGGAAGGTACTTGGTGAAGCTGAGTAAAAACATAATATTTATACTTACCCTCCAGCTATATAAAGGGTGTTTTAATCAGAGAGGTACTTTGTGGTAAAATTTCAACTCATGAGGGCCGTTTCTTTAATAGAAATGACCATTTTGATGGCATAAAATACCATACTTGCGTCATCAAAATGCAAATGGTCTTAATAAATAAAGATCTATGGGGTCTTGTAAGTGGGAGTGAAATGAAACCCACAACAAGAAATCTAGAGGTAGTTCAAAAATGAGAAGAAAGTGATGCCAGGGACTTATCATTCATCATCACTGGTCTTAGTGACAATCAAATACATTAGGTAAGCTCAGCTTCTAGTGCACATGAAGGCTGGTTACAACTAAAATCTATTTTTGGTCAAACTAATGCTACAGCACGACTGTTTCTCATGAACGTCTCTATAGGTTAGAGAAAGCTGAAAAGACATCCATTGCCACTCCTATGAATAATCTTAGGTGTCTCATCGACCAGCTCTCTGGAGTAGGTGTTACCATCTCAGAAGAAGAAGTTATTTTTGTACTTCTATGTAACATGCCTCCACCATTTGCACAATGTGTTTCTGCCATTTCAAATCAACCTAACCTCACACTTGTCTCAGCAGCATCATCTTTAATTTTAAAAGAAACAAGAATGGGAAAAATTTCATCATCTTCAACTACACCTCATCTCTTGGGACACCAAGCTTTAATTACAGATCAAGACAAAAAGAAGGCTCAAAGAATCTGCTATTATTGCAGAAAAAGGGGGCATATGATCAAAGATTGCAGGAAAAATAAGAAAGACGAAGAGAAAGAGACAAAGACAACGGAACAAGCAAAGTCAAATCTAAGGTGGAGGCTAATATTGTTGTTTCAAATTGGTATTTTTAGTTTCTTTGTGGTACTATGTGACTATGTGATTTCTTGATCTAGACACTCTTCATGGTCTGTATATAGATAATTAGGAGAGGGTGTTGAGAATAGGTTGATCTACATCCATCACTTAGTGTGTTTCATTGGATTTAATACATTTATGATAAGGGTATAGGAAAAGGTGTAAACCATGGGTTAGCTTGTAACCCATGGTTATTGACTAGCATTCAAGGCACCTGTTCTAAGTAGCATGAGAGGGGAAAGCGGGCAAGTGGATGAGAGCTAGGCGCCTCCCTTCACTCAGCCTATAAAATCAGGATCTAGACCTCTCTCTTGTGTATGATTGCTCTAGCATTCTTGTATGCACTTACAAGCTTGGTGTTTCTTTGTGAAACCTTGGCTCTTGTCACCATTTTGGATTTATCTTGAGTACTCTATCAATTCCATGTGTTAAAGTAGCTACGTGACATGTGTTAGGTTTCTATCATTTCTACTTCACGAGTATTCATTAGCTTAATCATTTGTTGATGCAGTACTTAGTGTTGCTACAAGCTATCACTACATCTATCAGTGATTAGCTTGCTAACTAAGTTAATTCAGCAACCATGTGCACCACCACCTTCATCATCACTATCATTATCAACATAATTGTGTAAATAGTGCAAAATTTTAACCATAAAAAAAATAAGTTGGGTGATAATTCAAGTTTATGGTATTACCAAGTTCCCATGCAAGCTCATTGGATATCCATTTCAGTGAGATCACTCTCTGGCATTTGATCCACTCCCAAGTTTTTGCGTTGTTGTGATGCTATTCTCCCTAGACATTGGGGGGTGACCTTTTACCCTTTCCTACAACAAATTACAACATGCATGAGATATAAAAATCATGACAACACATGAAGTAAACTTAGTGAAAATGGCAAAAAGAGAATCTAAAATTTGTGCAAGCCAGCTTGCCTTTCCCCTCCAGATTCATACTTTGTCACATCGTATTTCAGCAGTTGACTCGCATGCAATGCCTTTTCATGAGGGTGTGGAGTACCCTCCTTGGCTTCCTTCTTTGCCTTTTTCTAGTCCTTAATGGTGAAATTGGTGGAAATTTGTTTCCCCTCTTTTTGCGCATCTCCTCTCATGAGACCTCCTATTATTTAGGATCTTTATAATGCGATTCCTCACCCACTCATCAAAAAACATATGTGTGGTGGGTTTGGGAACTCCTCATGCATGCACTACACCACATACGTGAAGTCTCTATCTTTATGTTCTCCCCATGGTTTCAAGGTATCCTTGTAGAGGTTTGGGTGACTAAATGATGAACAGTATAATAAATCCTCCTTCGTGTGTCATCCATATAAGGTCTACCCTCCTCATCAAGGGTATAGTAAATTATACCACCCTCCGCGAGCATGAAGTCTGAAAAGCCTTTGAGCTATCACCACCTGAGTGGCATTATGAGGATGCCCCATGATGAAAAAATGGCACCATGGATGGGATAGGAGTGTGATGAGCACTAGAAGGAGCTAAAGGAAGAGGATTAAGGGAAGTGGAAGTGTGAGGGTAGGAAAAGTAGAGGTGAGCAGGATAGGGAAGGTTGTGGGATGCATGGATGTGGGTGACTATGGGAAAGTTGTCGTGTCTGGCACATAAAAGGTGGGAGATAAGCGGGAGAGACTAAATTACTCGGCCCTGTACCTAGAGTTCAACCAGTTCTAAGCTACATGTGCCTCTAAAACACGTTGCAAATCTGCATCATCTACGAGCATGGGAGAGTACTAGACGATGGCCCTCCATAGATCTGATCTTGGTCCATTGCTGATGATCCCCATGATGGCCACATCTAATTTATAAAAACATTAGACAAAAACATAAAAACATAGCTCACATAAATCATGCATTACATGAAAAGCTTTATGTATAGAAACATCACATAGCTCACATAGAGCATACATAGCTCACATATGCATACATAGCTTTCTTAGAGCATACATATGTTGTATGCATGTTCTACGCAAAAACATAATGCATAATTGGCACTACACTTAATGCATTATGCATTATGCATAATGCAAAATGCAATCATGCATTAAGCATAATGCTTAATGCATTATGTAAAATGCATAATGCATTACACTTAATGCACTAATGCTTAATGCATTATGCATTATGCATATGCTTAATGCTTGATGGATTATGCATATGCTTAATGCATAATGCATAATGCAATAAGCTTGAAACATGAAGCATTAAGTTTTTAAGCATAATGCATTAAGCATATGCTTCATGCATATTGCATTATGCTTATGCATTAAGCATTAATGCATAGGCTTAATGCATTAAGCCTATGCTAATGCACTATGCATAATGCATTATGCACAATGTATTAAGCCTATGCTGAATTTATTTTTTGCATAATGCATATTGCATTAAAAGACCCTATTAAGAAATTTGGAAAAATCCCATTACTTTGGAAATTTTCCTTTCAATATACTTCTTGGTATATCTTGAGCATATCAATTCCAAAGTTGTCGGAGAATGTGGATTTAGAACCTACTCTTCAAGAGCTTTCCAATGATATGTCACATGAGGGTGTTTTGACAAAAGCTTATAAGGATTCACCATGCCCCTAATTTTTGATCTTGGTATTGGGATTTCTCCAAACTCCATAATATGGTCTTTTAAGCATTAATGCATAGGGTTAATACATTAAGCATAAGCTGAATGCATTAAGCATTAAGCGAATAATCATTAATGCATTAAGTGAATAAGCTTAATGCATTAAGCATTTGCTTAATGTAGTATGCATAAGCTTAATGCATTATGCAGATGCATAATACATAATGCATTGAGCCTAATATATAATGCATACGATATTAAGCATTAATGCAACAAGCTTAATGCACTATACATAATGCATTAAGCTTAACCATTATACATAGGAAACAAAAACTTTAAAAATAATCCACAGCACCCAAAGGTGCAAAACATTACAAAGAGTTTGGTCAAGGGCTTACCTCTTATCCTTTTTAGAAGCTTGTAGGCCGTAGAGGCAGTTTGGAGAAGTTGCATTGAGCTAGCCAAAGAAGAGGAGAACCTAGCCAAAAAAAGAAAAACATGAGTAAAGTTTATGCTTAATGTGTTATTGCATAAAGCTTATGCATTAATACAAAAGCTTAATGGGTGGTTGCAAGATAAGGGGTACCACTTTTGACGGTTGGGTGCCCTGAAGGTAGCCTGAAAATAGGCATCTTCACAACTTAAAGGTCCAAGCTCTTGTGGTCATGTTTGGAATTTAGTGGCATGGTGTTTGGGGAAAAATATATATATATTGGGTATGCAAATGGCACCCCCCTGATCAGAAATCCAATTTGTTTTAGTGATTGTTTCCTTGCACACGAAAGTTCTGGCATTTGCATTAGTATATGTCACACAAAAATGCTCAGTACTTCTACATCCCAAGTCAAATGATCATTCCAATTCATACATGAAAAGAACACATTTCATAGAGATTACCTTGATTTACTGGGAATGGTTTTATGTATTTAACTATTTTTTATAAATATTTCTTCTCTGCTTTATATTGTAAAGAAACATGTGATTTTCTATTCAAGATCTTGGCAAATGTGAAGCTCTATATTGAAGATCCAACGATGAGAAGTTAGAAAAATATGTCTAGAATGTGGCCATATATGTCAAATTGCAATTTTAACGGTTGAATTTCTTTCGATCTTCTGTAGAAAGTTCACTCAAGCTCTTAGAGTGGCTATAGAAATTTAATAAATTTAATACGACCCTCATTGTACTTCAATTTCTTGTGGATCAAAGTACTTGTCTTCATTTTTAACCTAACAAAAAAAATTGAAGTGAATTTGAGTAAGGGAAGCCCATTTTCCAGCTATCTTAATCAAAATTTCATTGTTTATCCTTCTAAGGTCTAAAACAAAGGATGCCTATTAGGCTCGATGTCTCACCAAACCTAGAGAGTATGCCATTTGTCAAGAAATTGAGCTATGGTAACATAGTCTTAGACCTTGTTCATGCCACATCATATGGAGGAGAGTCCACACAAGCATATCGTCATCTCATCATGCCTTGTCATCATGCTACTTGAACTTATCCAACAAGGTTGACTCCCTAAAGCCTACATGGCATGCCACATCACATGCATAAATGGCATTTCCACGTAATCAAGAGTCTGTCCGTGTCATATTGCCACCTCAACACACGTAACTTGGTTGACTTTCTGTGTCTACATGGCATGGCACATCATATGCATGCATGGCATTGCCACCTCAAACTTTAGCATGAGGAATGCCCACGTGGAGGTTCCATGTCAATATCATTTTTCCACATGGCAAGACGCCTACCGCCTCACCATTATATTTCTTGATTTTCTTAATACAAAAAAATTAAAAAATTATTAAAAATATTTTTAAATAATTTTTTTAAATAAATTATGTAATATAATTTTAAGGCTCTTCTCCCAAAAAAAAAAAGAAAAAATAAATATAGAATTTTATCAAATAAATATTACTTATTGAAAAAAATATGTTATTAAAAAATAAATATTTTTTAATTTTTAATCAAGTGAATATTATGATATAAATAAATAGATTCTTACTATCTTAAAAATACGTATTTTAAAAATATTTTGAGAGAAAACATGAAAATTGTATTATAAATGGGTTTAAAGAATATTTATTATTACTAATTAATCAAATCAATTCTATGTATTATATAAATAATTTTTATTTATAAAAAAATATTTATTACTTAAAATAATTAATTTAATTATCTTTTAATATTTTTTAGTATTTTATAAAAAAATATCATTATCTGTAAAAAGATTAGATAAATTGGCAGAAATCTAAATTTTATCCTTAATCTAATTTAACTAATGAAATTCTAACTAGCTTGGTAAATATAGCCCTATTTTTTGAGTCTCCCTCATTCTTAGAGCTTCACCAACTTTGGAGATAGCTCCATTCCAAGCATATGTTAATCTTGTTCTAGTTTTACTTTAATTTTAATTATCTTCAATTTTATGCTTAATGTCTTTTTTCCTACATCTTAGCATGGGTGCACAAAATTGTAGGAGTAGAAAAAGTAATAGGCAACAGGCATTAGGGAAAAAGGGAGCTCATTTTGGGGCCCTGTAAGAAATTCACTATTTTTTGATTTATTTCTCTCCTAAAAGACCTCAAAAATAGTAAAATACGAAAACGTGGCTCAGAACTGTCAGTAAGGACTACAGAACTGTCAGTTCAGAAAGGAATAAGATAATCTTTTGTCTAACTAACATGATTTTGCATTAAATATCTCCTTAGTTTTTTTTTCCCCGAAGATTCCGCATCTCTTTTGACGACATGTGCAGGCCTCTCATAAAGAATCCATCACTGAACTTGATGATTGCACTTTTTCAAAATATTTACATGGATACCGCCACACTTTCACGATTCATGTTACAAAAAGACTATGAGATTGACAAGCAAACTTCGCAACCTCAGAAGCACAAAAAATGGCCGATACTAGTGAGTCACAATCTCAGAAAAAGCGATTACACCATCTTCACATCGACTTAGAAGAACAATATGCTCCAGCACAAAAAAGACGAAAGGATACGGTACTGAATGCTCAACAAACGGGAAAATATGAGAAGAGAAGGGCTTCAACATATTGACTTATGGTGCGATGGAAGCATATATCCAAAATGTCTAGTAAAAAACTCTACACCTCCATTTGTCAATCCAACCACACTACTGAGGTTTGCGGGCGATGGACAAAATGGACTTCTTGGTTATATTTCAGCGCAGTCTGCATTTGCAGAAACGTATAAAATGATGTACCTACAAGAAAAGGGGGCCAGGATGCAAGAGATAGCCATTCGTGCAAAATTGGAGCAGCACTTGCAGAATGAAATTGAGGAGCATTCAAAGAGTAAAAAAGAGTTGACAAGAGCAAGAAGGAAGAGAACCGTGCTTGGAGACAAACTACGAAGAAGCAAGAAGATTAAAAACATTGCAAATTTGAAGGCTGGGACTGGTGGGGATGCAAGCGAAGAATTCAGGAAGCAAGGCTAGTTTGAAATTTTTCATTTTGTATACTCAAAAAGGCTCTCAAATGACTATATCTATTTCGTCCATTAATGCAAAACAAGAATGGAGGTGTTGAATGATATAGGCATATTGTGTTGTTACTATAGGAAACTATTGGAGCCTGCAAAAGAAAATATAGATCCCAACCTTCTTCCTGTTAAACAAATGAAAAGATTGCTTTCTTGTGGTGTAGCAAAAGGTTTGATTGAAGAAAAAAAATACAAAACAATCAAACGCAATGTTGTAGAGGACTGTTTATCCAATAATCAAGTTGATGGCACTACAATCCAAGAGGCTCTTGATATTAGTGGAGTTAGCAGGAAGGAATATAGTTCGATTTTCCATGCAATATCCTCAACTTTGAAAGATCAAAGGATTAAACGAGTTTTACTGCCAAATCTAGCAACCGTGTGGAGGATAAGAGGTCATTTGAATGAAAGTATAGATGAGTTTATTGGGCAATATATCCATATTGAAGAAATATTTCATGGTGGTAAAGGAACCACTGTGTATGACCCTTGGAACAATATATTTGTAGATCTACAACAACTTCAAAGAAGAATGGTCGAGTTTTATGGAATAACATTTGAGGAGTGCAAAGGCATTTTGAAATTTGTTATCAAACTGGATGAGTGTGAGGATGTAAAGGAAAAGAAAATGGAAAGGATTACTATTACATTGATGAATGGAGCACTTGATACATCATTGACTGAAGCGAGTTCGAAGTATTTTAGTGTGCAATCGGAGAAACACATATGGTGGCTAGGCTCGTTCTAGGTATGATCATTTTTTGTTTCGTACTTGATTTTAGTCATTGTTTTTAAATCTTTTATAGTGAGACATTTGTTTTCTATAATCACAGGTGAAGACAGAAGACCACGAAACACTAGATTGGGTGTTTCACCACACAGAAATACCAAGAATAATTAAAACACAAGTGTAAGGAGAGAATCTCCATGTTGCAAGAAAAGGTGATTTTCAAGTAGAGTGGCACATGGCGGGGGATCTTAAAACACTTAAGTGCATGTATAACGTTAGTAAAGGAGGCAACTCAAAGTCTCCTTGTCTTTACTGCAAAGAATCAACTCAAGTAATGGATTCCAAATGGTGGAAGAGAGCACCTAATAGAGATAAAGTTGACCCTGACTTCAAGGCCATTCTTGATATTCCACTATGTAATGTTCACATATGCACATTGCATGGTCTATGTCGAATTATTAAGAAATTGGTATTTTTGTATACTGGATTTGCTTGGAAACTCCGTCCCGAAAAAAATAGAAAGGATGCTCTTCAAGCATTGGAAAAAGTGTTATCCAATATAGGTCTGCATGGAGGTGATGTTCATATCACAAAGGATTTTAAAAAGTCTACCAATGGCAAGGAGGTACCAATCAAGCCCTCTATTGGTGGTGTTAAGGCAAGAAGATTCTTGTCTCGACCCAAACACAGTAGTAAGCAAGTAAGGCAAGGTAGAACAGTTTCAAGGATTAATTATGGATTGTGGAAGCAATTCCATAATGCCGTGAAAGATCATGAGGCAGATGGGGAAGCACGAAATGTGAAGGCAGAGGTGTGGAGGTCTCTTGATCAACTCTTCATGTTCTGTGACAATGTAACATGGACAAAGAGTGATTACAAGAACTTTGAAGAGGCAATTAAACATTTTGGGAAGTCAATGAAAGACGCGTGGATAGCCTGCAATATAACTCACTACATGGTAAGTTTCTGTCTTCTTCTTTTACTTAAGTGTGATCCTCTTTTTTTATATAACTTACTATGCATTCTTATGTCTCTGTGAAAACAGCATATCATCTACAACCACCTCCCCTATTTTGTCAAAAAGTATGGATGCCCAGCAATTTGGTCTACCCAAGGCATGGAGAAGTCTCACTACATGTAACGTAATGCATTTTTCAGACACACACAACACTACGGAGGGAGTCAAAAGGCAAATAGTCTGAAGAAAGTCTTCCAATGGTTTTATCGAGGCATACTACAGAGGCTGCATGCTAAAAGAAAAGTTTCTAGCTCCAAAGCCAAGCTTGCTTTTATTCTAGCCCAAAAGCAAAGACAAACACAAACTTTGGACAATTCAATGGCAGCAGAGAGACATAGACAATGGAGGGATTTGAAGATATTTAGAAACCATAAATGGACAAGTAAACATGAATAGCAGTTTGTAACTTATTGGTGTTATGTCCACATGTTTTCAAACTCAATCAATAGAATTTTGTTTTGTGGAACAAGTGACTCTTGGTGTTATGCCTATATGTTTTGAGACTCCATCAAAAGTATTTCTTTTGTGAAACATGTGATCTATATTAACAAGCATCAATACATCCATGAGCTACATACAAAAAATTCAATCAATACTACTTAATTATGCTAGACACAATATTGATCCTTATGAATAAGGTACTGAGTGTCAAACGCTTTTAGAAGCTACTGAGTGTGGGAAGAGTACTGAAGTGTCGTACGGTGATGGGACAAATGCAAAAGGGTACTGATCGTCCGTACGGACAAGGAACTGATGACAAGACGCATGTCAACATAATGTTTGTGCTATATTTGATGACTAAATCCTATTACTCCCAGGGCCTGCCAATCGGAACTCTCTTTTTGATCTTGATTGGACTCTTTTTCTTCCTTGTTGGCTTGATGTCGACTGTCTGTTTATCAATGCTTACCTCTGTTGCTTGTCTGGGAGGGGTATCCTTGTCTGGGAGGGGTATCCTTGTCTTCAGCTATCTTCACGTGTTCTTCTTCTTGGATTGTGTTACCTGATGCAATCATGGGTGGCTCTCGAAACCTTATGAGCTTGTGTTTTCCATAGCCCTCCAGACATTTGGGCTCCTTAACACCACATGCTAATGCATAAGAAGTGTAAGACAAAAAGTAAGAGGCCCTAGAGGCTTGCTTATTCACATAATCCCCAAATATATCTATGGCAGACAACCTCTCTATCAAAATGATCTTTTCCTTTTGCCATGAAAGATCATGTCCACATAAAACCCTAGACAAACATTTAAAGAAGTAAACAATGGCTTCTCCATTGTTGCTCAACTGCCTATGGTAAATCAAGATCTTAGCACTCCCTAGATCATGAATATAATGAGCTAGGCTTGACAGCTTGCCAAACCCATCCGGCCTGCTTCCACTTGTTCTCTGGAGGAATGTGTCATCCTCAATTTGTAGCTGCCACATATCAAAAGATTGGAGTGAGACAATACACAACCTACAAAACATTTAAACACAAGATAAAGTATTTGATTTGAAGTAACAAGATCATACCTATGTTCTACATAAACAATTAAACACTTCTATACAAAATTTTACTTTATTGAATACAATACCTTTGTTTATGGAGTCTGTGTTATCTCAAATTTTCAATGTCTTTGCATTTTATTGAACTCTCTCTTCTTTTGAGCACCTGCAAAAAAGCAATATGAATCAATAGGGTAAAGTAAACTAATAGCAGTGCTTAATGAGACTAGGATAAGTCAGATGGTGTACCTTCTTATTGTTGTAGATAAATAAAAAGTCCTTTGAAATAGAACCTTCTGTCTCAAACAGAATGTCATTGCGCAATTGAGCTAGGGAGCAACATTGTCTTAATGAGATATTGACTAGCACATCACCATTCTCAACAACATCAATATCAAGAAGTTTATTTTCTGCAGCACCAAAAGAATCTTCATCTTGATCCATTGGGACTAGTTTTGTGCCTAGCATTCGACTGCGCTTATAATAAAAAGAAAAAATAAAATTTTGTGATGCAACCATGTACTTCACTTGCATAGAAGGTTGGACAACCTCACAAAACACTGAACTACATGTCTTCTTATCCCAACCTTTATCCAAAAATTGTGGCATGCATGCCAGACTTGTTGCTTTAACTGTGAACATTGTTTTTGAAACCTTCACTGGAAAGGTATTAAACAAGTCTACAAAAACTGTGAGAGGCATGCATAAAGAAATTTTTATTATCCTTGTGGCAATATTGGGCCTCAGAGCTTTCCGTACTTCTTTGAAAAGCTTGGCCCTATATGCCTCTGTAACACGAAAATGTGGGAGAGGCCAATACATTGAATTCCATGCCGAAAGGTCTTGTTTTCTTAACACACCATGTGTGTTAGCATTGTCCAGCAACAACTGATAAAAATGATCAGTAAAAAATATACCCGATTGAGCTAGCTCTGTTGCACATCGACCTTGGTATTGTTGTTCTCCTATCGATCCATGCAAAACATCTATAAATCCCAGAATACAATCGATGTTTTGCCGTGTCTCATACGATGAAGGGTATAAATATGAAATAAAATAACACAAGAATGGCAATAAGCAAAGAAAGAAAGCTTCATCTTAAAAATCCATACACCTCATAAAGAACAAAACCACAATAGAAAAATATACAATTAGGCCTGTGTTGCGGAAGATCATTTGGATAGTCTCGCAAGACAAGTTCTTTATGCATGTACACATGCTGAATCAAAGCTTCTTTCATCGATATCTTCCCTCTGGTGATTTTAAAATCTCGTACTCTTCCCTTCCATGATGCCAAGAAAATGTTTTTTTCTGGGGTCTCTTTCTTTTGCTAGGTTGCATGAGCACCCATGCTCCTTTCGAAACACTAAACCTTTCTTTTTTGTCTGGGGTCTCTTTCTTTTGCTAGGTTGCATGAGCACCCATGCTCCTTTCGAAACACTAAACCTTTCCCAAGTTCCTTCCGTTTTGACTATACTTGAATTCTCTACCGAAGAAATAGAAGAAGCAGGTCGACGGGGTAAGGATGTGTGGTATAATTCTGCCTTCATAGCATTATCATCCACAGAGCATCTTCCACAAGAATGGCCATAGTTTTTATTCACCATGGAGACCTTGCGAATCTGTAATAAACAACAGCAAAGTAATGTAAACAAAATAACAAAGTGAAGTTTCAAGAAAGAGAAAGTGGGCAGACAGACAGTTGACAAGAAACATCTTACTCTAAGCCAAATAGGATCAAGGGAGCAGTTTTGGAAAAGAAGAGGCTGCTGCACAATGAGGCAGTGGTGTAGAATGGTAGACCTTTCAAAGAAAAGGCAGCACAACATTTCAAAGTTCAAAGGAAGGTGGAAGCAGAAAGGCCCTTGTCAGAGAAAATGTCTGACTAGATTCTATCTTCATGTCCAAAGATCTTGTGAGAATAAAAAACCAATCTCCACATTAATGTAGCACGCTTGTACCTACATAAAGTATTGTTTCTTTTATCTATTTTCTCTTATTTTTGTGAATTTCCAACGTTACGTTGGCCCTCTGTTGATTGGTTGAGAGCTTATTTTTCCAAATCGTAAAAGGCCCCAAAATGAGCTCCCTTTTTTCCTAATGATCCTCAATTCACCTTATTCATGGAGGAGCAAGCAAGGGTTTGCATGGAAGATAAGAGAAGAAGAGAGCACAAAGCAAAGGCTCGAGCATTGCAATGAACAATAGGCTCGATTGATGAGGCATCATCTCCTTCTGCCACCCATTCTCCATCTCTTCCCCATGACCCCATTGCACCTCCTTTTCCTCCTCATTATCCCACAATTCTTTCTCCACACTATTTTGAGCCCTTTGCAATTTCTCCCTTACACCTTGACCATGCAATTGTCACTTCACTTCTCCCTTACACCTTGACCCAATGAGGTGGACACTCCTATCTTCGTTGCCTCTCCACCTTTTGGCATGCCCTCCAAGTTTTGCATATCTTTCTTGGGTGTTGCCCAACAAAAGCTAGTCACTCCACCTTTTGCCTAGCTTATGTTTCCTAACATAAGCTAGCCACTCCTCCATTGGGTGCCTCTCCATCTTTGGGTGCACCATTCGAGCTCGCCACTCCTTTGTTGGGCGTGCACCTCCCATTAGCTTGCCACTCCTCTACTCGGTGTCTCTCCACCCTTGGGTGCACCATCCAAGCTCGCCACTCCTTTGTTGGGCGTGCACCTCCCATTAGCTTGCCACTCCTCTACTTGGTGTCTCTCCACCCTTGGGTGCGTCCCACAAGCTTGCCTCACCTCTCTTGGGTGACACCTATGAGCTCAACACTCCTTCATCTAATGTGGCCCATGACCTTAATGCCACTCCTCGATGTGGTGCACATGCCCTTCCTTTCCAGCAGGATCCTGACACTCCTCACTTCGGAGATGATGATGACATTGTCGACCATGTGCTTGCCACTCCACGCTCTGGTTTTACTCATGAGGCATCTTCATGGGAAATCTCTTTCGAGGTTTGGTGCATGAAACCATACCAATGCTATCTTCGACAAGTACTTTGTTGACCCCAATGTGGAATCACAGTCTAGTGTGCTAGATGTGCTACTACGGCACTCGCGCATGGCATGGCGTACCGCCACTTCCATGATTTCCATCCCACATTCGAGGAAGGGCCAGTGATGGTGTGCTACTGAGCTTGAGGAAGTCTTACAACACAGTCAAGCATAAGATGCATCGAGATAGATTGGCTGCAAGACATGCCCTTACAATGTTTGTTTCTAGGAGTGTCATACTTGTTGAGATATCAAGCTCATCGCGAGTGAGGTGGTGGACACTGATGACCGGCCTGGGGGATAGGCCCCACACTTACACCACTGGCATGGTTGGTGAGATCATGGGTGATATGCGGCCAGTGGGATGACAGGCTGTGTGACAGCCATTCTAGAGACTGGCATAGTTATAGCGTCAGCTCATTTACTTGGGTTCACACTATAGAGAACCCTAGTATGTATTTGGTTGAGTACTTTTCATATGTGTGTACTCTTATCTTTGTATATGGTGTGTTGAGTGTTGAGTGAAGAAGAAGAAGATTTTCAGCCTCTCACCTTGTGTGTTCTCTATTAGGGTTTTGTGAGTGTGTGTGTGCTTGCAAGCGCTCAAGCTCTCTTCTCCCCTGCATCTTTTCATGGTATCAGAGCCCGGTTCATGCTAAGGGCTGAGCTGCAAGCAAGAGAAGCACAAGAAGCGATACGAGGGTAAGAGCTTCAACTACTCTTCCCTATTTGTGTTGGCGACTACATCCTTGTCAGGGAGCTCTACAGGAGGCACTGGCAAACGATCTCTAATTGAGGAGCTTTCTTTGCGGGAGTAAAGCTATAGGGCAACTATCATTGTCTTATCGGACTTATTTTTTGGCCCGAAAACGCATTTTGACGTCAGGACCTCCGTTTTTCAAAAAGCAGGCGATTTCGAGCACTCTGGGTAAGTCATCGATTCTCTACAGAACTCTGTTTTAAGAATTACAGGAAGACAGATTGGCTGTGCAGACACTGTGTGTGCTGCAAGGAGGTCAACAGTTGCCATTGGGTGTATGTATGCACATTGAGGTCACTGGTTGTGACCTCAATGTGAAGACACTGTGTGTGCTGCAAGGAGGTCAACAGTTGCCATTGGGTGTATGTATGCACATTGAGGTCACTGGTTGTGACATTTGAGTGTACTACAGTACTGCTGCAAAAAATACAACAGTTTGTGCACAGGACAAACCAGAGTGTTATTTCTGGTAAATTTGTGTCTGGCAAGATGACAAATGATGGCATAAACTAGATTGTTGCTGAGGAGCTTGATAAGAACAACTTCCATGCTTGGAGGTTCAGGTTGACGAATTTCCTGATGGGAAAGGGTTATTGGGACTATATAGAAGGTGAGCATGAAGAAGCACCGGAGATACCGGAGATCAATCCGACTGCTGCTCTGCAGATGTGAAAGAGTTCAAGGATTGGAACCAAGGAGCTAGAAAAGTTATGTATTGGCTCTCTATCAGTATACAGGACACCATGATTGGGCACATACAGGATGCCAAGTCCCCCAAGGAGGCGTGGGACACCTTGGTAAAACTCTATGAAACAAATACCAAGGAACGAAAGATACAGTTGAAGAATGAACTTCATACTGTGGAGAAAAAGAGTATGTCTGTGAATGACTATGCATTGGAGATAAAGAGTATTGTGGAATCCCTTGCATCTATTGGTGTTTCAGTAAATGATGATGATAAGGTGGAAGTCTGCCTACGTGGTCTCGGGCCACAATACAAGGCGTTCAAGATGTCTATTCAGACTCGAGAAAACATTCCCAATTTTACAGATTTGGTGTCTATGCTGATTATAGAAGAGCAGATCTTGGGTGAAGACCAAGAGTCTTCTCAAAACAAAACAAGTTCAAAGCAACAAGCCTTCTACACAAGTTCAGGAAGAGGACGAGGTAGAGGAGGCCATGGATGCGGTCAAGGAGGTGGCCGAACATGTAATCAGAATTATGGCCAGCAGTAGCAACAACAACAGTCCCAGAATTCACAACAACAACAACAACACAGAGGTGGAAGAGGCCAATTCAGAGGCAGGGGGAGTCAAAGAGGTCGTGGAAATTGGCAAAGATAGTATAATGACACACGTGGATGCTTTTATTGTGGTAAGCCTGGACATGTGCAAGCAGATTGTTATAAGAAGCAGGCTGACATGCAAAATGGAAAACTGCAGCAAAACAACTATGCATCCTCGAGCAGAAACAATGAGGATAATGAAAGGTTGTTTGTTATGCAGGATGTCGTTAATGCCATGTCTGAAAATATTGAGGCAGCACATAAAGATGATGTATGGTACATTGATTCAGGTGCTTCGAACCACATGACAAGTCATGGGGAGTGGTTCAAGGAGATGAAAAACCTTGAAAGACCAGGTTTTGTGGAAACAGGGGATGACACTGCTCATCCAATTGCCCATGTTGGAGATGTGCCATTGTCTATGCAGGATGGCAAAGTGAAGTACCTTCATGTTCCGAACATAACAAAGAATTTGGTTTCAGTTGGCCAGATGATTGAGCAGGGTTTGCAGGTTCAGTTTAACCCTGATGGTTGTTGTGTTGTTGAAGACTTTAAAAACAAGTGCAGGTTGGTTGCAAAACGCAACAGAGTGGGCAGAATGTTTACATTGAATGTAAACATGCCTGAAGTGAGTGTCGCGATGTTTGCAAATGGTTCAGGAATTGTTGCAGACACAGACATTTGGCATAAAAGAATTGGACATGTGAATGTGCAGAGAATGAAGTCTATGCAGACTAAAGGAATTGTGACAGGGCTGCCAAAGTTTAAAGTTGAAGGTATGCAGAGAATATGTGAAGCATGCTAATTTGGAAAGCAAACAAAGCATGTATTTCCACGTAACAGATATGTGAGCAGAAATGCACTAGATGTTGTGCATTCAGATGTATGGGGTCCTACAAAGACCATGTCTATGGGAGGTTGCACGTATTATGTGACATTTATTGATGACCACACAAGGAAAGTGTGGGTATACTTCATGAAGGAGAAGAGTGAGGTGTTCACTCACTTTCATAATTTCAGAGATATGGTTGAAAAGTAAACAGGGAAATATGTAAAGTGCCTAAGGTCAGATGGAGGGGGAGAGTACTTCTCCAATGAGTTCTCTGAATTTTTGAAGAAGAATGGTATTCAG
Source organism: Cibotium barometz (assembly GCF_041138505.1). Classification (NCBI taxonomy): domain Eukaryota; kingdom Viridiplantae; phylum Streptophyta; class Polypodiopsida; order Cyatheales; family Cibotiaceae; genus Cibotium; species Cibotium barometz. The sequence goes on from NC_141094.1 coordinate 36,714,362, forward strand.
AGACAGTTTACATGCAGATACACTCCGCAGCAAAATGGAGTTGTTGTTGCTGAGCGAAAAAACAGGCACATTGCTGAGATTGCGCGAGCATTGATGGAAGAGAAGAATATGCCGCATAGCTATTGGGTTGAGGCTGTTTCTACAGCAGTCTACATCATGAACAGGACTCCAACTGCAGCCATACATGATGTAACTCCAGAGGAGAGGTTTATTGGCAAAAAACCTGATTTGTCTCATCTGTCTTTGGATGCATTGCATATGTGCATGTGCCAGATGAGCTGAGAACTAAGCTGGATCCAAAAGCTAAAAAATGTGTGTTTATTGGATATTCCCTTGAGCAAAAGGGATATAGGTGTTATAACCCTGCTACACGTGAGTTGAGGGTAAGCAGGGATGTTGTTTTTGATGAGATGAGCAGCTGGTATGCTGCTGAAAAAGAAGCTATTGGGGCTGATGTGAGTGGAAATGTGGTTGCACAAAATGCAAGTCAGAAATCACAGTCGTTGAGTGGACCAGGAGAGTCCTCATCTAGTGATTCAGTTGATAGACCATGGAGTGGCAGGCTATGTCATAATACCAGTCCTGAAAATGTGATTAGTACATCACATAAAGGCAAAGAGAAAGTGGTTGAGCCCCTTAGTATGCCTGACATTTTTGCAGGGCATTCTCATGTTGATGGAGATTCTAGTGGCTCAGAGATGAGCCTTGATGAGGAGCTTGGGATCCCAGCTATGAGAACACCTGGTGTAAAGAAGGCTATGGAAGCCATGAATGCAAAGCTGCGAAGATCTGGGAGAGTGAAGAATCCTGTGCAGAGGTTTACCTATGATGGTTATGTGGCACATCATACATGGCAAAGATTGTGTAGGTTGTAGAGCCCACATGCATTGATGAGGATGATGGAAATGTGTGTTGGGAGGAGAAAGCTATGGATGAGGAGACAGATGCACTATATGGAAATGAGACTTGGGATTTAGTGCAATTGCCTGAAGGCAAGAAAGCCATTGGATGCCAGTGGGTGTACAAAGTAAAACATAACAGTGATGGAAGCATAAGCAGGTACAAGGCTAGATTGGTAGCCAAAGGATATGCGTAGACATATGGCATTGATTATGAGGAAACTTTCAGCCCAGTTGCCAAGATGGCAATAGTGAGAGTTGTGATAGCAGTGGCTACGTCAAAGAAATGGTCTTTACATCAGATGGATGTAAAGAATGCATTCTTGCATGGGGATTTGCAGGAAGAGGTGTATATGTTACAGCCACCTGGTTATGAGGATGTGAATCAGCCCAAGCATGTTTGCAGGTTGAAGAAAGCCTTGTATGGCTTAAAACAAGCACCAAGAGCATGGTCTGACAAGATTTTTGAATATCTTGTCACTATTGGCTTTCATGTAGCCAATAGTAGCCAAGGTCACTATTGGCTTTCATGTAGCCAAGGTAGATTTCTCGTTGTATGTGAGACACAGTGATAGAGGGGTTGTGCTTGTTGTCATCTATGTAGATGACTTGATCATTACGGGGGACCATGATGCAGAGATCTTTGATGTAAAGATCTTGCTTAGACAGAAGTTTGAGATGAAGGATCTAGGGGAGCTCAGATATTTCTTGGGCGTTGAGGTGATTAGGTCACCACATGGTATTGGATTACTGCAGAGACAATATGGCTTGGACAGGTTGTCCAAGTATGGTATAACAGGCTGTAAGCCTATCTCAGTGCCATTGGATCAGAATGGCAAGTTGAGTGCAGATTCAGGAGAGATTTTGGAGGATCTTACTATGTATAGGAGCATAGTAAGAAGCTTGATCTACATGACGATCACTAGGCCGGATTTGAGCTATGCTGTTGGGTTGGTGAGTCAGTTTATGCAGGTTCCTCGGAAGCCCCATTTGGATGCATTGAGATGCATACTGAGGTATGTGAGGTCTACTTTGCATTGTGGACTATTTTATGAAACTGGGACAGAGATATGCGTACATGGGTACACACATGCTGATTGGGCTGGTAGTATCTCAGATAGAAGATCTACTAGTGGCTTCATGTTTTCTTTGGGGAGTGCTGCTGTGACTTGGAGCAGCAAGAAGAAGCCTACGGTTGCTCTATTCAGTACTACAGAGGCCGAGTATAGAGGTGCTGCTATGGCAGCATGTGAGGTAGCTTGGTTGAGAAACCTACGTGGTGCAGATTTGGGTCTATCAGTGGTTTGGATAGACAAGTTGTCATTTTTTGTGACAACATTAGCAGTATACAATTAGCCAGGAACCCAGTTTTTCATGCTCACACAAAGCATATAGAGGTCCACTACCATTTTGTCAGAGAGAAGGTTTTGGCAGGAGACCTTGACCTTGTTTATGTCAGCACACAGGATCAGGTAGCTGACATCTCACCAAAGCATTGGGTATAGAGAAGCACCGCAGATTCAGGGCTTCGCTTGGTGTACATGAGATGAAGTTGAGCTCGAGGGGGAGTGTTAGGATATCGAGCTCATCTAGTGAGGTGGTGGACACTGATGATGACCCGCCTGGGCCCCACACTTACACCACTGGCATGGTTGGTGAGATCATATATGCAACGGCTAGAGGGATGACAGGCTATGTGACAACCATTCTAGAGACTGGTGTGAGGTGAAAACAAGGAAACAAACACCAGGCCTCTATAGCCTTCCGCCTCACAAACTTTGGACAAAACAACAAAATGGGGGCACCAACAACCAAAACAAACACCACACAGAGATACCTCAAAAACCCTGTATTCCACAAGATAATGAAAACCCGCACACTTATCCACAAATAATGCAAAAAAAAAAGATCCCTCTTTCACAATTCAGTTGGCTCCACTCGGCTTCCTTCACTCTCTTTATCTGCCCATGGCTCTCCTTTTGCATCCCAAAGGTGGCCCTCCCTTCTAATTGCTGCCAGCATCCATGCTCTTTCCTTTTCTTTTGCGCTCCAGCCCCACCACAGAAACCAATGTAACCTTTCCTTCCTGCCAACTGTCCTGCAGTGTTCAGCAGCCCTCGCCTCTACTCTCCTTGCGTCTACGGCTTGGGTCAGTCGCCACCACCACCTACAGTTTGCTCAAGTAAAATCCAACCCAAGGCACTCTCTCTTTACTTTTGCTCTGCTCAGCCACCCGAGAGACCTCTCTCTACATCACACGGCGGCAACCTTCCTGCGTTGGCTCTCCCAGTTGACGTCAACCTGCAACCGGCCCAGCAAGATACCAGCCACTCCTCTGGCTTTTTCCTTTGCTGCTCCCTCAGGTGACTCCTTTGCCTAGTCGACGTCAACAGCTTCGCTCCCCTTAGCTCTCTGTCCCTCTGTGCTCGCCAGCAGCCACAGCGAAACCCAACTTCACCACCTTCGCAACGTTAGCCACTGCCGGCTTCACAACAACGGACACCACCTAGCGGCGCCTTCCATCATGAACTGGCTGCTCTCTCTTCACTTCGCTCCAGCCGTCACCTTGGACATGCTCTGGAAAAGCCCGCCAGCCATGCGCATCGCCCAGCAAAAGTCTGTCCTTGTCAGCCTTTCACGCACACAGAGGAAACCATCATCTCTTTCGCTCTGCTCGCTCACACAAGAAAAACCCGCCGTCCGTTAGCTCTGCACCCTCTAGAAATCTTCTTGGCCTCTCCTCGCGGTAACTCTTCACACCCCATCCAAAATACAGCTCGCCACCTTCTGGCTCCTTCTTTTCACGATGGCGATCCTGCTGGCAGCAAGGCAAGCGGCCAGCTGGCTACCTTGTTGCTTGCCACTTGGTGGTGTTTTTATATATATATATATTTTTTAGAAGGTGGTTCCCATGCCACACTGCAGTACTTATAGGGGCCTCTATCATTATCTTTTGTAACACCGGAATCCACACAAATACCACGTCTCATCACCATGGCTATTATGCCCAAACCCCCTGCGATGTGGAGACATACGGCCATTCCAAATCTGTACAGTACATCCAAACTCAAGCACAAAGAGCAAATTTTATTTAGCTGGCATCCCTTGTAGGTTTCAATATTCACAGTCTAGATTGGGCTCTCTCCACGTAAACTAGCATATGTACATCTATCTCCACCAGCCCCTATCATTGACATTCTCATGCTCTTCCACCTCTTATTTGCACACATCCAAGACACCCTCTTGGCAAATAGAAAGCTTATACAAATAAAACTTCAAGTCTCAACAAGCACCTACTCCAAAGAAAAATGCATGTACCAACTCACTCTGCAAGCCATTCAGTCTGTACATTTGCTAGGGCATTTAGGGCAAAGTTTTATTGCATACCATGCATCCCATATGTACACGGACTCAAAACACCTTTACAGAATTTTGCCTGACAACTGGCATAGTTATAGCGCAAGCTCATTTACTTGGGTTCAAACTATAGAGAACCCTAGTATGTATTTGGTTGAGTACTTTTCATGTGTATACTCTTATCTTTGTATATGGTGTGTTGAGTGTTGAGTGTTGAGTGAAGAAGAAGAAGATTTTCAGCCTCTCACCTTGTGTGTTCTCTATTAGGGTTTTGTGAGTGTGTGTGTGCTTGCAAGAGCTCAAGCTCTCTTCTCCCCTGCATCTTTTCAATATCAGGTACCCATCGGGACACTTCTCGCTTACTTTAGATTCGTTGTCGAGAAGCTCATGTAGGGTTTGTGAGGAGATAGATCTTGGACAGTGGGCTGAAGGTTGCCCTATGGGCTAGTTCACCTAGATGCAATCGTTTATTGGACCCTGAGATGAGGGCGATGATAGAGAGGTTTTGGGAGAAGCATTGTCGTGCATCACCAGAGTGCAAGAAGGAATTTCGTCGTGTGGGGAGTACAGAGTGCATGGGGCTTGCTTTCTTGAGATGACACAAACAAAGTTGTACTTTGAGTTCAAGTCTACACACCCTGAGATAACCATTAGCCACATTAATTTGAGGCTTGCAAGTGTTGGTTTGTGCACTAATTGAGGCAGCGTGATACATGTCTTTGTAGGTACCATGTTGGATTTCAGCTTTTGTTTGATGTCTTTTGTGGCTTGTCTAGCCATTGGGGGGTGGTGCCTTATAGCCGGAGGGATTTTATTCACTTGCTATTATGCCTGCACGTGCGAAGGATGTTGTCTACCCACCAGATGGCTTGTGTCACGGGGACTTGTACCTCGTGCAACATCTTGGCCATGCTTCACTTGTGCAAGGAGGATTCCTCGGTGGCTAAGGTGGTGACATGGTGACAATATGAGTATGTGACACATGGGTAGTCGAGGAGATTGCAACCTATAGTGGAGCACCATTTGGCATGTGCAACCTCATGAGTACATTTACAGCTTCCGTCTATGCCTACATACATCATGATTATGGTGCCAAGTGGTAGAACCATCAGTTTTGTGCCACCCTATAACAGTTTCCTATTGGTGTAGTTGTCTCTATGGTTGACTTTGTAGAGAATTACAAATTCACACTACAGCAGAAGATTCACTCAGAGTACAACTTTTTTGAGCAGGTATTGCATGAGACATTGCCTTATTTTCAATTTAAGGTCTTGAAGATATTTTATATTATTGTTGTCTATGAGTCTAACAATTCTCAATCTTGTGTGCTTGACTAGGTGGCCATCATGGTGCATATTAGTTATCAGCATCATGTAGAGGTAGCAGTGGAAGGCATAGCAAGAACCCCAGAGGAGCGAGTCATCATTAGAGAGTATTAGTTTTACATTAGTGATCATCGCTCTCACGATGCACACTTTGTGCAGCATTGCTTCCATCGTGATGATGACTTTTTGACAGAGCACGGAGTCACATGGACAACAGGGCGGTGGATATGGTCTGATGGATGTGGGGCATAGTTCAAGAGTGCTCATCTTAGTTTTATTGGATATATTCTTTGCACATCGCACGACAAGCTACTAGGTGATTTGGAGCTTCTTTGAGATAGGGCATGGAAAGGGGAAGCACAATGGTGCGGGTGTGTGTGTCAAACGTGCCCTCAAACATCACCAACTCCGCCATGACAATGAGTGCTTTTGAGATGCAAAATAGGTAGTGGATTGCTGCAATGTACATTTGACCACTAGTGCTACCTCTCCCTTCCCTAAGCAAGATGCCAAGATTGTCAAGAGGTTCTTTTGGTGTGTTGACAGCAGTAGTGTCCTTGTGATGGTGCTTCTTTAGATTGTGTGTGGCACACTTAGGTTGCACTCCATTAGGAGCACATCCTATGATGACCCCATCATCTTCACATGAAGTCATTCATTATTTTGCAAGCCATGCATCGATGGGGTGACTACTTGTTGTGCAAGATGGGAGAGTGGGCTAATCCTTGGTTTCAGTACATGTTTGTTGAAATATACAAGTGAATGGGTGTGTGCGGGAACAAGCCCTTAGCAAGAGGCTGTAAATGAGAATCTGTAAATGAGTGAGAACCAGTGAAAAGGTGAGAGGTGTCTACTGGGAGAGAATGAAGGGTAGCATGAGAAGATTTAGGATATGTGGAGATATTCTAGGAAAAGTGAAGAGGTGGAGAGAATCAAGCAAAAGAGGTGGAGTGAATCAAGGAGAGATCAGTGGGATTAGATGCTTGGCATCTTGTGGATGTAAACTCTATAAATTGAGGCATTGGCCTAATGAGAATTTGCTGGTTTTTTAGTATTCATGCCTACATCAAGCTATCAGTTAATTCCACTAATCTCATCTTAATCATCGTCTAATCTCTTTGTTAATGATGTTGATTCTTGCATTTGATCCACCATATCTCATCACTTTGCTTGAATTTTAGCATGGTATCAGAGTCTAGCTTAGGATCCATCCAATTTATGAGCTTATTTTCTTGCTAATCATCCTATTAATTAGGATTAGGAGATAATCAAATTTTTAGTCAATTTTCAACAAGTTCTCTGCACCCCCAGCTGGTGGAGGGGCTTGATCTCCCTCCAAGATTAACATTAGGAAATAGCCTCTTAGCCACACATAGCTAACCCCCCCATGCATCATCTCATCTAATTATATCTTCAAACCGTCGTTTCGCAGGACGACCTGCAGAAATCCGTGAAACGCCAGTGCCTTTTTCTAAGAGTAAAGCTGCAAAAGTTTCTTCACTACTTGGAATTGGAAGCAAAGGAGCTAGCCCAAGGGGTTTTTGGATGCTCTGAGCATGCTAATGGCCTCAGAATCTATAAATTCTTCAAGGAAAAGTGGAATCAAGCTCTGCATGAAATCTACAAGTGACTTTGGTAAAACATAGGTTAAGCATTCAATGTTTCGTCAAATCCTTTGTTTCTTGGCTTGATCCTCTACTAGACTAACTTCTATTGATGGCTTTGAAAGGAGTTTAGCTCATTTGAACTCTAAGGCCCTAGATCTGGCCTCCCCGCACACTCTTTTTTTTGCACACAAAATAGGAGATTATTTTACTAATCAGTGATTAATCAATACTAATCACTGTATTATGGTGCAATTGAGGGTTCAAATTTACCATTGGGTATCTGATACAGATCCCTATAACTTTAGATTACAATTCGAAGATGGTTTGATACTCCAACCATTCAGTACAAATTTGTTACCCTTGGCTTTATGTAATTTTTGGTGAATTTATGCTGATAAATCTGTTCTAATCATCACCTAAACACCAGATTGAGTTGTAAAAGAGTAGACAATGCCCTTGAATCTTGAATTGGATCAAGAGGTAAGACCCCCTTCACATCATCATGAGCACGGCACAAGAGAGAGCTAAATTTAATCGGGAGCAGTTTATACATGCAAACAAAAACCATGTTTTGCTCATGAGGAAAAATATGTGGGGGCTAGTTGAGGGAAGAGATGAATGCCCAGAGGTGAGTGGAGAAAATGAGTGGAAGAGTAGGAATGAGAAAGCATTAGGAGTCATCGCACTCAATTTAAATGATGAAATCATTCACTACATCACAGGGATACAATGGGCAAAAGATGCATGGGATGAATTCAATAAATTATTTGGCACTCAAGCAAAAACTTCAAAGATAAATCTGCTAATGCAATTCTACAAACTTGATATGAAGGAAAGTGAACCTTTAATCACAAACTTGAACAAATACAAAAGCATTAAGCAACAACTGGCAGCCATTGGTAAGAAGATAGAGGATAATGAGGCACTAGCAGTGCTTCTGAAGAGTGTGGACAAATATAAATATGAAAACGTTGTAGAAACCTTAAAGAATGTACCTAAATTGAAGCTGCATGAGATAGAAGATGCTCTTCTAGAGCAAGAGACCAAGGTCAAAGAGAAGAAATGGGTGGACTGAACAATTGGAGAGGAAAAAGCATTCTTCACAACCCGAGGATGATTCTCACGACGACGAGGACAAGGACGAGGAAGGACCTTCACTTGCCACAACTGTGGGAAGCCAGGACACATGGCAAGAGACTGCTATACAGCAAACCCAATGGAGAAGAAGCAACATCGAAAAACTTCATGGAGACTTCTAAGGAAGTGGAGTCAGATCATCTTCTCTGAGAGAGAAAGAGAGAGAAACCCCACAACCCAATATAGCCTGCCCCAACAGAGTAAAACCACCTCTTAGTCCACCGATGATGTAGGCCATGTGGTAGATGTATGTGTGAGCACTTTAGTCAAGGTCGTCACATGGGCACTTGTAGTAAGCCTTGGACACATAGAGAGCGTGAGTGTCAAGGACTATGAGTTTAGGGACTTGAGGCATTGGTCGTGGGCAACCAAGTAAGAGGGAAACTTGGTATAGGGTCCAGGTGTGCTAGGATTATTTACTTGAGAAGAGGTGCTGAAATATACAAGTGAATGGGTATGTGTAGGAACAAGCCCTTATTTAGTAGCAAGAGGCTGTAAAAGAGAATCTATAAATTGTTAAATTTGCAGCAATGTGATGAGCTATGGTGGATCAAATTCTAGAATCAACATCATTAACAAAGAAATTAGATGATAATTAAGACGTGATTAGTGAGCAATTAACTGATAGCTTAATGTAGGCATGGATAATAAAAAACTAGCAAATTCTCATTACGCCAATGCCTCAATTTATAGAGTTTACATCCAAGCATCTAATCCCACTAATCTCTCCTTGATTGACTCCACCTCTTTTGCTTGATTCTCTCCACCTCTTCCCATAATATCTCCACACCTCCTAAATCTCCTCATGCTACCCTTTATTCTCTCCTAGTAGATACTTCTTTTGCTTGATTGACTCCACCTCTTCCCATAATATCTCCACACCTCCTAAATCTCCTCATGCTACCCTTTATTTCTCCCAGTAGATACTTCTCACCTTTTTACTGGTTCTCTCACATTTACAGATTCTCTTTTATAGCCTCTTGCCGAGGGCTTGTTCCCGCACACACCCTATTCACTTGTATATTTCAACACCTCCCCTCAAGTGAATACTCCTAGCACACCGGGACCCTATACCAAGTTTCCCTCTTACTTGATAGTCCACGACCCCAGTGCCTAGCACAACTCCCCTCAAGTGAATAATCCTAGCACACCTGGACCCTATACGAAGTTTCCCTCTTACTTGGTAGTCCGCGAGACCAGTGCCTCAAGTCTTTAAACTCATAGTCCTTGACACTCTCTCTCTCCATGTGTCGAAGGCTACTACAAGTGCCCGCGACCTTGACTAAAGTGCTCACACATACATGTACCACATGGCCTACATCATTGGTGGCTGAGAGGTGGTTTTACTCTGTTGGGGCAGGTTACATTGGGTTGTGGGGTTTCTCTCTCTCTGTCTCTCAGAGATTTTCACATGGCTCCTCACTTCTTGGAGCCTCACATCTTCTCTTGTCTTTAGTCTTCTTATCGTGGGGGCAGCTTCTTTTCACGCATCCATGTCTTCCTCTTCTTTTAGTCTTCTTGTTGTGGTAGCTTCTCTTCATGCATCCATGTCTTCCTTCAATGCTTCGTCTAGCTCTTCTTCTCGGTGTTGATCCTCCTCTTGGAAAGAGATCTTCTTCTTCTTTCATGGGGTTGGGGCCACGAGCTTGTCCGTCAATTCTTGCTCCATTGTGAGCAACATGTTTTAATGTATTGTTGACAGTTCTTTTGGGCTTTTGATGTTTATCTTGTGTCATTATGCAATGCAAACCCAAATCTATGCGGGAGGTCTTGCCTCTTGCCTTATTCTGGACAAGGGTAGTGTCTGATCCCATTTTTACAATGATGTAATGTGCCCAATACATAATGCATATAGCATTCATTCTTATGCACATTCCCAAATGCAACTCTAGCTGAATAACTTGAATTTGTGTGTGGGCTAAATTCAAGATGATGATTATCACAAATTTATGAGCATAATTTTACCAGAAATTACATTAAACCAAGGGGGTAACAAATCTGTACGGAATGGTTGGAGTGTCAAACCATCTCTGAATTGCAATTTGAAGTTATAGGGATTTGTACTAGATACTAATGGTTAATTTGAACCCTCAATTGTACCAAAAAATAGTTATTAGTGCTGATTAATCACCAATTAGCAAATTAATCCACTGTTTTATGTGTAAAAAATAGAGTATGCGGGGAGTCTAGATCTGAGGCCTTAGAGTTCAAATGAGCTCAAATCCTTTCAAGGCCATCAATAGCAATTAGACTAGTAGAGGATTAAGCTAAGAAACACAAGATTTGACCAAACATTGAATGCTTAATCTCTGTTTTACCAAGCTTGGATCTCACTATAGACTTGATCAAATCAAAATATGTCTTCATCACCAGCTTCTAGAGAACCCTTGAAAACTCCTAGGGCCAAGAGGAATTAGAGCCATTGCATCTCGTGAAAAAGAAATCTCATTTTTTTCTCAAAAAATAGGCACTTGCAAAAATGCGTAGAACTGTAGCCATTAGGGGAAGGTTGAGGTCTATAGGGGCCCTTTAAGATGCCATGTGATTAAAAGGTTATTAAGAAAAAGAGCCAATCGTGTGATGCCATGTATACAAAAATGTTGGGTGATTAAAGGTGGTCAAAAGATTCTCTAGAAGATGCCTTTTTGTACTTTTCATTTCCAAAAAGTGGGGGAAAAAGTTTTTGAAATTTCGGACGTCCATAACTTCTACATATGAGCTCAAAATTTGTCGAAGATTACAGATCCAGAATCTACTCGTCGAGCTCTTTCCATAGATATGTCACATGATATAGTTTTGCTTGCTCGATTTCAAATTCAATTTTGGCGGGAAACTTTGAAATTCAAACTTCTAGTCGTTTGAAGAATAAGAAGGTATCTAAAGTCAAAGAAACTTAACCTTTTAACAAAAAGTCATTAAAATCATAATATGGCAACTTAAAGGGCCCCTATAGCCCTCCACTTTCCCCTAATGAGCGCATGGCAGTTTGATGCACCAATTTGATGAGCTGAATGGTAGGGAGGCTGGCTATGCTTGCCTAGAAGCTTTTGCCCTAATGTTACTCCTAGAGGGAGATCAAGCCCCTCAACTAGCTGGGGGTACAAAGAGCTTGTTGAAAACAACTAAAAAAATGATTATTTCTTAATCATCTAATAATCTTAATTAGCAAGATAATGGGCTCATAAATTTGATGGATTATAGACTAGGCTCTGATACCATGTTAAATTTGCAGCAATGTGATGAGCTATGGTGGATCAAATGCTACAATTTAACATCATTAACAAAGAGATTAGATGATAATTAAGATGTGATTAGTGAGCAATTAACTCATAGCTTAATGTAGGCATGGAGAATAAAAAACTAGCAAATTTTCATTAGGCCAATGCCTCAATTTATAGAGTTTACATCCAAGCATCTAATCCCACTGATCTCTCCTTGATTGACTCCACCTCTTTTGCTTGATTCTCTCCACCTTTTCCTAGAATATCTCCACACCTCCTAAATCTCCTCATGCTACCCTTTATTCTCTCCTAGTAGATACTTTTCACCTTTTTACTGGTTCTCTCACATTTATAGATTCTCTTTTAGAGCCTCTTGCCAAGGGCTTGTTCCCGCACACACCCTATTTACTTGTATATTTCAACATAAATGAGTGAGAAGCAAAAGGTGAGAGGTATCTACTAGGAGAGAATAAAGGGTAGCATGAGAAGACTTAGGATGTGTGGAGATATTCTAGGAAAAGTGAAGAGGTGGAGAGAATCAAGCAAAAGAGAGGTGGAGTGAATCAAGGAGAGATCAGTGGGATTAGATGCTTGGTATCTTGTGAATGTAAACTCTATAAATTGAGGCATTGGCCTAATGAGAATTTGTTGGTTTTTGAGTATCCATGCCTACATTAAGCTATCAATTAATTGCTCATTAATCTCGTCTTAATCATCATCTAATCTCTTTGTTAATGATGTTGATTCTTGCATTTGATCCACCATAGCTCATCACTTTGCTTGCATTTTAACAATGTTGAGGCGAGAGTGAGGAGCATTACCCCTCACCACATTTGATGCTCTCACACTACATGAAGGGGAAGATCATGATTTTTTTAAAGACATTTTGACAATGGGTGATGTTTTTATAGTGATTGTGGAGGAGGGAAACAATGAGGAGTTGGACTACTACATTCTAAGGTGCACTAGGCCCAAGTGCACCATTGAGTGTGATGTGACTGATGATTATGGATTGTCATTTGATGCGCGCAACATAATAGCAAGTCACTGGTATGCGTAGGGTCAGATGCACAACGACAACATTGAGTTTATGCAGTATGAGTGGAGAAAGAAGGCGATTATATACGCTCATTTAGTTCTTGGTGTGAAAATCATGCTTTGGTGAGTTAACATCAAGGAGGGAGTCCCCCCATGGTTGTCCTTAGCCCAACATAAGCATGTGAGAATCTTGGAGACCCTCAGAGCTAGAGAGTGTGTGGATTGATATTGGAGCCTCCTCCCTCTTATTTGTTGTGTGTACTACCCTTCATTTTTTATCTTTATGTCACTTTGTATCTTCTACCCATATACATTATGAGTTGGCTTTTTATTTGTGCCCATATATTTTGTATCTTTTTGTTAATGGTTTGGGGGTGAAACACTGCGAGTGGGTGGGACATCACGCCTGTATGGCATCCGAATGAGGGTGATACTTTATAACTAGGTCCATGGGACTTCTACCCCTCCACTCCAAAAGTTTCACCACCATCCAACGCCGGATGGGCACGATGACGTGAAGAAAGCAAGAGTGAATGTATTGACTCCATGGAAGATTATTTTGCCATATTAAGCTACAATAAAGATAATAAATCAATCATGGGTCACCTAAAGCTATGTTGATACCACCCAAGGCATGATGTAAAAATCAACTTGTCATACCCAACTCATTAAAGAGAATAACATTACTTGGGAGAAATTGAAGGCCAATCTTAAGGAAGGTAGTGGCACACCATTGACTTTGAATTAAAGTATATGGATGCCTTTATTTAATGCCAAAGAAGAGGAAGATGTATGGATGTGTATCATTCACAGTCTATTCAACTCCTAAAGTATGCCCCCCATGTCAGAGGCACATCATTTAAGTAGTTTTATCACCATATTGGGCCCTCCTCTAAACCTTGAAATAGAGGCCCTCCAACGGACCTCAATCTCAAACGTACTATTTGGGGCCAAGGCTAAAGAAGAAGCGATGCAGAGTCAAGGCCGCCTCAAGGCAATTCATGCTTCAAAACATTCTTATTAACCCTTGAATAGGAAGCGTCCACTTCCTCCTCCTTAGAGTGGAAAAGTGGATGTTGGCCAAGGATCCAAGGCCTCTCTTCTTAAGATAAAAAATACCCCTCTCTCCTTTACAAATCTCTCTAGAATTCAAAGAGCCATGTGTTGCGCTTATTTGCAATCAAATTACAACATTACTACTAAAAAATTTGGTTCTTTTTCTACCACATAGCTATCCAAATGTTATGGTGGTGGCCTAATATTAGCTCCACCTCTTCCAAATCCACAACTCTTTCTCATGTTCCTAAGTGGATCCTCCACCAGCCCTAGCTGTGTGTATTATACTAAGTAAGGTGTTGGACGATAAGAAAAAGAAAAATTAGTGCTTTATTTGTATCACATAGATACCCTCAATAGTGGCGACTTAATCCTAGCTCCACCTCTTCCCACAAATTCATGCTACTTACTCAATGTTTCTTGGTGGATCCTCCACTAACCCCACTTTTCTATGCATTATCCTATGTCAGGTTTTGGAAGAATCACAAGGCTCATAAGTGTGGGAGACCAGCATTCGTGTGTAAAGTTAAGTTAGAAACAAAAGCATACCTCTTACCATTTGTGAGAAGGTGTCAAATCTAGAAAAAGGTTACCCTTTCTCTAGATGCCTCCTTAAAATGATGAGGGGCCCTGATGGAATCCTCACTACTTGATTTATAAGCTCAAACATGTCTCCTCACTCAAATGCACGCTTGCATATTGATAAGAAGATCCATGGTAATTTGATGCACTGTCATCTAGGGGGAGATGTTGTCACCAACCCCTTTCCCTCACCTCAAGTGAATGTAATTGTGTAGTAGGCTAAGACTCACACTACACAAACAAACTTGGCTTTATCAAAGCCTTTGAGGTGTTTGACTCATAGAGTTCTAGAAGAAAAATCAACCGAGATATCTTATACCATTGGGTTTTGAGAAACCCTAATGTCCAACGAAGATCCAATGTGTAGTGTGTGTACATGTATATTTATATATATATATATAGATAAACACATATATAGATATTTATGTATACGTACGTGTGTGTGTGTGTGTGTGTGTGTATTTATATATATATATATATATGTTCATATATATGTACATGTATATTTATACGTATACATATACATATATATGTATACACACACAGACACACATATATATGTATATGTATATGTATACATACATACATACATATATATGTATATAGATATATACATACCTATACATGTATGTATATATACATATATATGTATATAGATATATACATACCTATACATGTATGTATATATTCACATATACATACATACATACAAACATACATACATACATACATATACATATATATATATATATATACATATATATATATATACACATATATATATGTGTGTGTCTATATATACACACACATAGATATGTGTGTGTGTGTGTATATACATATGTATATGTATATATATATATACATATATGTGTGTGTGTGTTTGTGTGTGTGTGTGTGTATGTATGTATATATTTATATATACATGGATACATATATGTATATATATTTATATATACATGGATACATATATGTATCCATGTATATATTAACATTATGCATGCAATCAAAAATCTCAACATAAGGTCTCATAGGCCTACCTTTTAGGCTATAGTCCTTCCAAGAAAGAGCACTTGTTAGTTTACATCTACTTTACGTACCCATTCTCACATTAAAATAAATAAAAATAAATAACGTCACATAGGGTTGACAATCGACTAAGTACGAAGAGAAATTTTATGTGTGGTATGACAAAATTATCACGCATATAATCAAGTGGAAATTTGATGCCTTTAGAGGGCATCAAAGCCCTATAAGCCCTTATAGAGGAGGCATCTTAGAAAATAAGGTTGCAAAAGAAGGCCACACATTTGGGGGCATTTGGACATATTTTGGGCCTTTTACTAATGAAAGTAATTAGCAACGGACCAATAGGAATAGAGGATTGTACACATTCGGTCTCCTTTGAATATAGAGAGGGAGACTAGGCTATAGGGAGGGGGACTAGGCTTTCAGTACTAATAATTACACTTGTCCCTTTAAAAAAATAGGGGGTTTAGGGTAGGTATGGTCCAACCATTTTCGTGGCTCAAAAAATCCTTAAAATTTTGAAAAACTCACATTTACCCCCAAAAAACCCATCTCAAATTTCATTGTAATCAAAAATTTCATTTTGAAGTCCGCTTTCCCTCTTGAACGTCCAAATTAAACTCTTCCTCCCTTTCTCTTCCATCTCTATCTCATTTGCCCAACCCTAATGAAACCATCAAAGCCCGAAACCCTAAACTTTCTCCTCCATCTTAATCTCCTTCCCTTCTCGGAGCTCCATCTCTTTCATTTTCAAGGCTCCCGTAAAACCCTACTCTGCACATCTCTTTCCTTTTTACTCTAAACATAACCTTTCTACTCTAGCTTCCAAGAAGATATGGCTGCAACAAGAAGACCAAAAGACGAGATTGAGGAGATATCCTTGCACAACAAGAAGGACGATGATGGTGCTTGGATGGGAGAGGCATTTCGTAAGAGAGCTAGGTTTATCTATAGCCTGCTGCAATCAAGCCTCACCGAGTTTGACGGCAAAATGTACTGGAGCACCATTGGAAAGTCGTTCTACAGCCTGCTGCAATCAAGCCTCACCGAGTTCGACGGCGAAATGTACTAGAGCACCATTGGAAAGTCGTTTACAAGGCTTCAAGAAGGCAAGCAATGGACAACTAGTGGCCATGGTACAACATGTTTACACTTCACGAGATATCCATCTTCACCAACAAACTCCATTTCCATACAATTGTAAGTATCGCAGGTAGAAAAAGGGGCATGTGAGATTTTCTGATAGAGATGTTTCAATCTAAGTCAACTTATATCTTGTTTGCAGATATTTTTCCTTCAAACATGGTAGAGGAGCAGCCCCATCAGAAAGCCTTATCGGAACATTTCAAGCATTGCATGATGTAGACATTGGTCAGGCAATGATTTCTTGAAAAACAAGTGCAGAACTTCTTAAGGAAAAGGTCTTCTTTTACCGGCACTCCTATTTGGTGTCAAAGCAAGACAGTGGGTTTGGTAAGCTATAGATAATCACATCTCCACCCCTATCTTCTATAGAATGGCCAATTCCAGATGCTTGGACTATAATGGTCATGAAATCAAAGATGCTTTGTGATATACAAGGGTCTTTGAAGTTTGCAAAGCCCTCTTGATCTGTGAGTCTTAGTTGGTTATGCCCAATACATCTTTTTGCCAATATGTTCAATCAATTTTGTTTCTCACAAACACCTACCATGTTTGTGTGCAAGAAGGTATTAGGTGATGACATGGTAGCCTTGCTTGGAGACCAGTGGAGGATTGTAGAAGGGATACATAAGGATGACACATTCAAGTGCAATATAGTAGAATATAGTGTCTCATTTCGGTATCTCAAAGCTCGTGCCGCACTACACATATGCTTCTATTATGAGCTGTGGATGAAAAAGAATAGTTGTTGGGTCCCAATGCAGGCAGATGAACAAGTTGTTTTGCCTCTCGATATATGTGTTCAGTTGCCCAGTGGTGCAGTGGAAGTTGTAGGTGCAAGTAGACATTGGAGCCTCCTAAATATTAGAGAGATCACCTCAATATCGTGGAAGGTGAGAATATTAGCAGAGCACAATTCAAGGTGAACAATAGGAAGATTCGAAAATGACTAGAGCCAAAGACCTTGGTAGATCCCGATTGGGATGTTAATGGTATATCACTCAATTAATGGAGATTTTGAATTTTGTGAATTTTGAAGCGACTTCAAGTATGTTAATTTTGGAAAGTCCTTTCTCTCAAAAAAGTATACTGAGCAATGAATTTTTGTCTTGTAATAGCTATGAATTTAGATTTTTATAGTAAAGTTATAACTCAACAAATTTACTCTAAAGCTTTCTTATATGTGCACAATAATGGTCAGCTTAGTGTAGGTACTAGGGTTCCTATTCCAAAATGGTTTAGTGGCACACAGATTTACAGCACATGGTTTTTTTATGTCAATGGTTTCGAAGTCCATCCAAAATAGTATATAAAGACCAGTCCATAAGGGAATCGAGAACATAATATCTTACAACTTATAAGCTCTATACAAAATCCACCCATGGATGCAAGGTTGCTAGGCCAACTATTTTAGTTGTTTCTTTTGATGATGACTCCTATTCCTCTGTTGTTGGGGATACAGATGACCAACCTATCCAGATATCTGACAGCTTCAAAAAAGACCTTGAAGATGTAGACAAACTGATAGAGATGAAGCCAAAGAGGTGCATCAAAGAATTCTTCAGATGAACAACCCAGAGAAGAAGACAGAGGAAATCGTGCAGAATTAGAAAGGTCTTAAATCGATGAACTTAGGCCCAATAGAAGTCATTGTAAGGCTTGTACTAAACTTTTGTATCTTAGAAATGACTAATGTGATGAAAAATTTCTACATAGACATGTGTCTACTCTACAAAGTACTCATAACGATTTTGAAGCAAACGTCTTTAAAATTCAGTTTTAACCAAAGATAAGTTATGAGAATAAAAATTCTCAACAATCTATTTTATTATGGCAAAGCACAATACTCACAAAATACAATAATGAGTAGGGATCAATAAAAATATAGATTGTTTATACAAATATGAGCCGAGCTCAATAAAAATACAGAATCTTTACAACGTTGTCTCTCGACATACAAGATCTTTACAACGTTGTCTCTCGACATACAAAATGCCTCTAAGCAGTTTCGGGCTTTGTAACCTCAACCTTGGCCTCCTCCTTTGACTCAGCCTTCGGCACCTTGGCCTCCTCCTTTGTTGACACCTTGCCTACCTTGTCCTTGTCCTTGCCTGCAAATGGAAGCTTCCTCTTTGCCTTGCCCTTGCTTCCCTTCTCAGAGACTCCTTGTTTAAAGATGAAATGCTTAATAGGGGAATGAAACGGCATCTTTTTTCTCTTCTTTGCTGCACTAGTGCCAGCAAACTGGTGGAAGTGGTGAGTTAGGGTCATCAGGCATAATTGCATTATTGAGGATAATGTTTATTCCCTTTGCCTACACACTCCACAACCAGAACTTGTCTGAGAGAATAGACTACACAACAACATAAAAGTCAATTAGAATAATGCGGGATCTCTCATGAAATGAACATAGAGAAATTATATTATAGTGACACAAGAAACTTACACAGCTGTCAAAATTAGTGTACTTGGAAAGGAGGAACTTCTAAAATTTGCGATTACGTGCCAACCACAAGAGTGCAAATCCTTTTGCGACTACGTGCCAACCACAAGAGTGCGAATCCTTTTGCATAGGAACAGGTTGGTTGAGAAATTTCCACTCTATATCCTTTTTCAATTCAAGACATAGAGTTTCAATCAATGCAATCGCCCTCTTACATGCCCTACAATTAACGATATAAAGAATGACTTACAATTAATAATTAGGAAGCAAGAAGGAAACGATATAAAGTATAATGACTTACGATTTAGACTGTCCATGCATTCCGAGAAGGCTATTCATAAAAATTATCCGGCATTTCACCACATTTATTAAATAAGCAGACCAATGCCCTTTGAAATTAAAAAAGTAAACAAAAAATATAAGAAACCTAACACAGGCAACTAATAACTTAAATTCCATCAACAGCGTGAAATCCAAAGAAAATACATACTTCTCTATGTATGGCAGCACAACAAAGCAAGTACTCAAACTAACTCCTTGGAAATAAGGAGCAAGGTCCTCATCAAACCTCGACAGGTTAATCAGGATAGTTGATACCAAAGGATCACAAATATATACTTGCTTTGCCTGGTCTAGCAAAAACTCTTTCAATAGTACCCTATAGATTGAATTAAAAACATTAGGAAAAGGGAAAAAGAAATCAAAATAAGAAAACATTCAAAAAAATGCAAAGAGTACAAACCTTAAACAAGTAAGCACAATACTGTCATTGATCTCTCTATTCTTTTCAATGAGCATATAAACATCCGTTGGAGCGATATGGACCTGTGCTCGACGCGCTATACAAGACATTGTATATAATCTGACCAGGCACCACCTGAAGTCTGTCATTATTCTCTCCCTCCAACTTTAGAAGGTTTTTTGCCAAAATTTCATCCCTATTGACATTCTCTTATAATGTGTCCTTTCCTTTCAGATCGGCCCCCTTTACAAGCCTCTTAAGCCCTTGTGGACCTGCTGTTGTCACCTCTTCAATATCCACCTTGTCAAAAGCCCTATTCCACTTCAAAGCAAGAGGAATGGAGAGGATTTTTGTTGCCTTCCTATCTCTGAATGGTAGAGGTCGCATGAACTTATCATACCTATACCTAACTCTGCTTACTAATGTCATGTCCTTGTCCATTAGTGTGACCCTCCTGGATGGGTAGCACAAATGTTGCTATCATTTAATAAGTCTATAAGAAAGTCCTCGCATGACTCTTGAAGACATGCGACGGCCCTACTCTGCCATTTAAAGTAACCTTTCTACTTTATTCTATCGCTTATGGATCTGACAATCCTCAAGAAAGGAGCTTTGGGGATGAGCAGATTGACAGCTGATGCCTTCGCCTTCCTTATCTCCACAAACATTTTTCTCTAGAATATCTAGAATCGGAACTAGATTTGGCGCTGGATCGGGCGCTGGATCTGGCTCTGGCATTGAAACTCTCATGACGGTCTATTTTGTGCATGCCATTATAGCACTAGAAAAGAGAAGGCAGAGTAATTAGCCAAGTCACATGACCACCATCCACTGCGCAATAAGGGGAATCCAAATTTGGACCAACGTTCTTTTCGCACGGTGAACGAAACAAGAACAGATAAATAAAATTTTCAGACCTATCCACGGTGATTAAGCGTTAGTCATTATGAATAAGAGAGCTAGACAATACTGGAAGAAATTGAGAAAATTAGTGGTGTTTTTTATGGGGCTTTTTGCTTTTCCTTATCCCCCTTGATTAGTTCTTTTTCTTAGAACTCAAAGGGGAGCTTAATCTTATCCCCCTTGATTAGTTCTTTTTCTTAGAACTCAAAGGGGAGCTTAATCTTCTAAAAAAAAAGACAAAAATTGACGTTTGGGATTGATTGTTTCTTTGGTCACCACCTGCGCACCAATGCATGGAAGAGGCTCAAACTTGGGTTTCAGATATCTTAGGCCATTACTAACCCACATCCAAGAGGCCTTGGATTGATTCAAATAAACAATATGGAATGAGCAAAAAAACCAGTCAATGGTGCTGGTGTGGGTAGAAATCGCGAGTTGCAGGCGTTTATTGACAAATTGCTCTAGTGAGTTTAAATGCCTTGGGATGGAGAGTTAATGGACAAGAAGGCTTGGGGAATGGGCAAGGAAATGTAGAGAATGAGGCTTTGTAATCTTAGCCTCTTTCTTGGGGGTAGAAGATAAGGTTGAGCTACTTAAGTGAGTGCAAATGGCTAATAGAGTGAGATTAGTGTAATGGGAGTTGAAGGAGATGAATGCTAAACTATACGGATAAAGAACTTGGCTCTGATACCATGTTTAAGCTCATGGATCCACATAGAGATGGT
This sequence comes from Cibotium barometz, assembly GCF_041138505.1. Lineage (NCBI taxonomy): Eukaryota > Viridiplantae > Streptophyta > Polypodiopsida > Cyatheales > Cibotiaceae > Cibotium > Cibotium barometz. The sequence goes on from NC_141094.1 coordinate 36,735,566, forward strand.
GATGATAAGAATGACTTAATCCTACATTAATTAACATGTGATTAAGCAAAGTTACATGATGATACCTAATGACAATCATGATGAATGAACTAAGCTAATTATGCTTTAGACTTAATCAATATTACGTTACAAGATTGAGACTTGTACTAATAGAGAGGCTTGAGATCTTTCTTGATTCATTACTTGAAATGGACCCCTTTTATATGAGGAGAGTACAACAAAGCTATGATAGCTCATTTCGGATAACTTGGCTAGGTGACTTCGCACTCTAGCGTCACTCATTTCAACATTGGCTTTCAATCAGTTTCATAGACATGATGATTAAACACATAGAGGATGTCAACACTTCAATAGTTGCGTGGGAGAACCTGGTGCAAATGCTCCAAAGGAATACAAAGGCAAGGAAACTCTAGCTAAAATAAGAGTTGCATACAGTGTAAAAGAAAATCATGTCTTTAAATGAGTATACTTTAATCCCTTGGTTCTATAAATGTATCCGTGTAAGATTATGATTTCGTGAGTATATTTTTGAATGGTCTTGGCAAAGAGTTCCAAGAAAGGCAACACGGTGTTATTGGGAAGAGTGAACTAGTGACATTCTCCCCCATGGGATTATGGAGAATGATAGTACTTCCATTCTCTCCCATAGGGTTATTAAGATTGATACCAATGTTATTATTCACCATAGGGTTATGGCGAATGACACAATAGTGTCATTCTCCCCAGTGGATTATGGAGAATGACATAATTCAAAATATCCCATATGCCTTTCTCAAAGTCATGAAGAATGGGAGTAGTGCCCTTTTTGGACTTATGAAGAACGGGACTAGTGCCATTATCCATTACTCCAAAAAAGGCACTAATCCCAGTCTTCATGATTCCAAGAAATGCATATGGGATATTTTGAATTATCACAAGAGATAATGGAATTAGACATTCTCCATACCTCCAAGAAAGACATAGTGGGTAAAGAATAGCACTAGTATCATTATCCATGAGTCTAATTAGAAAGGTGGAAGAGGTCATTGAGAATAGGAAATGGGATTATTTGGAGGAATGGCACTAGTGCCATTCTTCCCCATGGGGCTATGGGTGATGTGAATCAGATAAATGTGAATGAATAGATGAGATGTGATGTCATGTCATGTGAATCAAGATGTAAATAAATGATATGGGATGTGAGTGGATGTATGTGAAAGAATGTGATGTGATGAAAGAGATGTGATGTGACATGAATATATGTGGATGTGAAGTGACATGAATATATGTGGATGTGAAGTGATAAATATGAATGTATGAATAGATGTGGGTGATAGTAGTACCGTTCTCCCCCATAGAGCTATGGAGAATGGTAGCAATGTCGTTTTCTACCATGGGGTTATGAAGAATGGTAATAATACCAATCTCCCCAAGGTATTATGGAGAATGGCAGTAGTATCATTCTCCATTACTCCAAGAATGGCTTTAGTCCCATTCTCCATGACTCCAAGAAAGGTATATGGAATAATTTGGAATATAATAAGAGAGAAGGGTACTAGGTGACATTCTCCATACGTCATATAAAGGCATAGTGGGGTGATAATGGCATTAGTTTCATTCTCCACATGACTTCAAGAAAGGAATAGTGTTCATTGGGAATGCGATAGAGGGTCATTGGGAAAAATGTAACTGTATAATTCTTCCCCATGGGATTATGAAGAATGGTGGTAGTTCCATTCTCTCCCATGAGATTATGGAGATTGACACTATTGCCATTATCCACCATGCGGTTATGTATAATGGCAATACTACCATTCTCACCATGGGGTTTTGGAGAATGGCAATAGTGCCATACTCTATTACTCCAAAAAGGCACTAGTGCCTTCTTCATGACTCCAAGAAAGGAATATGGGATAATTTGTAATAATGTCCCTAGTGCCATTCTCCATGACTCCACGAAAGATGTAGGGTCCTATTTGGATTAGGACAAGGGGTCATTGGGAAGAATGGCAGTAGTGTCATTCTCCCCCATGGGGATATGGATAATGGTAGTACGTATCACCAAGTTTCCCTGCCAAGCTCATCGAATATCGGTTTTAGTGAGATCACTCCTTGGCATTTGATCCACTCCCAAGTTTTCGCTTTGTTGTGATTCTTGCGGTACCTATTCTCCCTAAACATTGGGGGGTGACTTGTTACTCTTTCCTACAAGTTACAACATGCATGAGATATGAAAATTATGACAACACATGAAGTAAACTTAGTGAAAATGGCAAAAAGAGAACCTAAAAATTATGCTAGCTAGCCTGCCTTTCCCTCCGAATGCATACTTTGTCACATCGTACTTCAGCAATTGACTCGCATGCACTGCCTTTTGTTAAGGGTGTGGAGTGCCCCCCCTGGCTTCCTTCTTCGCCTTTTCCCAGTCCTTAATGGTGAAATTGGCGGGGCATTTGTTTCCCCTCTTTCGTGCACCTCCTTTCGTGAGACCTTAGATTATTGAGGATATTTATAATATGATTCCTTGCCCACTCATCAAAAAATGAGTGTGATGTGGGTTTGGGAATTTCTCATGCATACACTACACCACATACATGAAATCTCTGTCTTTCTGTTCTCCCCATGGTTTCAAGGTATAGGTTTGGTTGACTAAATGATGAAAGGTATAATAAACCCTCCATCCTGTGTCATCCATATAAGTCCTGCCATCCTCATCAAGGGTATAGTCAATCATACCAACCTCCCTGAGCACAACATCTGAGAAGCCTTCGAGATATCATCACCTAAGTAGTATTATGAGGATGTCCCATGATGATAAATGGCACCGTGTATGGGATAGAAGTGTGTTGAGCACTAGGAGGAGCTGAAGGATGAGGAGTAAGGAAAGTGGAAGTGTGAGGGTAGGCAAAGTAGAAGTGAGAAGGATAGGGAAGGTTTTGGGATGCATGTATGTGGGCTATTGTGGGATAGATGACGTGTCTAGCACATAAAAGGCAAGAGATAAGCACGAGCAACTTAAAGCTATGATTCAGATGGTTCCAAGCTGCATGTGCCTCTAAAACACGTTGCAAATTTGGGTCATCATCTACGAGCATGGGAGGGTACTAGAGGATGGCCCTCCATAGATACAATCTTGGTACTTTGCTAATGATCCCCATGTTGGCCACATCTAATGCATAAAAACATTACATAAAAACATAGCTCACATAAAGCATAAAGACCATATTGGAGAATTTGGAGAAATCCCAAGACTTTGGAAATTTTCATTTCAATCTACTTTTTGGTTTGCCTTAAGCATACAAACTCAAAAGTTGTCGGAGAATGTGCATTTAGAACCTACTCTCTTTAAGCTCTTTCCAATGATATGTCACATGAGGGGGTTTTGATAAAATCTTAAAAAGCTTCACCATGGCCCCTTTTTACAATCTTGCAAAATGGGAATTGGGATTTTTTCAAATTCTCTAATATGGTGTTCATACATCACATAAAAAGCTTTATATATGAAATTATTACATAGCTCACATATGCATACATAGCTTACATAGAGCATACGTATGCTCTATGCATGTTCTATGCATAAACATAATGCATAATGCATACATAGCTCACATATGCATACATAGCTTACATACAGCATACATATGCTCTATGTATCCTCTACGCATAAACATAATGCGTAATGCACTACACTTAATGCATTATGAATTATGTATAATGCAAAATGCAATCATGAATTAAGTGCATACGCTTAATGCATTATGAATAATGCATAATGCATTAAGAATTAATGCATTATGCACATACGCTTAATACATTATGCATATATGCTTAATGCATTATGCATATGCCTAATGCTTAATGCACAATGCAATAAGCTTGAGACATTAAGAATCAATGCATTAAGAATTAAGTTATTAGGCGTAATTCATTAAGCATATGCTTAATGCATATTGCATTATGCTTACGCATTAAGCATAGGCTTAGTGCATTAATACATTAAGCCTATGCTTAATGCATGAATGCATTAAGCATATAATTAATGTATTTTGCATAATGCATATTGCATTAAGCAATAATGCATAGGGTTAATGCATTAAGCATAAGCTTAATGCATTAATGTATTAAGCATTAAGCATTAATGCATAGGCTTAATGCATTAAGCATATGCACTTAATTCGTCATTGCATTAAGTGTAGTGCACTTAATTAACCATTGAGAGAGTTTGGAGAATGTTGCCTAAACCTAGTCAAAGAAGAGAACCTAGCCACAAAAAGAAAAAGATGGGTAAAGTTTATGCTTAATGCATTATTTCATAAAGCTTATGTATTAATACATAAGCTTAATGGGTGGTTGCAAGATGATGGAGAACCACTGTTGACAGTTGGGCACCATAAAGGTAACCTGAAAACATGCATCTTCATAACTTTAAGGTCCAAGCTCTCGTGGTTATGTTTGGAATTTAGTGGCATGGTATTTGGGAAATAATATACATATAGTGGGTATTCAAATGGCACCCCCTAATCAGTAATCCAACTTATTTTAGCGATTGTTTCATTGCACGAAAGTTTTGGCATTTGCATTTTCCAACTTTCTTTATTGGAGTATATGTCACACATAAAATGCTTAGTACTTCTGCATCCTAAGTCTAATGACCATTCGAATTCGTATATGAAAAGAACACATTGCATAGAGATTGACTTGATTTATTGGGAATGGTTTTAGGTATTTAACTATATATTTTATCTGCTTTATATTGTAAAGCAACATGTGATTTTCTATTCAAGATCTTGGCAAATGTGAAGCTCATCATTGAAGATCCAACGGTGAGAAATTAGAAAAATATATCTAGAATTTGACCATGTTGTTAAATTGCAATTTTAATGGTTGAATTTCTTTCAATCTTCTATAGCAGACTCACTAAGTCTCTTAGAGGGGCTGTAGAAGTTTAATAAATTTAATATGACCGTCATTGTACTTCAATTTGTCGTGGCTCAATGATGAATTTAACAAAAAACAATTGGAGTGAATTTGAGTAAGGGAAGCTTATTTTCCAGCCATCTTAATCAAATTTTCATTGTTTGTCCTCTCAAAGTCTAAAACAAAGAATGCCTATTAGGCTTGGTGTTTCACCAAACCTAGAGAGTATGCCATTTGTCAAGCAATTGAGCTATGGTAACAGAGTCTTAGCCTACATGTACATGCCACATCATATGGAGGACAGTGCACATAAGCATCTTACCATCTCATCATGCCTTGTCATCCTGCTACCTCAACTTAGTCAACCAGGTTGACTCCCTAAAACATACATGGCATGCCACATCACATGCATGCATGGTATTTCCACGTAATCAAGAATGTTCATGTCATATTGCCACCTCAACACAATCAACTTGGTTGACTTTCTGTGTACATAAAATGGTACATCATATGCATGCAGCATGGTATTGCCACCTCACACTTGAGCATGAGGAATGCCCACATGGAGGTTCCATGTCAGTATCATTTTGCCATGTGGCAAAATGCCTACCACCTCACCATTATATTTCTTGAGTATTAATACGAAAAAAATTAAAAATATTATGAAAATAATTTATTTTTAATAAAATAAAATTATGTAATATATTTGTAAGGCTCTCCTCAACAAAGAAATATATATATATATCTATATATATAATTTGTATCAAATAAATATTTTTAATGAACAAAATGTAAGATTAAAAAAAATATTTTTTAATTTTTAATCAAGTGAATATCATATTTCTTGATTTTATTAATATAAAAAAATAAAAAATATTATTAAAATAATTTATTTTTAATACAAGAGTTAAAATAAATTATGTGATATAATTTTAAGGCTCTCCTCCAAAAAAAAGAAAAAATAAATATAAAATTTATATAAAATAATTATTTTTTATTAAATAGAATATATTATTAAAAATAAATATTTTATATTTTTCAATTAAGTGAATATTATGATATAAATAAGAAAATTCTTACTATTTGAAAATAAAGTATTTTAAAAAATATATTTTTTGGGAGAAAACTTGAAATATGTATTATAAATGGATCCAAAGAAATTTTAATATTATTAAGTAATCAAAATAAATTTTATGTATTATATAAATAAATTTTATTTAGTAAATAAATAAAAAATATTTTTTTACTTAAAAAAACAATTAATTTATTTATACTAATAATTTTAATTATCTTTTTTATATTATTCAATATTTTACAAAAAATTATCATTATCTAAAAAGATGAGATCAATTGGCGGAGATCTAGTCTTTAATCTAATTTAACCAATGAAATGCTAACTAGCTTGGTATATATAGCCCAATTTTTCAAGTCTCCCTCATTCTTAGAGCTTTACCAACTTTGGAGATAGCTCCACTCCAAGCATATGTTAATCTTATTCTAGCATTACTTTAATCTTAATTATCTTCAATTTTATGCTTAATCTCTTTTTTCCTACATCTTCGCATTAGTTCACAAAATTGTAGGAGTAGAAAAATTAGTAGGCAACAGGATCCCCCAATCCACCTTATTCTCATGAGGAGCAAACAAGGGTTCGCATGGAAGATAGGAGAAGAAGAGATCGTGGAGCACGAAGTAGGGGCTCGAGCATTGCAACGGCACGATCCCCCACCCATTCTCCATCTCTTCCCCATGACCCCACTCCACCTCTTTCTCCCCTCATTATCCCAAAATTCTTTCTCCACACTATTTTAAGCCCTTTGCCAATTCTCCCTTACACCTTGACTATGCACTTATCACTCCACCCTCAGGCGTCGCCCATGAGGTGGGCACTCCTATCTTCAATGCCTCTCCACCTTTTGGCACGCCCTTCGAGTTTGGCACTTCTCTCTTGGGTGTTGTCTACCATAAGCTAGCCACTCTTCCATTGGCTGCCTCTCCATATTTGGGTGCACCATCCGAGCTTGCCACTCCTTTGTCGAGCACCTCCCATGAGCTTGCCACTCCTCTACCTAGTGCCTCTCCACCCTTAGTAGTAGGCACAGACCACAAGTTTGCCTCACCTCTCTTGGGTTACACCTACGAGCTCGGCACTCCTCTATCTAGTGCGACCCATGACCTTAATGCCACTCCTTGATGTGGTTCACATGCCCTTCCTTCCCGGCACGATCCCTGCACTCCTCACTTTAGCGATGATGACACTGTCGACCATGTGCTTGCCACTCCACACTCCAGTGTTGCTCATGAGGCGTCTTCATGGAAAATCCTTTTTTCGGCCGGGTGCACGAAACCGTGTCAATGCTATCTTCGACAAGTACTTTGTTGACCTCAACGTGGAATCACAGTCTAGTGTGCTAGATGCGCTACTATAGCATCGTGCATGGCACAATGTACCGCCGCTTCTATGATTTGCAACCCACAATCGAGGGATGGCCAGTGCTAGTGTGCTACTGAGTTTGAGGATGTCCTACAACACAGTCAAGCATAAGATGCATCTAGATGGATTGGATGTAAGACGTGCCCTTATAATGTTTGTTTCTAGGAGTGTATTACTAGGTACACATCGTGATACTTATAACTTACATCAAATTCGTTGTCGAGTATTTCATGTAGGGTTTATTAAGAGACATAGCTTGGACAGTGGGATTAAGGGTTCTCTATGGGCTAGTAGTGGTGTGCACCTAGATGCAATCATTTATTGGACCGTGAGATGAGGGTGATGATAGAGAGGTTTTGGGAGAAGCATTTTTGTGCATCACCAGAGTACAAGAACGCTTTGCGACATAGGGTTCGTCGTGTGGGGATTACATAGTGCATGGGGTTGCTTTCTTGAGATGACACAGACAAAGTTGTATTTTGGTTTAAGGTCTACACACCCGGAGATCACCATTACCCAGCATTCATTTGAGGCTTGCAAGCCTTATTTTGTGCCCTAATCGAGGCAGCATGACACATGTCTTTGTAGGTATTATTGAGGTGTCAAGATCAAAATGAAATTGACACTCACGAGGCGCGTGCGTGACCGTTCGACATTTACATCACTCGCAGGTTTGGTAGCTGGCACCGACATATCTTTGCCAAAGATTCTATAGTTGGACTACACCGACTAGTCTATGCCTATCCACTCCACTTATAGCGTGTTCACATTATGGACCGCATGTAAATAGTACTTTAGTACTTATGTTGTATTTTCTTTATCTTTTGTTAGAAACCTTTTTGTTGTGAAGTAGAAGAACAACAATTTTTAGCCTCTCTTCTTATGTGTTCTCCTCTAGGGTTTTTGAGGGTTTGTGTGTGCTTGCAAGAGCTCAAGATGAAGGGTTGTGGGGAAGAGCAACCGGGGTGAAAAATAACGTATTCTTCTTTCTCTCTCTCCCTTTGTGAGTATTAGGTATTGGGTATCATTTTTCCACAAAAGATGCATAATGTAAACATCAAGAATCACCAAGAAGCATGCTAATCTCCTTTCTCATAGGGTTTCGAGAAAATTAACAAACATCAGTTAATCTAGAATCAAGAAAGAAACATGCATGCTACTAATATCTCTTCTTTGAAAGAAATATGTATGGATTAGGCATTTGACTTCTAAACAAGAGATTATAGGCAAGGAGAGGATCAAAGCTTCTCATCCTGTTGTGATGACTAAGTGTTAGCATTTCCTTGATAACATGGGGGAAATCACATGCTCCTACACACATAGCCATGGAGTACACATGTACACATAAGTATGGAGTAGGGGACATGGATCAAGAACAAGATAAAAGATACAAGATAAGCATATAAGCATAAAGGAATCCTATAAAAAAGTTGAACTAGTATTATACACACTTAGTTAAGAGTATTGAGGAAGATAAAAATATCTCATTTATCTCAGAGCATTGAGAGTTAGAAATCTGAGAGTTAGAATTATCTCTCATAAATATAGAGGATAAGTTGTAACTATGTTTGTGAGTGAGAGTGAGTTGAGATAGAATCTGATTAGTTTCTATAATTGTTTAGAAAGATGCCTCCTCACAGTAAAGGACACTATTCAATTTGTCTCAATTTACCTAAAAGAATCCACCTCATAAACACTCAAAGAAGAGGCATGCATTTAGAGATGAACTCTTACATGGAGCTCAGGGAGGAGACTATGGCAATTGAGATAGGATCAAGTGCACATCAAATAGAGAAAGACTTGCACATCAGCTAAAGAAAGAGTGTCATAGGCAAGGTTGGAAATAATCCTGGACTGTCATGTTCAAGTGGGCACTTTTTTACCACTTTGTTGCCAAGTTTTTTTACAAGTATTGCAAAAATGATATTCCTTTAAAGAGCAAATTTGGAAAGTCACGCTATGTCAATGTACAACACAATGCTCTTATAGAGCACGCGAAAACTCGGGCGCGCATGAAGATGCGAAGTACATGTATGGAGAAAAGAAAGTTTAAATTGAAGATGGGATCAACAGATCCAAGGAGGTTGCTGACCAAGATACTCTTAACCTCTTTGCAACAACATATCATGTTGCAAAAGAAGATATGTCCTTCAATAACTATCCTACACTCTTACAACTATAGGATACTACAATCTTACAACTGTTATCCCATTGCAGGTGTCCTTATATGACTCATGATCTTTGTCACAGTGATAAAGCATGTGGAATTTTTGTATACTACATAAGTGAAGCTTTGTGTTGCAAACAAACATTTCAAAGAGTGAAGACCTGTACATATTACAACCTCATGGATGAGTCAATAGATATTGGCATCATTCAACAACTAATTGTACATGCCTCGTATATAAAGGACTCTCAACCTGTTACAAATTTTCTAGGTTTGTTGGAAATTCAAGGTGGAACCTCGTCATTTGTTCAAGTATTGCATTTTCTTCTTGTTGTAGCTTAACCTTGATGTTAACAACATAGTATGTCCTGGTATTGATGGTGTGACAAAATGATTGGACATGTGAATGGGTTGGCTACCATAAGACATTAACAATGCTTTAAATGATATTGTTTCCTTCTTCTCCACAAGTTCTTTGAGGAGTGCTTTGTTGAAGAGCCCAGAGGCTGAATTTGGATGCACAAACTTACATATGAGTTGCATCCGTAAAGTTAGATGGGTGAGTAGATCTTCTTCTATATATTGTAAGATCTATAAATCTTATGAGCCTCTTCTTGCATTTTTGAAAACTAAGAAGTAAGATTGGTTTGCTATCTAGTGAGTGATTTTGAGTTTATAGCATTCATTTCATGCTGATATTCTAGAGAGGTTGGCCATATTAAGAGAAACCTTTCAGAGCACTTTTTTTGATATAGCATCTGTGGTTGGGCTTGTAGAAATAAAAGTACGTCTAATTCTTGTGTAGTTTGTGGAGGATCTGGATGTGGATGTAAATGCCTCTACATATGATAGCATGGGATATCACATCATCTCTAATCATGGTCCCCCTTATGATCAGCTTGCTACTCTTTGAGCCTCTCTTTGAGGCACCAGTTCGAGGTTTGTTCTAGTTCATAGAAAGGTGGATGGCATTGACATGGACAAATCTTTAGAATTTTAAAAGGTTTTTTTTGCTTTGGTGATTGAAAATATGCTTGAAAGGTTTCTTGATAAGGATCTTAGCATTTTCACCTTGCACTTTTCCAAAAGGCAAACCAATTAAGCTTATGGACATTAGCATCATATTATATTGAAACAAAGGTTTTGGAAAGTGGTGAGGTTATTGGTCCTCTCATTGAGAAGGTGTAAGTAAAAAAAGAGTATCAATGTTTCAAGGCTCAAGCTCCTTATGAATGGGATGAGCATAGAGATAGATTTCGAGTACTATAGAGCATAAGTATGTTAGCTTTCTACTTGTTTATTCAACCATGTAATATGTCAATGGTAAATGTATCCGTTCTCTGAAATAGGACAAGTCCTATTAATTAAATTTTAAATCCAATATGCACATTGAATGCAGTAGGCATAGTGAATTCAACATGCATACTAGAATTACACTGCAACTTTAGCTTAGATAATTTAACTCGAAAATAAATTTTCTCTCTATATGTGCTTGACAGAAGCAAAGCCTATGCATTGGTGCAGCTTCACCAAACTTGTCATGGTCACTTTTGTATGTGTAAACTATATAAGCCTTACAAGGTAATTGTTAAAACCCTAAGATCTCTTTAGTTAATAACCATGCATAAACATGCATGAACTAGGCATATACTCATCCACCCGACCAACCCCGAGCCCAAGGGTACACACATAAATAACAATGAAGTACCACATACCTTACCTTGGTGTCCCATACCACCGAGAGATATGACGTCATTCTAACAGCACATAACTCTAGTGTGAAATGGCAAGAGAGTAGATACCATGCTCTACACAAGAGGACATCCCTTAAGTTTTTCCCATGCCCCTATTATATAGGAGGGCCCTCAAGTGACTCTTGACTCTCCATTTCCCATGTGTGACCCTTGGATGACTCTGACCCTAACCTCAACCCTTGGATGACTCTGACCCTTGGATGACTCTGACCCTAACCTCAACCCTTAAGGTTAGCCCTAACCCATGCTCCACTAGAGCTTGTTCCCATGATCCACTAGAGCATTAAAATGTGCATATACTAGAGCTCCCATGATTCACATATAAGCTCTAGTGAAGCATTAAAATTGGTGGCCAACTGATAGATCCGGAGTATATGAACGTGGTGTCGTTCACGCAAAACTCCAAAGTAAGCAAGTGAAACACATGCTTGTCGCACTCGTTAAAGACCCCTAGACGCAAGTAATCAAGGGAGAAGCTGATGAGTCCATATAAAACTTGGAAACCATCGAATAAAATCCACCAAAACAAATAGATCAACTAACCCATGATAGAGTTTGTCTTAGGCTTAGCAAGTTAAGCATAGACCACCCTTAAATATTCCACCAAACCTATCTTATGGCATTCCAAACCTATATTATTCGAAAAAAAATTTAGCAACTAGATTTGCCAAAATACCAGTGATATTTTAAAAATATCAATTTCTAAGATTTCTAAAAATAATTTCTAGAATATTCTTAATTTCTCCTGAGAATCCCATTGTTCACGAAATTTCCAATTCCACTCGATAATTCTCAAATCCAATAACAATTTATAATTTTAATGGATTTTCTAATTTTTGGACAAAAAATAGATTTTTCAAGAAATTTGAATGATTACGAGTGCCTGAATGGACACACCACATGCCAATCACCAATCCTAGATTTTCCAAAAAAATAAAAATAACCTTTGTCTAATTTTTCACTAATTTCTAAGAATTTTTTGAAATTTTTATTTTACCCCGAACACATTAGAATACGAAGGTCCAAAAATTTTGAAATCCCAATGGTCTTCCTTGAATACAGAAAGCCAACAGTTTTGAGAAAATGAAAAGAAAAGAAAAAAACGAAATGTGAAAGGTCAAAAGCTCCCGGAATTCGAAAGGTCAAAAGATCCCCGTAATTCAGAAGGTCAATAGGTTTCCCGGGAGATGGAAAGCCAAAGGGCTCCAAGAACAAAATTTCAAAGAAACAAAATTTCAGATAAGAAAAAATAAATAAATCTATTTTTTTTCAAGATTTTGTTAAAAAGTTTTGAAAAGCTTTTTAAAAAACTCTTTTTTTAAAATATTTAAAAGCTTTAATTAAAGCTTTGATTTTTAAAAGATTCAAAATCATTTTTATGGGGGGGCTTTTTTCGCCTGGCAGCCTAGAGCGCAACCCCCCCACCCCCCCCGCGCTGTGATTTGTGAGAGAGAGAGGAGGAGAGCTCCTCTCTCCTGCCCTTCTTCTCCATTCCCACTTTTTCTCTCTCTCTCTCCACCCCTCCTTCTCTGTTAATAGAGAGGAGGTTGATTAAAAGTTTAATAAAACTTCCTTAATCATAATTACAACTTAATTATTATTAATGTTTAATCAAACTGTGCCTTCTAAGAGGCGTTCACACACGTGGGAGAGAGAAATAGAAGGAAATTCTGGATTTTGAAGGGAAAAAAGAATTTTACGAACCCAATGCATCAATTTGCTACCCCACACTACATTTTAGCAGAAATTTGGCAAAAATTTGATAGCATCTCTGCGAAAAACCCACCAAAATGCATAAAAATATATTTTTAACCAAAAAATGCTCTAATAATTTCTAAATAATTAGGAAAAATTTCCAAAAATTTGTAAAAATTCTATTTAGTAAATATTAAAATATACTTTAAAAAATGCTAAAAATTAGAATAAGAAAGAAAAAACAACAACAATTTACTAGAGATTGCTCTGATACCACTTTTAAAACCCTAAGATCTCTCTAGTTAATAACCATGCATGAACCAGGCATATACTCATCCACCCGACCACCCCTGAGCCCAAGGGTGCACACATAAATAACAATGAAGTACCACATACCTTACCTTGCTATCCCATACCACCAAGAGATATGACATCATTCTAGCAGAACATAGCTCTAGTGTGAAATGGCAAGAGAGTAGATACCATGCTCTACACAAGAGCACATCCCTTGAGTGTGCCCCATGCCCCTATTATATAGGAGGACCCTCAAGTGAATCTTGACTCTCCATTTCCCATGTGTGACCCTTGGATGCCTGACCCTAGCCTCCACCCTTACGGTTAGCCCTAACCCATGCTCCACTAGAGCTTGTTCCCATGCTCCCATGCTCACAAGCCTAATGTGGGTTAGCCTCCTAGTATATGCACATATAATGTGCACATAATAGTAACATTGTGAATTCTTTGCTAATTTAGTTTATCCATTATCATGATGGTTTAGTTTAAAATATTTATATGCACTTATGTAAAGACATGGTGTTGTGTGTAGGTCATATCTTTCGACAATAACAAAGGTAACACTAAAAGATGAGGCAATTTTCTATGAATCTTTACATCACCTCGACTTTCTCTTATTCTCCAAACACACATGCTCTTCCACAATCTGCTTCAATTCATATTAGCCATGTTGCATATGTAACAACTAGCCTTATGTTTATGCCCATGTTGCATATGTAACAACTAGCCTTATGCCCATGTTATAGATGCCCATATTTAATCCTCTCTCTATAGTTCATGTGCTCATAGCTAGTTCCTCTAAGGTTTCTCAATTGAAACTATAACTGTTACAAATAACCTTGTCTTTATGTCCATGTTGTAGACGCCCATAGCCAACTCTCACTCTATGGAGCATATGTCCACAACCAGTCGTCTCTAGGTTTCTCAATTGAAATTTCAATGTCACAAACATCCATACGTACACTCAATTCATGATGATTCATGCGAATCAAGTGATGAGTTGTTGTTGGTTTTCTACTCCATTGTTGGGTGGTTGCACAAGGAGGTGTGCAACTCATAATAAAGAGATCTACATGTAATTAGTGACAACATCAGTAAGCTGTCTTGAATCTATTCTCAAGTGTTCATGAGTTTCAAGTAGAGACATAAACATGATTGAAGACAAGATAGCAATGATTGTAATGTTTTTGAGTTTGTTTTTGGGAAAATAAATTGTCCATATGTAGTGTGTAGATAGAGGTGTTATTTTTCAAATATAATTAAAGTTAAAGTTTTTTGTCAGAATTTTGCAATGTAGAGAAGATTACTTTATCAATCATTGTTCTTAATATTGTTGGATTTGAGTTCTATATAGAATAATACCTTTATGGTCTTGGAGGAAAATTTAGTTATATTCTTTAGCTGACGAATGTAAATAAGGATAGTAATAGCAATGTTCCAAAGTATATGGTGATGGGGACATATATATGTGAATATTTTTGATAAGTCTTATGTACAATGTTAGTATGTTTGTATCAGATTATATCAATTCCAAGTCGCATAGATGATATAACGTTAACTATACATGTGGAAGGATTAATAGAGTTGAACATTCTTCCAGCACTTGTTCAAACTAAAAAGTGAAAGTGAAGATTGAAGGATTAATAGAGTTGAAAATTCTTCTAGTACTTGTTCAAACTAAAAAGTGAAAAAGAAGAATTATCATGTTTAGTAAAGTATTTGTTTGTAGAGACCAGCTAGAAATTAAGTCGTTTATAGTACACATTTCTTTCATTAGGTTTTTAAGAATAAACAATGTCCTCTTAACATGGGGGTTGTCTTGTCTTATAAAGGTTTCATAATTGTATGCCTTTATAACATTGGCTAAAAATTATTTCTCCTTTCATAAAGGTTTCATGAAAGTGTATAAATAGCGGATTGAAAATAGCCTCTGTTAAATTTTTCTATGTTTTTATAAGACCATTTGAAAATTACCTCCTTCCTTTAACATAGATTGAAAATTTACTCTCTTTGAGGCCCGGTTGGATTTTCAAATTACCAGTTGTTGTAGATAGTTGTCCTTACTTTGCATGGTTTAACAAAAAAGGTTCTCCGTGAGCATTGCTACTATTAACTTTTTTGGGGGGAACATAAATAAAGTTATATTTATATTTTTAATAAAAAAGATTTACTACTCTTAACTAATTTTAATGAAGGAGCTTTGATAATCCACATCAAATTAAAAAAGGTGTACTACTATTAATTACTAATTTTAATAACGTGATGTGTACGATTTAGTCCTATACTACCTAAATTATAAAAAACCATATAAGCAAATGTTGTCTATGATTTTAAACCCTACTTAATGCCTATTAATTTAGTTGCCTCCTATTTGGTGTCATTGACTAACGCAAGTCAGGCCTAGAATTTGAAGGGTGCCCCTATTTTTTTTTCTTTAAGAAGAGATTGGAAAGGCATATAACTAAATTTCCCAAAAGGGTACTACAACCTTCAAATTATAGCCTTGACACAAGTTGAAAGACAAAATGGGGTTTTTTAAAATGTGAGTTAGACTAAGCTTATCATCTACTTATCATCAAATTTCATGCTAAATAGAAAATCAGAATGTTTTTTTAAGCTTAAATAAATTTTCCAATCTTGACTTGTTGATCTGAATTTTAACTATCGTGGGTGTCAATCAATTAAAGTGCTTGTCGTCCATTATATGTGGTTGATTATTATTCAATTCTAGAATTCTTAATTTTGCTATATTAACCGTAATGGGTTGATTGAAACCCACCTCAATTTTAGAATTTGTAATGGGTTTCCATCAATTTCCTACAATTGAATGAAGCCCACTACTATCTAGAAATAAGAATTTTGAAGAGGACTCTAAATGAAATTCAGAACAATACAGTTGAAATAAAAGAGGAATATCGATTGAATATTTAATATTCGATAAGAATTCAAGCTATGTGCATCCTCTACCCATGTGATAAATTGGAAAAAGTAAATATAATGATATATTAAGCTGTTGGAGGGCATAGCACATTAATTGAATTCTTGCGAAAAAAAACAGCCACCAACAATTTGAGGAGCTCAACAATGTAATGAATAATTTCTATTTTTTTTTGAGCCTCAAAGAATTTGAGCTTCATGAACACAGAATGCGACCTATACAGATGGCTTCTAGTTAGGGTTTTGCTAACTAGGTCTTCCCCTCCTCAAAGAAATGCTGCCTCTTCCACTCTACATGGTAATACCTGGTAAAGGTCCCTCGCTAATTAATACCAACCACGGGAGACGTCCGTCGTCTGGTGCAACGACCGTTGGACCAGGGATCCTCGGCCACCATCATTGCCTGGCACAACACAAGCAGCATCCTCTAAACCGCTACTAGTCATGTCAGACAACACAAGCAAAATCCTCTACTACGCCCCCACTCACCGTCATGAATCTAGGCAAACTTCTCACCACCGCTGCTTTTTTTTGGAGGAAGCCCATTCCAATCTTCAGTGTTCTCGAGTTCCACACTCTACCCCCTTCTCAGGGTTATTGCCATGTAGCACTGGGGGTTAGGGACCCCCAAGAGTTCACGCAGGGCACTTCCTCTCCAACCCTGTTGTTTGCTCCGGCTGAAGGCTCCCGAGACAGGAAACTACAAGACACCATGGCAGAATGCTACATTAAGAAGCGTTGCTCCACCACGGAAAACAAGAGGTTGGTTGTCTCCTAACAATGTTGCACAAGGACTGGGAAAACCCTGCCCACTAGTCCTAAAGGTGAAGAAGGAGTCGGTCTTCGTTGTGCTGAGCGTGTAGCAGGTAGACTCTCAGTCTCTCTTCCCACTGATCTGGTCAAAGATTGGCTTTAGGTACATCAGTCTTGGGCACCAGTCGGTCTGTGTCATGGTCCTCGCCCTCTGGTTGAGGTCCTAAAATGGTGGGTAAGATCTAATTGGTGGCGTAGAGGGGTTTCAGTTGTCCATGTCTAGTATTTGCCAAATAACTATTTCTGCTTTCTGTTCAAGGAGGAGGACACAGACATCAACATCTTAAGTGATGAACAGTGGATGACACGAGATTCTCCTTTGTCCCTTTTCTGATGGTTCTCAGATTTCTCCCCTAGTAGCCCTAAACCCACCAAATATCATGTTGAGATGAGCTCCCAAACCGAGCTCCCTGACCTACCTCTTCATTTGTACCCTCTACTTAACCTGATAGTGGAACCCCTTGATAAACTCTTAGGGCAGAGACCTAACCTACATCTTAACCCAAGATGGCATCCCCAAGCTCCCCTATACAAGTTGACCTAAATAAGTATCTCCCAAAAGATATCTTGATTAATCTTAATCGAAAATACTAGTTTTATCTAGCCTATCACATATAAAAACCTGCCCCCAATTCTTGTTTCCATTATAATAAAAAGGTCATTTCATTAGAAATTGTCCCCTTAAAATCCCCCCCACTCACGATAATCGTGGCTCCCATCCAACTGAATATGCTCACAAAGATAATGATGGGTTTCAACCAGCTAATAGGAGAGGGAAGGGCTTCAAACAAACCCCAAGTCCGCTCTACAGGCTAGGGGTAGAAAGCAAAATAGGTTCACCTCTCTTCTTGTTGATGTAGCAGACCCTTCTCAACTAGTGGATGAAAATGTCAAATCATCAGATGGAGAAGAATATGTTCAAGATTCCCAATTTAATGCTTTGGATAGACTTGAAAGAGAAATTGACAAAATGATCTTTAGTGATGAGTTACCCCTAACAGCCTTTACCCCCCAAAGGAGGAGACACTTCCGAGTTTTGAATACAAAGATAAGAACAATACAGACTTTATGGGAGCCCTAATTCATAATCAAGATAAGAACAATACAGACTTTATGGGAGCCCTAATTCATAATCAAGACAATAGTCATCCTTCGTTTTTGTGGCCTCGTCCTCCCCCAGGTCCATCACTTCGTCATTAGGACCTCTCCACCACAAAAAGACGAATCTCCAAAGTAGGGTTTAGTATTTGTTCTCCAATCTCACAGGGAAAATGGCCTCAACTAGGAATGTGCACAAACCCAACATACAAAGGAAATGATGTTTATGTCCTTTGTCTCCTTCAATGTCAAGGGAGTCATGGACCCCCTTAAAGCGTCCAAGACCTGGGGAGTTTACTAAGCAATATGTAGGATGACACGTGAGTTCAACATAAGGTGTTTTATTTTCTTGTGGAGTTATATAAAATATACATACATAAGGGGTACTTAAAACCCCTTTTCTAGAATGCACGTGATGTAGGGGGGTTTTACATATAGTGAACGCCCTGGGGTCCAAGACTAAAAATTAGCTCTTTTAGGAACATGTATCTGTAGACTACCTCTGTCTTCAAGAGGTAAAAGCCCGCATGAAATCCCTTGCAGGTCAACCATTACCGACATTCTTGACCCTTCAGAGTGAGACTCGGGAAATAAAGTCTAGCAAGCTTGCCCACTTGAACATATAAGAATCTATTAATCATCCACTCTCACTTTGCAAACATCTTGAGCTCCCCACCCCTTCAATGTACTTCAAAACAAGAAGCATGTGCCAAAATAGCTAGATGTAGAAACAAAATTGTTCCTCCTCCTTTGGTTGCCCTACTTGAAAGGGATATAAGTAAGGAAGAACTTGAAATAGCCAAAATTGTTCCTCCTCCTTTGGTTGCCCTTTGGTTGCCCTACTTGAAAGGGATATAAGTAAGGAAGAACTTGAAATAGCCATATACTCTTTATAAATGGAAAGAGCCCTGGATTGGATAGTCTCCCTAGTGAATTTTTCAAATGTTTCAAAAAGTTAATGTTCTTTATCTGATGCTAGTATGGAAGAAATCCCTCACCTTTGGTGCTCTCCCTCGACAAGTCAACAAAGGTGTAATTAAGCTAATACACAAATGAGGAACCCAAGAACATATTAGTCATTGGAGGCCTATCACAATGTTGTATACTACCTACAAATGTTACCTACAAATGTTTTGCAAAATCCATTGATCTTTGTCTAACCAACAACTTTAATGCCTGGATCAGAAGTGAACAGAAAGACTTCGTGAAAGGAAGGTATATTCTGGATGCCACCATTGCATTGTGGGAGGGTTTTGATCATGCTAAAAGTTCCAATCAGGATTTTGTAAGGTTCCTCCCCTTCCTAAATAGGGGAAACCATAAGATAGTCTACTAAGTCTAACTCAAGAAAAATTTCCTACTCGTTGACACCTTGACCATGTAAAGGTACAAGGATACAATTAATAGGTAAGACCAAGTTCTATCCCGCAGCGGGAGCATGGTCTTCTAAGTGATTCTTATAATAAAATCACTCATAGAGTGTCTGACCTTAAATCGGGTAGAACTTTTAATTAATATATCGGAAAGCTACGCTACTACTCGGGGCCACCCATCCATAGGATGGTGCCGGCAGGACGACATTCCATCCTCCCACTTTCAACCCAAGCCACGCATCAATTTTGTTTTCTAAATTCCTTAATTAATGAACGTACACATTGTTTGTTTAAACAACCTTTAACAATGATACAACACTACTAAACAAACAAGGAATTTAAAAAAATAGATACACTGCTCAAAATTATCCATAGCCAGATCCAGGCTCTCTTATTCGTTTACTTTATTGTGCCGATGATATAGAATTCGGTCTAGCCTCTATAGACTCCTCGTCATCAACAGCTGACGAAGGACTCAAGATGGTCTGTCGCACTCTCCAGCTCCATTGCTTGAACCTCCTGCTCCTTAGAGGGATTTCTACATGCTAGGGTGGGCTTATTCACCGCACTAGCCTAGGCCCATAGAACTAGGTAGCATCATAATACTCGCCGAAACCGGCGAATCTCATCTTCCCAATGGTAGGAGGGATACCTTGGGCAGACTCCATGCCTCGCTAACGTCGCCGTGCCTAGCTAAACAACACGGAAACAAGCTCAAAATTAAGGCAGGGAGAAGATGTACCTGTACTTTTAACATAATCAAGATAAGAACACAATTGCTTAACTAAACCATAGGATATAAGAGACAACATCATTTTCTCGAGAAAGCAATGATTTCACAAGAATTGTAGTATTTTTTTCAAAGCAAGAAAAAGTAGCAACTTCTTTCTTCATAATTAATGTTAAAATTAAAATCTCCCTAGGGTTGTTGTTGTGCACGCTTCTCGATATAATACTTTGGCATCTTCAAGGAGCAGCCATTATATTTACCTTCTCATAGCCCATGTCACCATGAACTTAATGCTTCAGCTAGATCATAAATCAGAGTTCCTTTCCTCACTTTACGAGCATAAAACTCCTAGGTGGGAACCACCTCTAAGAGCCAAAAAGCCCTTACTAAAGTCATCACAAATGGGGGGGAAGGTTTCCTTAAACTAGAATTTGGTACAGAAGGTTGCACCTACAGGGAGACAGGGGGAGTTCTCCCTTAAGTCTATTCACACGGGTGGAGGGAGGAGAGCAACTAAGGACACCCTCTACTCAACACAAGGGTAAGATGATGAAAAATATTATGCAGAACTTACTTGGAGATAGGCTAACAAGGGCTTGCTGGGAGAGGGGGCTGTAAAAGGTTGTTAGGTACAGTCCTGCACAGAGTGTCGGGTATAGTCTCTCCACAAAATGTCACGTATGGGCAGCACAAGGTGTCGGGGTGTCGACCATGGGGGTGCAGGGGGGTTTACATAAAGGATGGTATGGGGTACGTGTTAAAACCCTAAGATCTCTCTAGATAATTGTTATGCATAAACATGCATAAATCAGGCATAAACTCATCCACCTGACCACCCTTGAGCCCAAGGTATGCCGACATGAATTATAATGAAGTACATCATACCTTTACCTTGATGTTCCATACCATCAAGAGGTATAACTCCAATCCAGCAGCATGTAGCTATAGTGTGAAATGGTAGGTGAGTAGATATAATCCTCTATACAAGAGAACATCATATCATAACCTAGCCCTCAAGATAACATCAAGATGCCATAGCCTCCCTTGAGTGTGCCCCATGCCCCTATTATATAGGAAGGCCCTCAAGTGACTCTTGAATCTTCATTTCCCATGTGTGACCCTTGGATGCCTGACCCTAATTGGAAAAAGTAAATATAATGATATATTAAGCTGCTGGAGGGCATAGCACATTAATTGAATTCTTGCCAAAAAAACAGCCACCAACAATTTGAGGAGCTCAACAATGTAATCAAAGAATAATTTCTATTTTTTTTTGAACCTCAAAGAATTTGAGCTTCATGAACACAGAATGCGACCTATACAGATGGCTTCTAGTTAGGGTTTTGCTAACTATGTCTTCCCCTCCTCAAAGAAATGCTGCCTCTTCCACTCTACATGGTAATACCTGGTAAAGGTCCCTCGCTAATTAATACCAACCACGGAAGACGTCCGTCGTCTGGTGCAACGACCGTTGGACCAGGGATCCTCGGCCACCATCATTGCCTGGCACAACACAAGCAGCATCCTCTAAACCGCTACTAGTCATGTCAGACAACACAAGCAGAATCTAGGCAAACTTTTCACCACCGCTGCTTTTTTGGAGGAAGCCCATTCCAATCTTCAGTGTTCTCGAGTTCCACACTCTACCCCCTTCTCAGGGTTATTGCCATGTAGCACTGGGGGTTAGGGACCCCCAAGAGTTCACGCAGGGCACTTCCTCTCCAACCCTGTTGTTTGCTCCGGCTGAAGGCTCCCGAGACAGGAAACTACAAGACACTATGGCAGAATGCTACATTAAGAAGCGTTGCTCCACCACGGAAAACAAGAGGTTGGTTGTCTCCTAACAATGTTGCACAAGGACTGGGAAAACCCCCTACTAGTCCTAAAGGTGAAGAAGGAGTCGGTCTTCGTTGTGCTGAGCAAGAAGATAGTTGAGGTGTAGCAGGTAGACTCTCAGTCTCTCTTCCCACTGATCTGGTCAAAGATTGGCTTTAGGTACATCAGTCTTGGGCACTAGTCGGTCTGTGTCATGGTCCTCGCCCTCTGGTTGAGGTCCTAAAATGGTGGGTAAGATCTAATTGGTGGCGTAGAGGGGTTTCAGTTGTCCATATCTAGCAAATTTTGCCAAATAACTATTTCTGCTTTCTGTTCAAGGAGGAGGACACAGCCATCAACATCTTAAGTGATGAACAATGGATGACACGAGATTCTCCTTTGTCCCTTTTCTGATGGTACTCAGATTTCTCCCCTAGTAGCCCTAAACCCACCAAATATCATGTTGAGATGCGCTCCCAAACCGAGCTCCCTCACCTACCTCTTCATTTGTACCCTTTACTTAAGCTGATAGTGGAACCCCTTGATAAACTCTTAGGGCAGAGACCTAACCTACATCTTAACCCAAGATGGCATCCCCAAGCTCCCCTACAAGTTGACCTTAATAAGTATCTCCCAAAAGATATCTTGATTAATCTTAATCGAAAATACTAGTTTTATCTAGCCTCACATATAAAAACCTGCCCCCAATTCTTGCTTCCATTATAATAAAAAGGTCATTTCATTAGAAATTGTCCCCTTAAAATCCCCCCGACTCACGATAATCGTGGCTCCCATCCAATTGAATATGCTCACAACGATAATGATGGGTTTCAACCAGCTAATAGGAGAGGGAAGGGCTTCAAACAAACCCCAAGTCCGCTACAGGCTAGGGGTAGAAACTAGAATAGGTTCACCTCTCTTCTTGTTGATGTAGCAGACCCTTCTCAACCAGTGGATGAAAATGTCAAATCATCAGATGGAGAAGAATATGTTCAAGATTCCCAATTTAATGCTTTGGATAGACTTGAAAGAGAAATTGACAAAATGATCTTTAGTGATGAGTTACCCCTAACAGCCTTTACCCCCCAAAGAAGGAGACACTCCCGAGTTTTGAATATAAAGATAAGAACAATATAGACTTTATGGGAGCCCTAATTCATAATCATTAGAAAAATTTTGGACTCAAAAGAGGGCTGTTTCAACAATAATATAATAATAGACACATAGATTGAGTGACATGTAATCTACGAACGATATTCACCGGTGGTGGGACCTCTGTACAAACCCACCCAGAACATGGAGAAACTCTTATCTTCATGAAATATTAAAAAAAACCATCACCTTGTCTTAAAATATTTAAAACCGTTTTTTTGTCAACACCTAACACAATAAAAGAATGTTTTCCACATTCCTGTGTTAGACGTGGAGCACTAAAAAATTCTTTCCACCACCCCTAGAACTAATGAAGCTTGAATGCTTGGAATAGATAGATACACATTCTCGTGGTTATTCCCTCAACTTGGTTCCACTTTTGAATCTCGAAACATCTTTGGCGCCCAAAAGAACACACCGTCTCTCATTTCTTCTTCCCTCCTTGATCCACAAAAGCGGTTAGCTCAGTCATCCACTTTCTGCTACTTCTTCTTTCTCATACGTCTGTTAATCTATCATGGCACCCGAAAGTGGACTGAAACAAGCAAGGAGCAGTATCTCATCTGTTGTGTTGTATAACATAAAAGACGTGAACGAAGAATGGATTCCCCAAGTATACAGGAACTACTCTTGGGTCATCATGCAGCCAGGAAAACGAGGTCACTACCGAGTGAAGGGAAAGGCATCTGAAGACTTGGCCAAACATTGGAAAGGAAGGATCCTTGACTTTAAGATGGCACTAGGAGGGAAAACTGTCAAAGAAGTGTTGATCCAGCATGTATTCATGCAAAAAGAGATCAACGTGGGACCATTGGAAGGACTTCCAAGACACATACCACATTGTAAGTGCTTGTGTTTTGTATTTCAATGTTCCAAATAAGGTGATTGATATACATTTTTCTGCCTTGCACAGATTTGTACCCATCCAATTTTCAGGAGTGGGAGCCTGCACAATGCTTGATGGGATTCTTGAATGTTGTACATGGTGAGGTGGGGGAACTTCAATATGAAGGTCGTGCACCAAGTGATCTCGCAAGAAGTAGAACATATTTCTATGACTCATTTTATACCTTGCCCACTCAATCGAGTCGACATGGAAAGTTGGAACGTATTCCGTTGCCTGCACTTGATAGTCCTGAGTGGCCATTGCTTGACACAGAAGTGATAGAGTCATACAGGACCAAAATGTTTAATGATATTAAATGTGCTATGAAGCCTAGCATTGGTGCAAGAAATGTCCACTTAAGTTTGTTTGTTCCAATTGCATGCTTTGTTCATTTATTTTCTGATTGTAAACAATTGAGAAAAACTAGAACAACTTTTGTGTGCAAAGATATAGATGAAGCCTGGCTTGATAATTTGTTTGACAAAGGTTGGAGAGTGAAATCATCAAAGGGAGATGATTTGATCGAATGTCGATTGAACACCTCCGACATTGCATTTCGGTGAGTGTTATGACATTCAAATGTATTTTTGTGAAACAGTTACAACACTTATTTGATTATACTCGAAAAATTATCCTAATGATATTTTGGAATCAGATACTATATTACCAGGCAACATCTGTGCATGTCATTTACTTATAGAAGGTGGCAATGGATCAACAACAACTGGGAAAGCATGGACCAAGATACAAGAGATGGCAGCCACTCTTGCTTGATAGATATAGTTATGATTCGACAGGGTCACCCATCTTTGACATTGGAAGTGGAAGAGAATTGGACTCTCGAATATGTTAGGAAGGAATTAGAAGTAGCTATTCAGAATCCTCTAGATCAATTTTGCTTCAAGCTCGATGGTCGGAAGCTAAGTAAAAGAAGAGAGCATCAGATCATTTGTAAAGATGTTGCAGCCCCACATGAATTGGAGGCACTAGAAGATATATGATGTGACCATGTATACGGTGACAATGTATTTTCCATATGCAATAAACTTATCTATTCAGAACATTGCTTTTGTAATGCTTTATTGTTTAAAACAATGTAATGAAGGCAAAAATTCTCCAATTGAATTTTTATGTACACAAAAAAGGCTTAAAGTAAGAAAACAAGCAGTGAAGGAACACAGTAGCAAATTTGATCCTCTGATTTTCAAATTAAAAGTGCATTTACAATTGATGTTCCGAGTCTCTCCAATAACACTAGATATGTGCAAAAAAATATAAATGTACATGTATAGCTGCATATTTACAAACGTACATTTGTTGGAAGAAGGAAAAAACTATTTATTACTGGAACCCATAGGTATCGGCTTCAGGATGGAGCCATGGCTCTTCTCCCAAGTATGGAGCCCATGTAAGAGGCTCAGGGGGGCCTATCCCCCCTCGTGGATTGGGCGGGATGAAGTCCACTAAGCCGTCTGGAGGCATAACTTCAGCGACCTCGATCAATTTCGCAATCGTTTCCTCCCAAACGTTTGGACGTCTAGGTCCACGTAGCGAGACATTGATGGAAACTGCCATCACAATTCATCAAGGCATAAATAAGATCAACATGACAATATACAAGAAGATAAACAAGAGTACGCATGCATATGGAAGCTGAAAAATGCTTACATCCTCTGAAGGGAGCTGAAAAATGCTCCGTAGAGCAGCAACATTGCATTAAGTGCAACCCTCCATCCACAGCTGTAGCCATCTTCTTGTTTGGGGACACTAACCCTTCGGATGGTCGATCGATCCAGGGTGTCGATGTCCATGCTGAGGCTCTCGTAAGCTGCCATTAGTTTCCTGACACCACTGTAAACAAAGACCAATCATTATCCTGATCAATCCGGACTTCTAACTCAAATAATAATATGTATCTTAATGATTTTTACTTACAGCAAAACATTGCCATGGACACCAGATGTTGAATTTGCAAGGTAAATGACATTGTCTTGCAGGTCGACCAGTACAAGACTCCAATGGGAACTGCATCACATCCAAATAGATTTCTATTAGTTTCAATCCAAAAGAAGCACTATATAACTCGTGTACGGTGATTCCTATAAACATCATGCAAGAGAGACAGAGAGACAAACTCACTTTTCATGATATACCAAAAAAAATACTCGAGCATCGTCCAGCTGGACCTCCCGAAACCAGTTCAGCACATCGAGGTACGGAACTGACTCTACTAGCAACAGTGTTGAGACCAGTGAATCAATCTGGAACACTCGTTGCTGTACATCCTCAGGCAATTGCGAAATAACAAAACTTCACAAGGAAACATATCAAGAGTGAGACATAAACTTTAAGAGCCAAGAATGAAAAATTGTGGGAGGACAGAGAAAAGAGTATACCTTAAAACACATCTGAGCACTTTGTCGTTGACTTCAATTTTAGGATCAAACAAAATGTTGATTTCCTCAGCATGAATCGGGAAATAACATCTATGCCCTCTAATATTAAAGGGTACATAGAACTCCGGCAACTAAAATTGCAGTGCCTCCCGATTCATGGCGTGGAGGGCGCGAACATTTTCCCTTTTTGTTTGCAATGCAAGCATTGAAGCTTGATGTTCCCTTTGAGCGCTTGTCATTAAATTTGCCCGAGTCTGATGTTCATGATCTGGACCTCCCTCGGTCACCTCTTCAATTCTCACTTTTTGTACAGGACGGACATCCAAAATTTGTAACATTCGTTCATCAGTAAACGTAACTGGTCTAAGTAACTTATCGTATCTGAAACGAAGGGCTACTAGGCTGAAAAAATCTTTGTTCATCATTGTCACCCTGTGTGCATGGGCAGCAAGAACGTAACTATCCAAAAAAAATTCGATCATCCAATCTTCTGTGGCCTCCTACAAGCAAAACAGGGCGATGCCTTCCACCTAAACAAAATTCCATTTTGCTCACAAATTCTCCTGGCAAGCCTCTGGAAAGGCAATCTTGGAATAGCAGCTGTCGGGTGCTTCATAAACTTTGTGATTTCTCACAGAGCTGACGAATGCTCTGCGAAACGCCTTAGTCTAGGCTGCGTTTTGGATAATCGGGAAGGACTGCTTGATTTCCTCGATCTTGAGGCTTTCAGAGCGCCCATCTTCTTCCCAGTAGATGAGGGAGCTGCATTGTCAATGGGTCTAGCTGTATGCCTTACACGAGCCATCTAAAAACGTAAGAAAGAGCAGAAAACTTAGCTATTCAGTAGTACACGATGAACAATTCACCATAAAGCGAGAGAGGGTGGCCAAGAAAGCAATATGCACTTCCTCGCGTTATGGTGAATCCATTCACCATAACGCGAGATGAAGGCCCACAGAAACACAATAATCCTCCTCCCATTATGGTGAATTAATTGACACCAATAAGAGGTAGACTATCGTGCATCCTTTGAGCTTTGATCTTGCGTTATAGTGATTTGATTCACCATAACGCGAGACTAAGAGCCAGTCAAAGCAAAACAATCCTCCTCGCGTTATAGTGAATCGATTTACTACAACGGGAGGAGGATTCTCGCGAATCTCTTACCATTCCGTCTTGCATTTTGGTGATTCGATTCACCATAACACATAGAGCCGTATTGAGATTCTAATGACTCGTCATCTGCTTTACGGTGAATCGAATCACCATGGCAGAGGGCAAACAGTCGAAGAGAAAACAATGGAAGAGGGCAAACAGTCGAAGGAAAAACAAAACAATCAAGGATTATACAAGAAACTCACAAAACAATCAAGTAATACACTTTCATCACATTCTATGAGTGGGAATGGATGGAGACTGTCATGTAGGAGGTGAATTAATATCGTGAATCCTTTGCCCTTTGGTCTTGCGTTATAGTGAATCGATTCACCATAACGCGAGACTAAGGGCCAGTCAAAGCAAAACAATCCTCCTCGCGTTATAGTGAATCGATTTACTACAACGGAAGGAGGATTATCGCGAATCTCTTACCATTCCATCTTGCGTTTTGGTGATTCGATTCACCATAAGACATGGAGCGTATTGAGATTCTAATGGCCCGTCGTGTGCTTTAAGGTGAATCGAATCACCATGGCAGAAGGCAAACAGTCGAAGAAAAAACAATGGCAGAGACAAACAGTCGAAGAAAAAACAAAACAAACAAGCAATATACAAGAAACTTACAAAACAATCAAGTAATATACAAAAACTTACATTTCTTGCATGAGAATGGATGAAGACTGTCGTGCAGGAGGTGGAGTATTGGGAGGACGGACAAGGCAAAATCGATAAGAGGACGAAAAGGTGGCGTGATTAACGGCTTTGATTAGTCTTTAGAGCGAACACACGTGCTGGCGGGTTGCCAGGGCCACTAGGCGGCGCTGACGTGTCACATAGCATTAAAAAGGACTTTGATTAAACTTTATAGCTTGTACACGTGTCACATAGCATTAAAAAGGACTTTGATTAAACTTTATAGCTTGTACACGTGCTAGGTACACGGCGGGCTGCCACATGGCATTCATGGAATGGCGGGTGAAAACGCGGCGCTGACATGTCGCATAGCATTAAAAACGGTTTTTAATTGCTTCTCTAGGATACCCATCTCATTTATTACCTCTCTTGGAGTTCGTATTCTCATTTATCTCCCCACCAACGGCCTTCATCTCCATCAACGACTGACTATCTCCTCCAACCCTCCTTCATCAATCATCCTCCTTCATCCTCCTGTATCAAACGTCAAAGACAAACCTCCAACCTCCTTCATCTCCATCAAAGATAACGACAAACTCCTTCATCTCCATCCTGCGACGTTTGTATACAATTCATTTTCCTGGTATTTTTATCTCTTTTGTGCTTCCTTCTTCTTTTGTTATTTCGTTCTTTTGGTTTCATTCGTGCAGAACTCCTTGCTTTGTCTTTTCATCGCGTTAAGGTGAATTGAAAACCTATGACTCCTCGCCTTATGGTGAATTGACTACGAAGAAGAATATTTTAATTCGTTTGACACCTCCTCTCTCAGTATGGGTACTTGAGAACTATCTTTATTTGTAATTCACCATAACGTAAGAGGCGGCGCCAAAGGATGAAAAAGTCATCATGTTGCGGTGAATCAATTCACCATAACGCGAGCGAAGGTCCCATAGGAAGCACAATATTCCTCCTCGCGTTATGGTGAATCGATTCACCATAACGCGAGAAGAGGTCCTTGACTAAGCTGCAATTTTATTTGCGTTAGGGAAAATAGATTCACTACAACGCGAGGAGGAATACCTGGATTCCTCTGGCATCTCCTCTCGCGTTATGTTGAATCCATTCACACCACACAGAGATTTGTTGTTTAAGACCGACTGTCTCTTGATTCATTGCTTGAACTAATATTTTCCATGTCTTATCTACACCCTTGAATTCAGCCATGGCGCAAGTTCAAGTCAAGTTTGATGTGGACGAAGAGATTAAAGAAACACCTGCAACTCTGTTGTATGACTTCCTCTACAAATGTCGACGTCATGATTTGCACCCTGCAATTTCGTTGATGTTCAATTGGGATTTTTCTCTGGAGGATACATTTTCTAGCCATCATGGATACTTTGAAGAGGCAAAGCAAGAGTTTGACGAGCTCACAAATGAAGAACCAATGATGATTGATGGAAAAAATCACATTCATTTTAATCTCAAGGTGTCGCCGGAGAAGAAGCAGAGGTTAAACAGGGATTGGCACAAGGTACCACGTGATAAGAAGAGAGCTTTGCTATGCCCTTTTCACAAAAGAAAATGCCGCTTGATGGAATACTCTTATGCCTTCTTATGCTTCTTGCACATGAACGTGCAATTAACAGATGAAGAATGTACAGAGCCGCATGCAACAAATGAAAGTGAAGACATGATTTCTCGTCAGGCTAGTCCCACCGTTGAGGATGTTGCTGAAGAGGAGGACACTCCTCATGTGATTGAGGAGTTCAATATTGAAGAAGAGAGGAAGCTCAGTTCGGCGGTTGATATTGAGGCAGTGAAAGAACAAAACACTGATATAGGTCAGCTTGTGATTGAATCAGATGACTCCTCCCCCATTCCAACGCCATTACTCCCCTCCTACCAAGTAGGAGATTCAGAGTATATATTGCTGACAGACATACAACATGTATTTAACTTAAGGGAGGACCATTGCATAGCTTTCATAGCCCAAAATCTGGAGGTCGATGATAATTTTGTAGATGATGATGGGATAGATAAGTACTTACTAGTGGATAGCCATGTGAAAGACACCGAGTTCCTATCTGCTCCAGCAACACTAAAGATGATCTATGCTGATGCCCTTAAATATGAAGGAAAAGATGCCACAGAGGAAGAGCTACAAGAAGCAAGGGAAAGACTGAATATTACCAACATGGGAGGGTTTAGGGATGTGCCAAGTAAGTCAGCGAAAACCGTTCCTAGTTCGAGCACTAATTTATGGCAAGACGCCTTGCTTGAAGCAGATGAGAACCAAGAGGTTAGTTTTTTTTGTTGCGTTTTCGTACTTTTGTTGCGGATTTGGCTTTTCCTGAAATGTTTGGTGATGTTGTTTCTGGCTAATGCTCCTTTATTTTTTCAGTTGGAAATATATGAAGACACATTCCTCAAACGTGCTTCAGGCAAGCGTATGGCGGGATTGGCCCACGATTCGACACTAGGAACATATATACATTGCCTAAAATTCCCTCAAATTGTGATATTTCACGCTAGCTTCTCCAAGGACAATGCAAGTTTTCCTCTGATGGCGATAAAGACTCTATCCAGGTATTTAGGTGGCTATCACTTAAGGCTGAATGCAAACAAGGCAATACTTCTGGAGCGGCAAGCAGCTGTTCGAATTTTGGGAGAGGGACCTGGAGTATATTCGTTGAGATGTAAATATTATTTAACATATGCTGCTTACGGGTTGGCATGTGGAATCACAGATCCTAATCTGTTGAGTGATTGCGGGAAGAAGCATCTTCTTAGAACAGCAAGGCCAAAGGTCCCTGTTGTGCCATTGATAGAGGATGAAGAAGATGATGCAGAAACTTCATCAAAAAAGGCTCGTCGGCTGGGAGAAGTCTCTGCTCCAGATTAACAGATTTAGATTGTTCCAGTTGATGCTAAGAAGTTTCTTCATATTTCTCAATACTCTTCTTGCTTACCATTAAAAACTATGAAATGTATATATATTGAAAACATTTATATGGGACATAGATGAAAGCTCTTGTTCTTTTAAAATCTTTCATAGTTACATCATTGTTTTATAATATGTATTTCAATGATCAATTTTCTTCCACACTCTGCCCTGTCTTTGTCGTTGTCTTAGCCATTCAGCATGATTCTGCTTTCCCTGTGAGGAGACATATATTGATCGTCTCCGTTCCTGCATCTTTCTTATTGCACATGACACAGCTGATTCAGACTATTTGATCTTCACACGAGCCCTCACTTGAATCCGCCTATACCACCACTGACATAGTTGCTTCATGGGATTACTTTTCTTCATTTCTCCTCCATGTTGAGTGGCCCTTTGATAGGCACAACGTGCTTGCCAATGAGATCTTTCCATGCCTTGGGTAGACCAAATCCCAAGGCTTCCAAACTCTTCCGCAAAAAAGGTTCCATGTGCATGTAAAATGTGCTACAAATGCTCAACAACAACAAGACATTTAGTATCGTACAATATTTTTTGAACAACAAAAAAAACTCAAAGCCGTAGGTTTTCAAGTAATAACCATGTATTGTGTCAAGTTTGTCGCACCCCATGCCTTTTCATAGCTAGTGTAGAACTCTGTCACAACTGCCTCAAATTTCTCAACATCCCCATCTTCAAACCTTGCTTTTTGCAACAAAGGTGCTAGGCGATCAAGTGCCAACCACGCTTTGGCCTTTGCCACCCTTGCTTGTCCTGAAGAGCCTCGATCAGGTACAGCTGCATGAAGCTTCCTCCACACCTCAAAATCTGTACCCAGATGACCTCTCTGGGTATGATTAGATAAGAATTTTCTGGCTTTTGCACCTCCAAAACATGGTTTGCTTAGGAACATTTCCGGTCTTCCTTGATCTTCTCAAGTCCTTCTTAATCTTCACTTGACCACAATGTAAACCTGCATCTGAAAGCACTTGCTCTATTTTTTTAATAGTTCTTTCACTCTCTAATGCTGGTTTCATATTCCATGAAAATTCGATGTACATGTAGACTAGTTTCTCAATTATTCTAACCAGCGCATGCAAAACACAAATATGAACTCTGATCAAAGGGATAAGAAGAATTGGATCCCAATTAGGATCCACTCCGGGAGCATCACGATTTGGGACTTCACGCCTATTACTGATTGCATTTAGGAATTTCCATTCTCTCTCTTTTCCTCCTTTGGAGACACCTCGTTCGGTCATGCAATACAGGCAAGGATACTTGGCCATTGCTCCTTGGGAAATACCAAACATGCATTTCAAGGTTTTAAGATCTGCAGCCAGGTGCCATTCAACCTCATATTCACCATATCCTTCTACATAAAGCTTTTCGCCATTCCACTGCTGCTGGATAGTGGACGGAAGCTCAGTCTGGTTGAAGTACCACTTTAGAATTTCATGGGTCTCTGTTGGAACCTGTTAACAACAACAGTTAAACTGTCTACATCATAACAAGAGGATAGCAACATAATATTCTTTTTTTAAAAATGGATAGCACGTCACCTCAAATGCAGCCAGCCACCAA
Organism: Cibotium barometz; assembly: GCF_041138505.1. Taxonomy (NCBI): domain Eukaryota; kingdom Viridiplantae; phylum Streptophyta; class Polypodiopsida; order Cyatheales; family Cibotiaceae; genus Cibotium; species Cibotium barometz. The sequence continues at coordinate 36,768,322 of NC_141094.1, forward strand.
ATCTCATTTTCGGATTGTACACTAAAGTGCTTCTCATCAGCATTACTGATACTTGCATCCAAAGCTCTATTCATTAAAGTCATGCTAACCCTTTCCAGCTTCTGTCCTTTGATCACCTCACTCTCATCAAGTTTTAAAACAAATTTCAGCCTTCCATTGCACTCATGTACACTGATGTCATAAAATTTCACCATAGCCATTTGTAATTTCCGAACATCCATAATGAAATTGTTGAACTCTGTAAGCTCTATGATAATCTGTTCCCCGCTCTTTTTTAGTCACTGTCAATGTACTAGACACGTGACAAGGCTCTCCAACAAGTTCGACCATTCCCAAGTTAAGAATATTTCGAGCTTTGTTCACGTGAAATGGTTTTGGAATGGGAATTACTGTTTTTTTTCCAAGCTTACAATTGAAACCCTCTTTAACTTTATTAAACAACATCCTGTAAGACTTTGTGCTTATACCAGCCATGTCACATATACCTTGTGCATCTGCAGGAGTGAATGCTTCACTCACCTCCTGCAAGGATTGCTTTGCTATGTCTGATCGAAGTCTTGCAAACTTAGGATGCTGTATTTTGGACTCCATGATGTCTTTTGTCAGAACTTTGCCAAATATATCAGAACCTTGCTCTTTTGGACCCACAACATCTGTGACCATCCTGAAGCAACAACGATAGCTATTTCAGTCCATCATTCATCTAACTATACCACCCCCACACCCAATCCCCCATCTCCAAAAAAGGAACTAAAGATGAAAATGAAAAGTGAGTGCTCAAATAAATTTAAGCTCAAAGAAATAATACCTGCAAGCTTTTACACGACGCTTCCATTGGCCACCTCCAACATTGAGTTCTTCCAATGGTTTGATCTATCTCTTGCATAATCGAGCACCCAATGGCATGTCTTTCAAATATTGTAATTTTTTGTTGAACTTTTCAAGTTGTTTTCGAAGGTGTGCATTCTCACTCTCCAATGTGAAATTGTTGATTTCTCGAACTGCCAAAATTTCATTCTTCTCTTTAATAGTGTCCTGCATCTTACAAATAGTCTGCTGCAAATGATCAAACTCTTTTTGTAACCCAGCACAAACTTTTGCTTTGTCCTCGTTTGAAGCTTGCAAAGCTATTGTGATCGATGCCAAGTAAAAATTCGCACCTTCAAGCATTTTTATTCTGGCATCTCTATCACTCAAATGTCTTTCAAAGATACTTTGACATTGGCCAAATAGTCTTTTGCAATATCCAAGCAATCCATTTTCACCCTCACACACAAACTTGAAGAAACTTGTCAACCCAAAGAATGATGGAGATTGAGAGGAGGTTGGATCTGGTGGGTAAATACTACCATCCAACCATAGGTCCATATTTTTCTTTCCTTCATTTCGAAGCTCAGTAATGTGGGCTTTGCATGCTGGCCTAGACCAATTTCTCTTACAGCAGGGAGCATAATCGGCTTCTACTTGGAAGTGGATGTCCACCTTTTTCTTCTTTTGCTTCACAGGTTCCATTGCATTGTTCTGTGCTTTAACAACACCAAAAAGCATCATGAACTCACACTTTAACCAAAAGAAACCAAAGATATTACACTTATCTCTCGTGAAGAAGATTGCTTCATTAAAACCAAAAGACAACATCACTAAATAATACCTCCTTGTCCATCAAACAAACTTGTTGGTATCCTGGATGAACCAAAATGTACAGAGTACTTGTAAGCACAACCCTCACTTGAAAAAGGTAAGAAATGGGATTGTTATTCATGCACAAGCAGGTATGGCACATGAAGAACAAATACTTTTCCATCCTTTTTCAAAACTTGCCGCCTTGAGAAGAAGAGAAAATCAAAAACCTCCCGCTCAAAACAATTCGGATTTGGAGTGGTTGTGGTTGTGGAGTCGGGAAGACAATGAGGGAGACAATGCAAGATGATGGGTTGCAGGGACGAATTTCGGTTCAAGTTTGGTAAGCAAAGTTGGCTTCGTTACATTCAAAAGTGTAATGAAGAAAGAGAGTGGTGTCTTTTTTCAATAAAATAAGGCACCATAGTGGGAATAAAAAACTATACTTAAGAGGCATTGTTTTAAAAAACACCCTACATGTCAGTTAATGGAATAAAGAACTCAAAAATGACGCACGTACCCTCCAATATTATATGTGGGTTTATTGGCTTGCTTTGTCCACATCACCATCCCAAGGGATCTCTTACAAGGCCCCTTTTTGAGTCCAAATTTTTCCTAATGCAAGACAATAGTCATCCTTCGTTTTTGTGGCCTCGTCCTCCCCCAAGTCCATCACTTCGTCATTAGGACCTCTCCACCACAAAAAGACGAATCTCCAAAGTAGGGTTTAGTATTTGTTCTCCAATCTCACAGGGAAAATGGCCTCAACTAGGAATGTGCACAAACCCAACATACAAAGGAAATGATGTTTATGTCCTTTGTCTCCTTCAATGTCAAGGGAGTCATGGACCCCCTTAAAGCGTCCAAGACCTGGGGAGTTTACTAAGCAATATGTAGGATGACACGTGAGTTCAACATAAGGTGTTTTATTTTCTTGTGGAGTTCAACATAAGGTGTTTTATTTTCTTGTGGAGTTACTAAGCAATATGTAGGATGACACGTGAGTTCAACATAAGGTGTTTTATTTTCTTGTGGAGTTATATAAAATATACATACATAAGGGGTACTTAAAACCCCTTTTCTAGAATGCACGTGATGTAGGGGGGTTTTACATATAGTGAACGCCCCGGGGTCCAAGACTAAAAATTAGCTCTTTTAGGAACATGTATATGTAGACTACCTCTGTCTTCAAGAGGTAAAAGCCCCTAGTCCTAACCTTAAGTCCATTCTCCGAGAAGATTTCTAAGGATCTCACTTGGTTCTACACTAGTCAGGGTAGTGGTGGCACTACCCTGGGAATCCACAAGACATGGAATAGAGATGTAGGGGGGTTTTACATAGTGAACATCCCGGGGTCCAAGATTAAAAATTGGCTCTTTTAGGAATAGGTATCTGTAGACTACCTCTGTCTTCAAGAGGTAAAGGCATCTGGTCTCCTAACCTTAAGTCCAATCAAAAGAAAATTTATAAGGATCTCACTTAGTTTGTAAGATTCCTCCCCCAACCCCCTTTTGATGTCTAGTATCTTCCCCTGTAATCAATCCCTCTTCAGAAATATAAAGACCTTGTTTCTAACTGTTTTAACCTAGAGAGAGAAAATATTCTAGAGAGAGAATATTCAGATTTTTAATATTTCTGGATAGAAAATTATCTCATCTTATTAAAATAAGTTCCCCTGAAACAGAAATTCAAAAAGAACTTTCCAATGTGCAATTAGAATTTATTGGAAATGGGTATAAAGGACCTTAGTCTAAGGGTCTAGATTTTCAGAAATTTTTGGATTATGGTCCAATTAAGGTTCCTATGGGCCAATAGCATCAATCCATGTGTAGGGAGGAGATAAATCCAATTTGTAAAAGAAGATACCCAAAAATGAGTAAATGCTCACATAAGATGAAGAGTTGAAAATGTACAAGATTTATTAGTAAAAAACTATGAGCAATATTAAAATGATTCCATTATGACACATATGTAAGGAAGGGGAGTTCTTTAAAGGAGGTGCATATTTCACATAAGATGAAGAGTTGAAAATGTACAAGGTTTATTAGTAAAAAAACTATGAGAAATATTAAAATGATTCCATTATGACACATATGTAAGGAAGGGGAGTTCTTTAAAGGAGGTGCATATTTCACATAAGATGAAGAGTTGAAAATGTACAAGGTTTATTAGTAAAAAACTATGAGCAATATGAAAATGATTCCATTATGACACATATGTAAGGAAGGGGAGTTCTTTAAAGGAGGTGCATATTTCACATAAGATGAAGAGTTGAAAATGTACAAGGTTTATTAGTAAAAAACTATGAGCAATATTAAAAATATGAGATATTTTGGGTATAATGATTCCATTATGACACATATGTAAGGAAGGGGAGTTCTTTAAAGGAGGTGCATATTTCACATGCTTGAATGAGTTTTAAACTCATAAAAATTGAGATATTTCATCTCTCCTCTCTCCTCATTCAAGTCTAGTTCCAAAAAGTTAGCTTAACTGACCTAAAAATGGTCAATTTTTGACCTAAAAATGGTCAAAAATTGACCAAACTGATTTGGAAAATTCTAGAATCAGTTTGTTTGGTTAGGAGCTCAATTTTTCCTATAAATAGAAGCCTCCCCCTTGTTGAAAAATATATAGTGTTTATGCATCGTTACTCTACTCCACCTAAGCCAAGAACTGTGAATTCATTTAATAATTCACTAGTTTTTGGAGCTTCCCTCTTTCTTCAATCCCCATTAGTGGCTCCATCAACATACTTAACCAATTGATTGGTTGGGGGCCTCTACCGTGAACAAAGAATCAAGCAATTTGTAAGGTAATTAGTGAATATTGATCTTTTCTATAATTTCTCAATGTTTCTCTCTTCTCAACCCCTCTCAAGCTTGAGAAGCTTAATTGGTATGGTTTTTTTAAATGCTATTGAAGTTAATTGGTGAATAGTAGTGAAGAGTTACATAATTTAATAAAGGCTATTGAAGTTAATTTCCTTTTATGTTTAAATTCTAATGGTTTTTATGTAATTTCTCTCTCTCACTCAAGAAATGGTCATACTCATGACCCATTCTCAATCCAAATGAAGCTTTTCTTAAAGCTTTTCCTTAATCCAAGATTAAGCTATGCTTGAGGCCAAATTAATGGCTTTTTTCTATGCTTTTAGTTTATGCATATTGATGGTTCAATCCATTATGGATTGATGATCCAATTAGAGACCATTCTAATTATTTCCTTAATGATAAGCTTTATCCCTTAGAAAAATGGAGATTTATCAGTCATAGCAGCGGAGCTATGGGAAAATTTTTATAAAAATTACGCATAAAATAATCTCATTCAAAGCATAAAAAGAGGACTTCCTACCATATTCTAGGAATTATCATCCTAGATTAATTGAAGAATTTCATTATACTCATGGAGAAATTGAATCTTTATATTATGCATAAAGAATAAGTTTTTATATCAAAAGTGTTACTTTTATAATTTTTATTTACATGCATAGAAGTATGCATAATGGATAAAATTTTATATCAAAAGTGTTACTTTTATCATTTTTATTTTCATGCATAGAAGTATGCATAATGGATAAATTTTTATATCAAAAGTGTTACTTTTATCATTTTTATTTTCATGCATAGAAGTATGCATAATGGATAAATTTTTATATCAAAAGTGTTACTTTTAGCATATTGAATTTCATGCATAGGGATATGAAAAAAAAAATTTATTTTATTGTAAAAATATTTTTTTAATGATTATTATATTGTAAAAATGTTACTTTTATCATAATTGGATTTCATGCATAGAGTTATGCATAAAAGATATTTTTATACTAAAAGTGTGATTTTCATCATAAATAGATTTTATGCATAACTTAGATGCATAAGAGAAATTCTTTTATTCTAAAAGTGTAATTCCTACCAAATTGAATTTATGCATAAAAGATTGATTCAAAAGTGTCATTCTCATCTAAATTGAATTCATGCATAGGAAGATGCATAAAAGATTGAATTTTAATTCAAAAGTGTCATTTTCATTTAAAATGAATTTATGCATAGGAATATGCATAAAAGATTGATTTTTACTTCGAAAGTATTAATCTCCTTAAATGGAATTTATGCATAAATAAATGTGTAAAGAAATCTTATATCAAATATAAGAATTCTCTTGTATTCTATAAATAAAAATGAGATGTGATAGGATGTGATAAGAGGTGATAAGATGCTTATGAAATAAGTTAGGAGGTGATAAGATGAATTAAGATGTGTATGGGATTAGGTAAGAAGTGTATGTGATAGGATAAGATGTATATGGGTTGTGATAGGGCGAGAATGGATGTGATGTAAAAGATTAGATGTGAAGGCATATGGGGTTATATGAATGGGAATGTGGAAATGGATGTATGTATGTGGATGTAAGGATGTGGAGATGGGAGTGTGGATGTATGAATGTGAAAATGGATGTATGCATGAAGATGTATATGCATAGATGTGAATATGGATGTAGATGTATGCATGAAGATGTATATGCATAGATGTGAATGTGGATGTAGATGTGGATGTATAGATGTGAATGTGAATGTGGATGTATGCATGAGGATGTATATGCATAGATGTGAATGTGAATGCAGATGTGGATGTATAGATGTGAATGGGAATGTGGATGTGGATGTATGTGAATGTGGATGTAGATGTGGATGTATAGATGTGAATGTGGAATGTGGATGTGGATGTATGTATGTATGTGGATGTAGATGTGGATGTATAGAGATGAATGGAATTGTGGATGTGGATGTATGTGAATCTGGATGTAGATGTGGATGTATAGAGGTGAATGTGGAATGTGGATGTGGATGTATGTATGTATGTAGATGTAGATGTGGATGTATAGATGTGAATGGGAATGTGGATGTGGATGTATGTATGTATGTGGATGTGGATGTATGAATGAGGACGTGATAGTGGATGTATGCATGTGGGTGTGGATGTATGGATGTGGATATGGATGTGTATGTATGAATGTGGATACGAGATGTGGATGTATAAATGAGGATGTGAAAATGGAGGTAAGCATGTAGATGTGGATGTATGGATGTGAATGTGGATGTGGATGTGGATGTATGGATGTGGATATGGATGTGAATATATGATATGTGATGTGAAGGAATCTGAAGTGAAGAGATGGAAAATGATGTGATTGGATGAGTACATATATAAATGGAATGTGGAATAAGTAATGTGGATTAATGAGGGATAATGTGAAAAAATGAGAGTTAATATAGAAACTGTATTTGTAAACTGTTGTAAATGCTGTTTGTAAATGGCTGTTTTATGTCAAGAATGCTGGGAAAGCATTTTGACCGTCTTGTGATTAAGGTCGTGGAGACCTAACTGTTAAAGTTGCAACTGCTGACGGAGAGTCAATGGAGGACGTCTCGCGTAGCAAGGTCGGCCGAGGTCTTAACCAGCCTCGGTTCGATTAAAATGGTGAGCTTCCGGTACGGTGGATGAGGGACCAAGGAAGCGGCCTATGAGTGAAGCGCTAGGTCACCTGCGAAGGATCCTAGAGGGTGCTGACCATACGGTGCTCGGGCTCTGGGTCGCCTACTAGGATACCCACGCGTGCGTCGAGGAAGATATTGGAACAAGAAGTAAGAGTTGTTTGGTGAAACCGGGCATGGATCTGGTTGATTGACCTTGCTGGTCTTCAATGGATGAGTCCATGGCTCTTTATATGGATCTGTTGGTTGATCTTGCTGATCTTCAACGAGAGTCCATCTTGATTTTTATAAGTGATTATATTGCCGGGTATTATGGGCTAGGAACTATTGAAAGGGCCCCTGTGTGGACAGGTGGTGAGCGTTCTAGTTGCCAATGATGCCATAGATACTCTGATGAAGGAATGATGGGAAATTATGAATCAACCGGATAAATTGGAAGATTGTGATCAGTGGTACTATGGTTTCATTAAAGGATTATTTTAAAGTTAGCTGATGCTAAGAAAAAGGCAATTTCATATTGGGTGTGTAAGTGGTGTGGCTAGTTTTATGTTTGCATGAACTTCCGGCTAGGGGGCCTTGGAACTCTTTTCCTTGGTACCCGGGACAAAACCTAACCAAATTCCAAATTGGATCCCATCACTACAGTGGTTGGGCGGTTGGCTAACCCATGGGATCGGATGGGGTTAGGCTGGACTGATGGATCCGTAAATCGAGATTTAAATTCTATTATTACGATAGATGAAGCAAATCCCGGATAGTAAATTGTTCTATGGATAGGAATCAACGGCTCTGCCTCTTGATGGGGAAAAAAGCATTGATCCCAATGATCCAAGTGCAAGTTTCTTCCTTGATCTGACCATGTACCGTTAGAGGTGCAGTCGGATCGGTTTGATCAGTAATGATCTTGACTACGTTAGAGTAAAGAGTTATCCTGGTGGAATCACCCATGCTTTCCGGGTAAGGGAAGTTTTTTTCGGGTTCGGTTTTTGAAAAACCGACGAATTAGTCTCTTGTCCGGATATCCGTGGACGAGGCCCCGAGTGTGGGTCCCTGCCCTGCGCATGAAGTGCTACTTCCGCTGCTAGTACCCCGAATCTATTGCACGGTGGGAACAGGGATCTCACAGTTGGTATCAGAGCATTTGGTTAATAAAGATCAACTGAGAAGACAAATAGGTCAAAAATTTATCAAGAAACACAAAAAGGTTGTAATTGTGTGATATAAGTCATACAATTTGATATTCAAACTAAAATTCATAATTTGGTAATTGGGTCTTCAGATGGAAGTACCGCAATTATATAGAATCCCTGACTTGCTTGAGGCCTAGACATGATGGTATTTACCTTATAATTCCAAGGGCCGTGACTACCCGTATATACCGAGAGTATACTGCAGCTCTTTACTGACAGTATATACGAGTAAATCTAAGACTTGAAATTATAAGCATTAATGCTATCCAGTTGATGAATTCGAATGTGGTTGATGTGATTTTTAATTCTGTTTGGGAACTGATGAATTGATTGGGATTCTGATTGAAAAATGATGATTTTTGAAATTTAGTTGAAATATAATAACCTGAGCAAAACCACAATGAGGATGAATGGGACGAGTCCCTGTAATGATAAATGATGATAATGATTTCAGCAAATCACTATGAGATTAGTGGATTGTGCTGTCAAAGTGCTACTGTTAACACTTGACTCGGTATATCAAGTTAAGGGATGACAAATTGAAAACTTGCTTGACTGAAATTCCCGTGGAGGAATGTTCAGAAAGAAAAATTTTCAATCTGATGGACCATTATCGTGTTAAAGATATGAATGATATGATCTGAAATGAATTGTTATTTAATGATGAGTTCTATATAAGGGATATTTATCCCCGTATTCTGTTGGGTTGACCAGAATATAAGGAACCCTAGAATAAATTGGATCTTAAGAAAAAGAGTTGTCCTCTACTTGGCGAGATGAGGACATCTCGCACTTTTTTAAGTGGGGTAGAATGTAAGATTCCTCCCCAGCCTTCAAGGTATACAGGAGTAAGAATCTCCCTTTTTGATCTTATAATTATTCCCTCTCAAAAATAAAAGAAAGATTCTGTTTAAAAAAAGGAAGACCCTTTCCCTAGAATACTTCTCAGGAGTCACGCTGTTTTAAGGATTCAGAACAATGAGTTCAGAAGTGAAAATCGGTGTTTTGGATACCAAGGTTTTGGTTTTCATTCGAGTACGGCCCAAAAGAAGTTCTTTATCTCTTGGGGAGTATAAGAACTTATCCCCCAGATATTGTGAGCCTTATATCTAAATTCAATGAAAGTAGATGACTTAGCCTACAAGCTTCTTTTACCTCCTCATCTCAAAGTTCTTAATGTATTTCATAGAAATATGTGCCAAACCCAAATCATGGAAAGACGGTAAAACTTCAGTGGCAAGATACCGTTGGCTTCTAGGTTACGCTAACTCCTTCCTTTATATAAGTCGTAACTTTTACCTGTCGCTCACAGTAATCTTACTTCCATCGATCTCCCTTCTTCTTAATCTCCTTCATGGCTTGGCAACAGGAATTAGTTTTATCCATGATGATTTCTCACCTTCAAGACGCAAGTGAGTCTGTGAAGAAATATTTTATTGAACAGTATGAGCGCTCACTTTTTCCTCACTTGGGAACGTCTGTAGCTCAGACCAAATGGCGGACCTATCAAGACATAACTAGAGTAACACCCTGGGGTCAGCAGCACTTTCGTAACAATGTCCGCTTGGCCATGGTTATCGAAGCCTTGGGTTTGGGTCCCCGATACTACTGCGTCATGAGATCAAGACATCTTGGGTTTTCTGAGCGGGTCTTCTTACTGGCGTGTTTTCTTCCTCATGAGAAGATATGTCTTTACCCCGTTTTTGGCTTACCTCTCAGAGGTCCTTTTGTTAGATCACCTCATACCACTGAGATAGGTGCAGCAATAACCAACAGAATTATTCCCATAGATGAGTTACCTTATACATGCGCAGCTTGTGAGTGCTGCTTTTGTTTCACATAAGATGAAGAGTTGAAAATGTAATGGGTTTATTAGTAAAAAAACTATGAGCAATATTAAAATGATTCCATTATGACACATATGTAAGGAAGGGGAGTTCTTTAAAGGAGGTGCATATTTCACATAAGATGAAGAGTTGAAAATGTACAAGGTTTATTAGTAAAAAACTATGAGCAATATGAAAATGATTCCATTATGACACATATGTAAGGAAGGGGAGTTCTTTAAAGGAGGTGCATATTTCACATAAGATGAAGAGTTGAAAATGTACAAGGTTTATTAGTAAAAAACTATGAGCAATATTAAAAATATGAGATATTTTGGGTATAATGATTCCATTATGACACATATGTAAGGAAGGGGAGTTCTTTAAAGGAGGTGCATATTTCACATGCTTGAATGAGTTTTAAACTCATAAAAATTGAGATATTTCATCTCTCCTCTCTCCTCATTCAAGTCTAGTTCCAAAAAGTTAGCTTAACTGACCTAAAAATGGTCAAAAATTGACCAAACTGATTTGGAAAATTCTAGAATCAGTTTGTTAGGTTAGGAGCTCAATTTTTCCTATAAATAGAAGCCTCCCCCTTGTTGAAAAATATATAGTGTTTATGCATCGTTACTCTACTCCACCTAAGCCAAGAACTGTGAATTCATTTAATAATTCACTAGTTTTTGGAGCTTCCCTCTTTCTTCAATCCCCATTAGTGGCTCCATCAACATACTTAACCAATTGATTGGTTGGGGGCCTCTACCGTGAACAAAGAATCAAGCAATTTCTAAGGTAATTAGTGAATATTGATCTTTTCTATAATTTCTCAATGTTTCTCTCTTCTCAACCCCTCTCAAGCTTGAGAAGCTTAATTGGTATGGTTTTTTTAAATTCTATTGAAGTTAATTGGTGAATAGTAGTGAAGAGTTACATAATTTAATAAAGGCTATTGAAGTTAATTTCCATTTATGTTTAAATTCTAATGGTTTTTATGTAATTTCTCTCTCTCACTCAAGAAATGGTCATACTCATGACCCATTCTCAATCCAAATGAAGCTTTTCTTAAAGCTTTTCCTTAATCCAAGATTAAGCTATGCTTGAGGCCAAATTAATGGCTTTTTTCTATGCTTTTAGTTTATGCATATTGATGGTTCAATCCATTATGGATTGATGATCCAATTAGAGACCATTCTAATTATTTCCTTAATGATAAGCTTTATCCCTTAGAAAAATGGAGATTTATCAGTCATAGCAGCGGAGCTATGGGAAATTTTTTATAAAAATTACGCATAAAATAATCTCATTCAAAGCATAAAAAGAGGACTTCCTACCATATTCTAGGAATTATCATCCTAGATTAATTGAAAGAATTTCATTATACTCATGGAGAAATTGAATCTTTATATTATGCATAAAGAATAAGTTTTTATATCAAAAGTGTTACTTTTATCATTTTTATTTACATGCATAGAAGTATGCATAATGGATAAAATTTTATATCAAAAGTGTTACTTTTATCATTTTTATTTTCATGCATAGAAGTATGCATAATGGATAAATTTTTATATCAAAAGTGTTACTTTTATCATTTTTATTTTCATGCATAGAAGTATGCATAATGGATAAATTTTTATATCAAAAGTGTTACTTTTAGCATATTGAATTTCATGCATAGGGATATGAAAAAAAAAATTATTTTATTGTAAAAATATTTTTTTAATGATTATTATATTGTAAAAATGTTACTTTTATCATAATTGGATTTCATGCATAGAGTTATGCATAAAAGATATTTTTATACTAAAAGTGTGATTTTCATCATAAATAGATTTTATGCATAACTTAGATGCATAAGAGAAATTCTTTTATTCTAAAAGTGTAATTCCTACCAAATTGAATTTATGCATAGGAAGATGCATAAAAGATTGATTCAAAAGTGTCATTCTCATCTAAATTGAATTCATGCATAGGAAGATGCATAAAAGATTGAATTTTAATTCAAAAGTGTCATTTTCATTTAAAATGAATTTATGCATAGGAATATGCATAAAAGATTGATTTTTACTTCGAAAGTATTAATCTCCTTAAATGGAATTTATGCATAAATAAATGTGTAAAGAAATCTTATATCAAATATAAGAATTCTCTTGTATTCTATAAATAGAAATGAGATGTGATAGGATGTGATAAGAGGTGATAAGATGCTTATGAAATAAGTTAGGAGGTGATAAGATGAATTAAGATGTGTATGGGATTAGGTAAGAAGTGTATGTGATAGGATAAGATGTATATGGGTTGTGATAGGGCGAGAATGGATGTGATGTAAAAGATTAGATGTGAAGGCATATGGGATTATATGAATGGGAATGTGGAAATGGATGTATGTATGTGGATGTAAGGATGTGGAGATGGGAGTGTGGATGTATGAATGTGAAAATGGATGTATGCATGAAGATGTATATGCATAGATGTGAATATGGATGTAGATGTATGCATGAAGATGTATATGCATAGATGTGAATGTGGATGTAGATGTGGATGTATAGATGTGAATGTGAATGTGGATGTATGCATGAGGATGTATATGCATAGATGTGAATGTGAATGCAGATGTGGATGTATAGATGTGAATGGGAATGTGGATGTGGATGTATGTGAATGTGGATGTAGATGTGGATGTATAGATGTGAATGTGGAATGTGGATGTGGATGTATGTATGTATGTGGATGTAGATGTGGATGTATAGAGATGAATGGAATTGTGGATGTGGATGTATGTGAATGTGGATGTAGATGTGGATGTATAGAGGTGAATGTGGAATGTGGATGTGGATGTATGTATGTATGTAGATGTAGATGTGGATGTATAGATGTGAATGGGAATGTGGATGTGGATGTATGTATGTATGTGGATGTGGATGTATGAATGAGGACGTGATAGTGGATGTATGCATGTGGGTGTGGATGTATGGATGTGGATATGGATGTGTATGTATGAATGTGGATACGAGATGTGGATGTATAAATGAGGATGTGAAAATGGAGGTAAGCATGTAGATGTGGATGTATGGATGTGAATGTGGATGTGGATGTGGATGTATGGATGTGGATATGGATGTGAATATATGATATGTGATGTGAAGGAATCTGAAGTGAAGAGATGGAAAATGATGTGATTGGATGAGTACATATATAAATGGAATGTGGAATAAGTAATGTGGATTAATGAGGGATAATGTGAAAAAATGAGAGTTAATATAGAAACTGTATTTGTAAACTGTTGTAAATGCTGTTTGTAAATGGCTGTTTTATGTCAAGAATGCTGGGAAAGCATTTTGACCGTCTTGTGATTAAGGTCGTGGAGACCTAACTGTTAAAGTTGCAACTGCTGACGGAGAGTCAATGGAGGACGTCTCGCGTAGCAAGGTCGGCCGAGGTCTTAACCAGCCTCGGTTCGATTAAAATGGTGAGCTTCCGGTACGGTGGATGAGGGACCAAGGAAGCGGCCTATGAGTGAAGCGCTAGGTCACCTGCGAAGGATCCTAGAGGGTGCTGACCATACGGTGCTCGGGCTCTGGGTCGCCTACTAGCATACCCACGCGTGCGTCGAGGAAGATATTGGAACAAGGAGTAAGAGTTGTTTGGTGAAACCGGGCATGGATCTGGTTGATTGACCTTGCTGGTCTTCAATGGATGAGTCCATGGCTCTTTATATGGATCTGTTGGTTGATCTTGCTGATCTTCAACGAGAGTCCATCTTGATTTTTATAAGTGATTATATTGCCGGGTATTATGGGCTAGGAACTATTGAAAGGGCCCCTGTGTGGACAGGTGGTGAGCGTTCTAGTTGCCAATGATGCCATAGATACTCTGATGATGGAATGATGGGAAATTATGAATCAACCGGATAAATTGGAAGATTGTGATCAGTGGTACTATGGTTTCATTAAAGGATTATTTTAAAGTTAGCTGATGCTAAGAAAAAGGCAATTTCATATTGGGTGTGTAAGTGGTGTGGCTAGTTTTATGTTTGCATGAACTTCCGGCTAGGGGGCCTTGGAACTCTTTTCCTTGGTACCCGGGACAAAACCTAACCAAATTCCAAATTGGATCCCATCACTACAGTGGTTGGGCGGTTGGCTAACCCATGGGATCGGATGGGGTTAGGCTGGACTGATGGATCCGTAAATCGAGATTTAAATTCTATTATTACGATAGATGAAGCAAATCCCGGATAGTAAATTGTTCTATGGATAGGAATCAACGGCTCTGCCTCTTGATGGGGAAAAAAGCATTGATCCCAATGATCCAAGTGCAAGTTTCTTCCTTGATCTGACCATGTACCGTTAGAGGTGCAGTCGGATCGGTTTGATCAGTAATGATCTTGACTACGTTAGAGTAAAGAGTTATCCTGGTGGAATCACCCATGCTTTCCGGGTAAGGGAAGTTTTTTTCGGGTTCGGTTTTTGAAAAACCGACGAATTAGTCTCTTGTCCGGATATCCGTGGACGAGGCCCCGAGTGTGGGTCCCTGCCCTACGCATGAAGTGCTACTTCCGCTGCTAGTACCCCGAATCTATTGCACGGTGGGAACAGGGATCTCACAGTTGGTATCAGAGCATTTGGTTAATAAAGATCAACTGAGAAGACAAATAGGTCAAAAATTTATCAAGAAACACAAAAAGGTTGTAATTGTGTGATATAAGTCATACAATTTGATATTCAAACTAAAATTCATAATTTGGTAATTGGGTCTTCAGATGGAAGTACCGCAATTATATAGAATCCCTGACTTGCTTGAGGCCTAGACATGATGGTATTTACCTTATAATTCCAAGGGCCGTGACTACCCGTATATACCGAGAGTATACTGCAGCTCTTTACTGACAGTATATACGAGTAAATCTAAGACTTGAAATTATAAGCATTAATGCTATCCAGTTGATGAATTCGAATGTGGTTGATGTGATTTTTAATTCTGTTTGGGAACTGATGAATTGATTGGGATTCTGATTGAAAAATGATGATTTTTGAAATTTAGTTGAAATATAATAACCTGAGCAAAACCACAATGAGGATGAATGGGACGAGTCCCTGTAATGATAAATGATGATAATGATTTCAGCAAATCACTATGAGATTAGTGGATTGTGCTGTCAAAGTGCTACTGTTAACACTTGACTCGGTATATCAAGTTAAGGGATGACAAATTGAAAACTTGCTTGACTGAAATTCCCGTGGAGGAATGTTCAGAAAGAAAAATTTTCAATCTGATGGACCATTATCGTGTTAAAGATATGAATGATATGATCTGAAATGAATTGTTATTTAATGATGAGTTCTATATAAGGGATATTTATCCCCGTATTCTGTTGGGTTGACCAGAATATAAGGAACCCTAGAATAAATTGGATCTTAAGAAAAAGAGTTGTCCTCTACTTGGCGAGATGAGGACATCTCGCACTTTTTTAAGTGGGGTAGAATGTAAGATTCCTCCCCAGCCTTCGAGGTATATAGGAGTAAGAATCTCCCTTTTTGATCTTATAATTATTCCCTCTCAAAAATAAAAGAAAGATTCTGTTTAAAAAAAGGAAGACCCTTTCCCTAGAATACTTCTCAGGAGTCACGCTGTTTTAAGGATTCAGAACAATGAGTTCAGAAGTGAAAATCGGTGTTTTGGATACCAAGGTTTTGGTTTTCATTCGAGTACGGCCCAAAAGAAGTTCTTTATCTCTTGGGGAGTATAAGAACTTATCCCCCAGATATTGTGAGCCTTATATCTAAATTCAATGAAAGTAGATGACTTAGCCTACAAGCTTCTTTTACCTCCTCATCTCAAAGTTCTTAATGTATTTCATAGAAATATGTGCCAAACCCAAATCATGGAAAGACGGTAAAACTTCAGTGGCAAGATACCGTTGGCTTCTAGGTTACGCTAACTCCTTCCTTTATATAAGTCGTAACTTTTACCTGTCGCTCACAGTAATCTTACTTCCATCGATCTCCCTTCTTCTTAATCTCCTTCATGGCTTGGCAACAGGAATTAGTTTTATCCATGATGATTTCTCACCTTCAAGACGCAAGTGAGTCTGTGAAGAAATATTTTATTGAACAGTATGAGCGCTCACTTTTTCCTCACTTGGGAACGTCTGTAGCTCAGACCAAATGGCGGACCTATCAAGACATAACTAGGGTAACACCCTGGGGTCAGCAGCACTTTCGTAACAATGTCCGCTTGGCCATGGTTATCGAAGCCTTGGGTTTGGGTCCCCGATACTACTGCGTCATGAGATCAAGACATCTTGGGTTTTCTGAGCGGGTCTTCTTACTGGCGTGTTTTCTTCCTCATGAGAAGATATGTCTTTACCCCGTTTTTGGCTTACCTCTCAGAGGTCCTTTTGTTAGATCACCTCATACCACTGAGATAGGTGCAGCAATAACCAACAGAATTATTCCCATAGATGAGTTACCTTATACATGCGCAGCTTGTGAGTGCTGCTTTTGTTTCACATAAGATGAAGAGTTGAAAATGTACAAGGTTTATTAGTAAAAAAACTATGAGCAATATTAAAATGATTCCATTATGACACATATGTAAGGAAGGGGAGTTCTTTAAAGGAGGTGCATATTTCACATAAGATGAAGAGTTGAAAATGTACAAGGTTTATTAGTAAAAAACTATGAGCAATATTAAAAATATGAGATATTTTGGGTATAATGATTCCATTATGACACATATGTAAGGAAGGGGAGTTCTTTAAAGGAGGTGCATATTTCACATGCTTGAATGAGTTTTAAACTCATAAAAATTGAGATATTTCATCTCTCCTCTCTCCTCATTCAAGTCTAGTTCCAAAAAGTTAGCTTAACTGACCTAAAAATGGTCAAAAATTGACCAAACTGATTTGGAAAATTCTAGAATCAGTTTGTTAGGTTAGGAGCTCAATTTTTCCTATAAATAGAAGCCTCCCCCTTGTTGAAAAATATATAGTGTTTATGCATCGTTACTCTACTCCACCTAAGCCAAGAACTGTGAATTCATTTAATAATTCACTAGTTTTTGGAGCTTCCCTCTTTCTTCAATCCCCATTAGTGGCTCCATCAACATACTTAACCAATTGATTGGTTGGGGGCCTCTACCGTGAACAAAGAATCAAGCAATTTCTAAGGTAATTAGTGAATATTGATCTTTTCTATAATTTCTCAATGTTTCTCTCTTCTCAACCCCTCTCAAGCTTGAGAAGCTTAATTGGTATGGTTTTTTTAAATGCTATTGAAGTTAATTGGTGAATAGTAGTGAAGAGTTACATAATTTAATAAAGGCTATTGAAGTTAATTTCCATTTATGTTTAAATTCTAATGGTTTTTATGTAATTTCTCTCTCTCACTCAAGAAATGGTCATACTCATGACCCATTCTCAATCCAAATGAAGCTTTTCTTAAAGCTTTTCCTTAATCCAAGATTAAGCTATGCTTGAGGCCAAATTAATGGCTTTTTTCTATGCTTTTAGTTTATGCATATTGATGGTTCAATCCATTATGGATTGATGATCCAATTAGAGACCATTCTAATTATTTCCTTAATGATAAGCTTTATCCCTTAGAAAAATGGAGATTTATCAGTCATAGCAGCGGAGCTATGGAAAATTTTTTATAAAAATTACGCATAAAATAATCTCATTCAAAGCATAAAAAGAGGACTTCCTACCATATTCTAGGAATTATCATCCTAGATTAATTGAAAGAATTTCATTATACTCATGGAGAAATTGAATCTTTATATTATGCATAAAGAATAAGTTTTTATATCAAAAGTGTTACTTTTATCATTTTTATTTACATGCATAGAAGTATGCATAATGGATAAAATTTTATATCAAAAGTGTTACTTTTATCATTTTTATTTTCATGCATAGAAGTATGCATAATGGATAAATTTTTATATCAAAAGTGTTACTTTTATCATTTTTATTTTCATGCATAGAAGTATGCATAATGGATAAATGTTTATATCAAAAGTGTTACTTTTAGCATATTGAATTTCATGCATAGGGATATGAAAAAAAAAATTATTTTATTGTAAAAATATTTTTTTAATGATTATTATATTGTAAAAATGTTACTTTTATCATAATTGGATTTCATGCATAGAGTTATGCATAAAAGATATTTTTATACTAAAAGTGTGATTTTCATCATAAATAGATTTTATGCATAACTTAGATGCATAAGAGAAATTCTTTTATTCTAAAAGTGTAATTCCTACCAAATTGAATTTATGCATAGGAAGATGCATAAAAGATTGATTCAAAAGTGTCATTCTCATCTAAATTGAATTCATGCATAGGAAGATGCATAAAAGATTGAATTTTAATTCAAAAGTGTCATTTTCATTTAAAATGAATTTATGCATAGGAATATGCATAAAAGATTGATTTTTACTTCGAAAGTATTAATCTCCTTAAATGGAATTTATGCATAAATAAATGTGTAAAGAAATCTTATATCAAATATAAGAATTCTCTTGTATTCTATAAATAGAAATGAGATGTGATAGGATGTGATAAGAGGTGATAAGATGCTTATGAAATAAGTTAGGAGGTGATAAGATGAATTAAGATGTGTATGGGATTAGGTAAGAAGTGTATGTGATAGGATAAGATGTATATGGGTTGTGATAGGGCGAGAATGGATGTGATGTAAAAGATTAGATGTGAAGGCATATGGGATTATATGAATGGGAATGTGGAAATGGATGTATGTATGTGGATGTACGGATGTGGAGATGGGAGTGTGGATGTATGAATGTGAAAATGGATGTATGCATGAAGATGTATATGCATAGATGTGAATATGGATGTAGATGTATGCATGAAGATGTATATGCATAGATGTGAATGTGGATGTAGATGTGGATGTATAGATGTGAATGTGAATGTGGATGTATGCATGAGGATGTATATGCATAGATGTGAATGTGAATGCAGATGTGGATGTATAGATGTGAATGGGAATGTGGATGTGGATGTATGTGAATGTGGATGTAGATGTGGATGTATAGATGTGAATGTGGAATGTGGATGTGGATGTATGTATGTATGTGGATGTAGATGTGGATGTATAGAGATGAATGGAATTGTGGATGTGGATGTATGTGAATGTGGATGTAGATGTGGATGTATAGAGGTGAATGTGGAATGTGGATGTGGATGTATGTATGTATGTAGATGTAGATGTGGATGTATAGATGTGAATGGAAATGTGGATGTGGATGTATGTATGTATGTGGATGTGGATGTATGAATGAGGACGTGATAGTGGATGTATGCATGTGGGTGTGGATGTATGGATGTGGATATGGATGTGTATGTATGAATGTGGATACGAGATGTGGATGTATAAATGAGGATGTGAAAATGGAGGTAAGCATGTAGATGTGGATGTATGGATGTGAATGTGGATGTGGATGTGGATGTATGGATGTGGATATGGATGTGAATATATGATATGTGATGTGAAGGAATCTGAAGTGAAGAGATGGAAAATGATGTGATTGGATGAGTACATATATAAATGGAATGTGGAATAAGTAATGTGGATTAATGAGGGATAATGTGAAAAAATGAGAGTTAATATAGAAACTGTATTTGTAAACTGTTGTAAATGCTGTTTGTAAATGGCTGTTTTATGTCAAGAATGCTGGGAAAGCATTTTGACCGTCTTGTGATTAAGGTCGTGGAGACCTAACTGTTAAAGTTGCAACTGCTGACGGAGAGTCAATGGAGGACGTCTCGCGTAGCAAGGTCGGCCGAGGTCTTAACCAGCCTCGGTTCGATTAAAATGGTGAGCTTCCGGTACGGTGGATGAGGGACCAAGGAAGCGGCCTATGAGTGAAGCGCTAGGTCACCTGCGAAGGATCCTAGAGGGTGCTGACCATACGGTGCTCGGGCTCTGGGTCGCCTACTAGGATACCCACGCGTGCGTCGAGGAAGATATTGGAACAAGGAGTAAGAGTTGTTTTGTGAAACCGGGCATGGATCTGGTTGATTGACCTTGCTGGTCTTCAATGGATGAGTCCATGGCTCTTTATATGGATCTGTTGGTTGATCTTGCTGATCTTCAACGAGAGTCCATCTTGATTTTTATAAGTGATTATATTGCCGGGTATTATGGGCTAGGAACTATTGAAAGGGCCCCTGTGTGGACAGGTGGTGAGCGTTCTAGTTGCCAATGATGCCATAGATACTCTGATGAAGGAATGATGGGAAATTATGAATCAACCGGATAAATTGGAAGATTGTGATCAGTGGTACTATGGTTTCATTAAAGGATTATTTTAAAGTTAGCTGATGCTAAGAAAAAGGCAATTTCATATTGGGTGTGTAAGTGGTGTGGCTAGTTTTATGTTTGCATGAACTTCCGGCTAGGGGGCCTTGGAACTCTTTTCCTTGGTACCCGGGACAAAACCTAACCAAATTCCAAATTGGATCCCATCACTACAGTGGTTGGGCGGTTGGCTAACACATGGGATCGGATGGGGTTAGGCTGGATTGATGGATCCGTAAATCGAGATTTAAATTGTATTATTACGATAGATGAAGCAAATCCTGGATAGTAAATTGTTCTATGGATAGGAATCAACGGCTGTGCCTCTTGATGGGAAAAAAAGCGTTGATCCCAATGATCCAAGTGCAAGTTTCTTCCTTGATCTGACCATGTACCGTTAGAGGTGCAGTCGGATCGGTTTGATCAGTAATGATCTTGACTACGTTAGAGTAAAGAGTTATCCTGGTGGAATCACCCATGCTTTCCGGGTAAGGGAAGTTTTTTTCGGGTTCGGTTTTTGAAAAACTGACGAATTAGTCTCTTGTCCGAATATCCGTGGACGAGGCCCCGAGTGTGGGTCCCTGCCCCGCGCATGAAGTGCTACTTCCGCTGCTAGTACCCCGAATCTATTGCACGGTGGGAACAGGGATCTCACAGTTGGTATCAGAGCATTTGGTTAATAAAGATCAACTGAGAAGACAAATAGGTCAAAATTTTATCAAGAAACACAAAAAGGTTGTAATTGTGTGATATAAGTCATACAATTTGATATTCAAACTAAAATTCATAATTTGGTAATTGGGTCTTCAGATGGAAGTACCGCAATTATATAGAATCCCTGACTTGCTTGAGGCCTAGACATGATGGTATTTACCTTATAATTCCAAGGGCCGTGACTACCCGTATATACCGAGAGTATACTGCAGCTCTTTACTGACAGTATATACGAGTAAATCTAAGACTTAAAATTATAAGCATTAATGCTATCCAGTTGATGAATTCGAATGTGGTTGATGTGATTTTTAATTCTGTTTGGGAACTGATGAATTGATTGGGATTCTGATTGAAAAATGATGATTTTTGAAATTTAGTTGAAATATAATAACCTGAGCAAAACCACAATGAGGATGAATGGGACGAGTCCCTGTAATGATAAATGATGATAATGATTTCAGCAAATCACTATGAGATTAGTGGATTGTGCTGTCAAAGTGCTACTGTTAACACTTGACTCGGTATATCAAGTTAAGGGATGACAAATTGAAAACTTGCTTGACTGAAATTCCCGTGGAGGAATGTTCAGAAAGAAAAATTTTCAATCTGATGGACCATTATCGTGTTAAAGATATGAATGATATGATCTGAAATGAATTGTTATTTAATGATGAGTTCTATATAAGGGATATTTATCCCCGTATTCTGTTGGGTTGACCAAAATATAAGGAACCCTAGAATAAATTGGATCTTAAGAAAAAGAGTTGTCCTCTACTTGGCGAGATGAGAACATCTCGCACTTTTTTAAGTGGGGTAGAATGTAAGATTCCTCCCCAGTCTTCGAGGTATACAGGAGTAAGAATCTCCCTTTTTGATCTTATAATTATTCCCTCTCAAAAATAAAAGAAAGATTCTGTTTAAAAAAAGGAAGACCCTTTCCCTAGAATACTTCTCAGGAGTCACGCTGTTTTAAGGATTCAGAACAATGAGTTCAGAAGTGAAAATCGGTGTTTTGGATACCAAGGTTTTGGTTTTCATTCGAGTACGGCCCAAAAGAAGTTCTTTATCTCTTGGGGAGTATAAGAACTTATCCCCCAGATATTGTGAGCCTTATATCTAAATTCAATGAAAGTAGATGACTTAGCCTACAAGCTTCTTTTACCTCCTCATCTCAAAGTTCTTAATGTATTTCATAGAAATATGTGCCAAACCCAAATCATGGAAAGACGGTAAAACTTCAGTGGCAAGATACCGTTGGCTTCTAGGTTACGCTAACTCCTTCCTTTATATAAGTCGTAACTTTTACCTGTCGCTCACAGTAATCTTACTTCCATCGATCTCCCTTCTTCTTAATCTCCTTCATGGCTTGGCAACAGGAATTAGTTTTATCCATGATGATTTCTCACCTTCAAGACGCAAGTGAGTCTGTGAAGAAATATTTTATTGAACAGTATGAGCGCTCACTTTTTCCTCACTTGGGAACGTCTGTAGCTCAGACCAAATGGCGGACCTATCAAGACATAACTAGGGTAACACCCTGGGGTCAGCAGCACTTTCGTAACAATGTCCGCTTGGCCATGGTTATGGAAGCCTTGGGTTTGGGTCCCCGATACTACTGCGTCATGAGATCAAGACATCTTGGGTTTTCTGAGCGGGTCTTCTTACTGGCGTGTTTTCTTCCTCATGAGAAGATATGTCTTTACCCCGTTTTTGGCTTACCTCTCAGAGGTCCTTTTGTTAGATCACCTCATACCACTGAGATAGGTGCAGCAATAACCAACAGAATTATTCCCATAGATGAGTTACCTTATACATGCGCAGCTTGTGAGTGCTGCTTTTGTGATCATATGATGGACGGGCTTATGGAAGTGTAAAGAGTTCTTCTATCTTTACTGTATAAGTTCCGAGAATGAATAAAGTTTAAATCTTGTTCTTATCTTGAATCTTGCTCTCCTTGAGACTTTTTCTTGGTGGTTAATCCTGATTTAAATTTTTCTCTAAGTCTCATAATTCGTGCATCTTGCGAAATTATCCTGATTTAAATTTTTCTCTAAGTCTCATAATTCGTGCATCTTGCGAAATTATCCCAGTTTGCCAGATGAGGACATCTCGCGTTTTTTTAAGTGGGGTAGAATGTAAGATTCCTCCCCCAACCCCCTTTTGATGTCTAGTATCTTCCCCTGTAATCAATCCCTCTTCAGAAATATAAAGACCTTGTTTCTAACTGTTTTAACCTAGAGAGAGAAAATATTCTAGAGAGAGAATATTCAGATTTTTAATATTTTTGGATAGAAAATTATCTCATCTTATTAAAATAAGTTCCCCCTGAAACAGAAATTCAAAAAGAACTTTCCAATGTGCAATTAGACTTTATTGGAAATGGGTATAAAGGACCTTAGTCTAAGGGTCTAGATTTTCAGAAATTTTTGGATTATGGTCCAATTAAAGTTCCTATGGGCCAATAGCATCAATCCATGTGTAGGGAAGAGATAAATCCAATTTGTAAAAGAAGATACCCAAAAATGAGTAAATGCTCACATAAGATGAAGAGTTGAAAATGTACAAGGTTTATTAGTAAAAAACTATGAGCAATATTAAAATGATTCCATTATGACACATATGTAAGGAAGGGGAGTTCTTTAAAGGAGGTGCATATTTCACATAAGATGAAGAGTTGAAAATGTACAAGGTTTATTAGTAAAAAAACTATGAGCAATATTAAAATGATTCCATTATGACACATATGTAAGGAAGGGGAGTTCTTTAAAGGAGGTGCATATTTCACATAAGATGAAGAGTTGAAAATGTATAAGGTTTATTAGTAAAAAACTATGAGCAATATTAAAATGATTCCATTATGACACATATGTAAGGAAGGGGAGTTCTTTAAAGGAGGTGCATATTTCACATAAGATGAAGAGTTGAAAATGTACAAGGTTTATTAGTAAAAAACTATGAGCAATATTAAAATGATTCCATTATGACACATATGTAAGGAAGGGGAGTTCTTTAAAGGAGGTGCATATTTCACATAAGATGAAGAGTTGAAAATGTACAAGGTTTATTAGTAAAAAACTATGAGCAATATTAAAAATATGAGATATTTTGGGTATAATGATTCCATTATGACACATATGTAAGGAAGGGGAGTTATTTAAAGGAGGTGCATATTTCACATGCTTGAATGAGTTTTAAACTCATAAAAATTGAGATATTTCATCTCTCCTCTCTCCTCATTCAAGTCTAGTTCCAAAAAGTTAGCTTAACTGACCTAAAAATGGTCAAAAATTGACCAAACTAATTTGGAAAATTCTAGAATCAGTTTGTTAGGTTAGGAGCTCAATTTTTCCTATAAATAGAAGCCTCCCCCTTGTTGAAAAATATATAGTGTTTATGCATCGTTACTCTACTCCACCTAAGCCAAGAACTGTGAATTCATTTAATAATTCACTAGTTTTTGGAGCTTCCCTCTTTCTTCAATCCCCATTAGTGGCTCCATCAACATACTTAACCAATTGATTGGTTGGGGGCCTCTACCGTGAACAAAGAATCAAGCAATTTCTAAGGTAATTAGTGAATATTGATCTTTTCTATAATTTCTCAATGTTTCTCTCTTCTCAACCCCTCTCAAGCTTGAGAAGCTTAATTGGTATGGTTTTTTTAAATGCTATTGAAGTTAATTGGTGAATAGTAGTGAAGAGTTACATAATTTAATAAAGGCTATTGAAGTTAATTTCCATTTATGTTTAAATTCTAATGGTTTTTATGTAATTTCTCTCTCTCACTCAAGAAATGGTCATACTCATGACCCATTCTCAATCCAAATGAAGCTTTTCATAAAGCTTTTCCTTAATCCAAGATTAAGCTATGCTTGAGGCCAAATTAATGGCTTTTTTCTATGCTTTTAGTTTATGCATATTGATGGTTCAATCCATTATGGATTGATGATCCAATTAGAGACCATTCTAATTATTTCCTTAATGATAAGCTTTATCCCTTAGAAAAATGGAGATTTATCAGTCATAGCAGCGGAGCTATGGCAAAATTTTTATAAAAATTACGCATAAAATAATTTCATTCAAAGCATTAAAAGAGGACTTCCTACCATATTCTAGGAATTATCATCCTAGATTAATTGAAAGAATTTCATCATACTCATGGAGAAATTGAATCTTTATATTATGCATAAAGAATAAGTTTTTATATCAAAAGTGTTACTTTTATCATTTTTATTTACATGCATAGAAGTATACATAATGGATAAAATTTTATATCAAAAGTGTTACTTTTATCATTTTTATTCTCATGCATAGAAGTATGCATAATGGATAAATTTTTATATCAAAAGTGTTACTTTTATCATTTTTATTTTCATGCATAGAAGTATGCATAATGGATAAATTTTTATATCAAAAGTGTTACTTTTAGCATATTGAATTTCATGCATAGGGATATGAAAAAAAAAATTTATTTTATTGTAAAAATATTTTTTTAATGATTATTATATTATAAAAATGTTACTTTTATCATAATTGGATTTCATGCATAGAGTTATGCATAAAAGATATTTTTATACTAAAAGTGTGATTTTCATCATAAATAGATTTTATGCATAACTTAGATGCATAAGAGAAATTCTTTTATTCTAAAAGTGTAATTCCTACCAAATTGAATTTATGCATAGGAAGATGCATAAAAGATTGATTCAAAAGTGTCATTCTCATCTAAATTGAATTCATGCATAGGAAGATGCATAAAAGATTGAATTTTAATTCAAAAGTGTCATTTTCATTTAAAATGAATTTATGCATAGGAATATGCATAAAAGATTGATTTTTACTTCGAAAGTATTAATCTCCTTAAATGGAATTTATGCATAAATAAATGTGTAAAGAAATCTTATATCAAATATAAGAATTCTCTTGTATTCTATAAATAGAAATGAGATGTGATAGGATGTGATAAGAGGTGATAAGATGCTTATGAAATAAGTTAGGAGGTGATAAGATGAATTAAGATGTGTATGGGATTAGGTAAGAAGTGTATGTGATAGGATAAGATGTATATGGGTTGTGATAGGGCGAGAATGGATGTGATGTAAAAGATTAGATGTGAAGGCATATGGGGTTATATGAATGGGAATGTGGAAATGGATGTATGTATGTGGATGTAAGGATGTGGAGATGGGAGTGTGGATGTATGAATGTGAAAATGGATGTATGCATGAAGATGTATATGCATAGATGTGAATATGGATGTAGATGTATGCATGAAGATGTATATGCATAGATGTGAATGTGGATGTAGATGTGGATGTATAGATGTGAATGTGAATGTGGATGTGAATGTGAATGTGAATGTGGATGTATGCATGAGGATGTATATGCATAGATGTGAATGTGAATGCAGATGTGGATGTATAGATGTGAATGGGAATGTGGATGTGGATGTAGATGTGGATGTATAGATGTGAATGTGGAATGTGGATGTGGATGTATGTATGTATGTGGATGTAGATGTGGATGTATAGAGATGAATGGAATTGTGGATGTGGATGTATGTGAATGTGGATGTAGATGTGGATGTATAGAGGTGAATGTGGAATGTGGATGTGGATGTATGTATGTATGTAGATGTAGATGTGGATGTATAGATGTGAATGGGAATGTGGATGTGGATGTATGTATGTATGTGGATGTGGATGTATGAATGAGGATGTGATAGTGGATGTATGCATGTGGGTGTGGATGTATGGATGTGGATATGGATGTGTATGTATGAATGTGGATACGAGATGTGGATGTATAAATGAGGATGTGAAAACGGAGGTAAGCATGTAGATGTGGATGTATGGATGTGAATGTGGATGTGGATGTGGATGTATGGATGTGGATATGGATGTGAATATATGATATGTGATGTGAAGGAATCTGAAGTGAAGAGATGGAAAATGATGTGATTGGATGAGTACATATATAAATGGAATGTGGAATAAGTAATGTGGATTAATGAGGGATAATGTGGAAAAATGAGAGTTAATATAGAAACTGTATTTGTAAACTGTTGTAAATGCTGTTTGTAAATGGCTGTTTTATGTCAAGAATGCTGGGAAAGCATTTTGACCGTCTTGTGATTAAGGTCGTGGAGACCTAACTGTTAAAGTTGCAACTGCTGACGGAGAGTCAATGGAGGACGTCTCGCGTAGCAAGGTCGGTCGAGGTCTGGACCAGCCTCGGTTTGATTAAAATGGTGAGCTTCCGGTACGGTGGATGAGGGACCAAGGAAGCGGCCTATGAGTGAAGCGCTAGGTCACCTGCGAAGGATCCTAGAGAGTGCTGACCATACGGTGCTCGGGCTCTGGGTCGCCTAGGATACCCACGCGTGCGTCGAGGAAGATATTGGAACAAGGAGTAAGAGTTGTTTTGTGAAACCGGGCATGGATCTGGTTGATTGACCTTGCTGGTCTTCAATGGATGAGTCCATGGCTCTTTATATGGATCTGTTGGTTGATCTTGCTGATCTTCAACGAGAGTCCATCTTGATTTTTATAAGTGATTATATTGCCGGGTATTATGGGCTAGGATCTATTGAAAAGGCCCCTGTGTGGACAGGTGGTGAGCGTTCTAGTTGCCAATGATGCCATAGATACTCTGATGAAGGAATGATGGGAAATTATGAATCAACCGGATAAATTGGAAGATTGTGATCAGTGGTACTATGGTTTCATTAAAGGATTGTTTTAAAGTTAGCTGATGCTAAGAAAAAGGCAATTTCATGTTGGGTGTGTAAGTGGTGTGGCTAGTTTTATGTTTGCATGAACTTCCGGCTAGGGGGCCTTGGAACTCTTTTCCTTGGTACCCGGGACAAAACCTAACCAAATTCCAAATTGGATCCCATCACTACAGTGGTTGGGCGGTTGGCTAACCCATGGGATCGGATGGGCTGGACTGATGGATCCGTAAATCGAGATTTAAATTCTATTATTACGATAGATGAAGCAAATCCCGGATAGTAAATTGTTCTATGGATAGGAATCAACGGCTGTGCCTCTTGATGGGGAAAAAAGTGTTGATCCCAATGATCCAAGTGCAAGTTTCTTCCTTGATCTGACCATGTACCGTTAGAGGTGCAGTCGGATCGGTTTGATCAGTAATGATCTTGACTACGTTAGAGTAAAGAGTTATCCTGGTGGAATCGCCCATGCTTTTCGGGTAAGGGAAGTTTTTTTCGGGTTCGATTTTTGAAAAACCGACGAATTAGTCTCTTGTCCGGATATCCATGGACGAGGCCCCGAGTGTGGGTCCCTGCCCCACGCATGAAGTGCTACTTCCGCTGCTAGTACCCCGAATCTGTTGCACGGTGGGAACAGGGATCTCACATAGTTCTACACTAGTCAGGGCAGTGGTGGCACTACCTTGGGAATCCACAAGACATGGAATAGCTACATTAAGGGTTTTGCGGTTCACTCCTCGAATAAATGGATTGTGGTGGTTGGGATGGAAAAATATTCTCCTTTTTTTAATTCTCCCTATATGCCTCTGGTCCATCTAGCTCCAGACCATCTCTATTGCAGTCTCTTCTTCAGCCTGACCATCCTATCATCCTTGCGGGGGATTTCAACATTGATTGAATTCTATCCCTCAGCATAGGGATAATATCTTTTTCTTGAGGAACTTGAAAGTTCATTTATTGGTTCTATCTCCTTTACTTGCCCCCCATTCTCTCAAAAAGAGTTGAGATCGAACATTTTCGATGTCGTCCTCTTTTTTCAAAATAGCCTGCACTGTAAGATAGCATTCCTGGTGTTGTAGCTTCCCTTCATTAACCTCATTCTCAAGCTATTCCAGTTTTTTGAGTCGGCGGGCCTTTTTCCTTGCTAACGTAGATATCTATCCCTTTGTTAATTTGGTCTACCTAAGAAAATGTTGAGTTTATCTAACTACTTGGGACGAGGCTTGAGCACGTGGAAGCTAAGAGTGAAAGGCCTTGTAGAAGATATCATCCACTTCTTCTTATACAATAGTCAAGTGAAACAAGGATGGGTCAACGTGAAACCATCTAGCTTTAGGAATTAAAATATGAATACGCTTATGGTCTAAGATGTAATCCTTGTTGGCAATAGAGCCATTAGGATAGCACATATCCAACCTAGCTTTCCTCACGTGAGAATCCTCTGCCATTTAACCATGTGACTTTTGGGTTTGTTGCTATATATTAAGAGACTAAGGTTATGTAGAAGGGGAAGAGAAGGGTGTGAGTGTGAATGGACTTAAGGTCCACTTGCTCACCTATTTAAAGGTGGAGCCATGAGGCATTTTGTAATGGAGCAAGGCCTAGTTGTATTCATAAACAACTTAATAAGCAAAATATTATTCTTGTACTTTTTGAGTCTCTCCTCTCCACACACTTGATCTAGCATGAGCACCACGTTTTCTCAACATGGTATCTAGAGCTTGGTGGATTAGAACCTTTTGTGGTGTAGATTAGGTCAAAAGTTTCACTCTTTTCTTATCTTTTCATGTGTGGAGCACAACCCCCTAGCAGTGGAGGAGCTCCAGCAGCCTGTAGAAGCCATAACTCGCCGAGATTTCTTCAAGAAAGAGGCGTGGGTTTTCACATTCGTGGATTTCTTCAAGAAAGAGGCGTGGGTTTTCACATTCGTACGGCTAATTGTTGAAAAGCTCCTCTCCACGTGGCGGCATTCCGTCTGTAGCAGCCCGGTGCAGTTTTGAGCTGCAGGCATGGTCGTACGTCAGATTCGCCGCCTACAGCCCATAAGAGGTTGCATAACCTTAGGGCTTGTGTAGGCCATTGAGTCAGGAGTCTACAGCTCAATTTATAGCTCCAATGGTGCATCAACGCGCCGGTTGCAGACAAAAAACCAGGCGATGCTTCTCTTTCTCCATGAAAGCTTTCCATTAAAGCTTCAAGTGTGAATGTTTTCATGCTCTAATCACCTACTCCCTTGCTCTAATCACTTAAGTGATGATTTGAATGAGTGTTGCTGATTCTCATCTTGATTTTGAAGAGTGGCTAACCACATGAGGTTTATTCTCAACAAGCTTCATCATCAACATCAACTTTCAAGCTTTCAAAGTGTTCAAAGTGTGTTTTTAAGCACTAATTGTGTTGTTTATCACTAATTAAGCTGTTAATCCAACAAAGGGAAGTAATTATAAAGTGTTCTTAAACACTAATAGTGTTATTAAACACTAATGGTGAACTAATCATCAAAATAAGTATCATTTGACACTAAAAATGTGCTTTTAAGCACTAATTGTGTTTTCTACACACTAATGGTGATCTTAATCACCAACCAAAGTGTTGCCTAACACTAAGGTGGTCTTAACCATCAAAGGAGGAGGTCTTTTACACTAAGGAGGCTCTTCTTCATCAACATTGGAGGCCGGGCACACACCATAAGTGCCATATTACAAGTCTTCATCGTCAAACCGTTTCTTCCAACAAGGAGAAATTGTGCAACCATGAACCAATTGTCTTCATCTCATAAGCCAAAGAGGTTGAAGATTTCTGGTTTTTTCATCATCAAACTCAGATTTTTGAGTGTTTTTAAAGTTGGGCACATGTACATTAAGTGCTCATCTTCAATGTTTATGTGTATTACCCTTGAGGCTCTTATTTGTAAGAGGCATAGGCATGTCATAAGCCATATGCTCTCACCTTCCAAGCCCAAGGCATGTTATTCCACTGCAAATTCAACTTTTTCATTGTCTAAGATGAGTTGTAAGGTTGAGCATAGCATCCCTAAGTGCTCTACCTTGTTGTTTGTCATGATTTTAAACATCTCTTGGCATTGTTTTTCATAAGAGACATTGGCAACATTATGAACCATGCCCTCTCCTTCTTGAGCCAAGGATGTACCTTATTGGTTTGAGCATTTACCTCAACCACTTACTCTCTCTCATTAAGCTTGTATCTGCAAACCCTAATGGGTATCATGTAACCAACATGCACAAAAGTTGTTGTAATTGTGAAGTAGACACTGCCCTTGACCAATCCATAAGGCAAGTGGTAAGACCCTCCCTTTCCCTTTCCCATATAAATCTACCTCATTGCCCATGGAGGAGGTATTGTATTCAAGGAAGCATCAAGCATGTTGAAGGAACATCTATAAGCAAACCACTTAAGCAAGGGTGGCAGCCTTGTTTTGATCATTGTGTGAGAATGGTCAAGGTGGAAAGCATGTGGAAGCAATGGCATGTATGTCTAAAGCATGTCAACTACAAGAAGTCAAGCAAGCATAAAGAGTGGGGTGCACCATCATGGTGTACATCTTCATCGACAATAAATAAAGACTTAGATGGCATCATTTGTAAATTCTAGATAACCACACCTATATTCCAAACCTTGTACGCCTAATGTTTAAAGACATCCTATGTCCAATACCACCTATTCCATTCTTTCATAGTTGGTATTGAGGGGGGGTATTAAGAGACTAAGGTTATGTAGAAGGGGAAGAGAAGGGTGTGAGTGTGAATGGACTTAAGGTCCACTTGCTCACCTATTTAAAGGTGGAGCCATGAGGCATTTTGTAATGGAGCAAGGCCTAGTTGTATTCATAAACAACTTAATAAGAAAGATATTGTTCTTGTACTTTTTGAGTCTCTCCTCTCCACACACTTCATCTAGCATGAGCACCACGTTTTCTTAACACTATATCTATCAAGGCATGAAATCCCTTGCAGGTCAACCATTACCGACATTCTTGACTCTTCAGAGTGAGACACGGGAAATATAGTCTAGCAAGCTTGCCCACTTGAACATATAAGAATCTATTAATCATCCACTCTCACTTTGCAAACATCTTGAGTTCCCCATCCCTTTAATGTACTTCAAAACAAGAAGCATGTGCCAAAATAGCTAGATGTAGAAACAAAATTGTTCCTCCTCCTTTGGTTGCCCTACTTGAAAGGGATATAAGTAAGGAAGAACTTGGAATAGCCATATACTCTTTATAAATGGAAAGAGCCCTGGATTGGATAGTCTCCCTAGTGAATCTTTCAAATGTTTCAAAAAGTTAATGTTCTTTATCTGATGCTAGTATGGAAGAAATCCCTCACCTTTGGTGCTCTCCCTCGACAAGTCAACAAAGGTGTAATTAAGCTAATACACAAATGAGGAACCCAAGAACATATTAGTCATTGGAGGCCTATCACAATGTTGTATACTACCTACAAATGTTTTGCAAAATCCATTGATCTTTGTCTAACCAACAACTTTAATGCCAGGATCATCAGAACTGAACAGAAAGACTTCGTGAAAGGAAGGTATATTCTGGATGCCACCATTGCCTTGTGGGAGGGTTTTGATCATGCTAAAAGTTCCAATCAAGATTTTGTAAGGTTCCTCCCCTTCCTAAATAGGGGAAACCATAAGATAGTCTACTAAGTCTAACTCAAGAAAAATTTCCTACTCGTCGACACCTTGACCATGTAAAGGTACAAGGATACAATTAATAGGTAAGACCTAGTTCTATCCCGCAGCGGGAGCATGGTCTTCTAAGTGATTCTTATAATAAAATCACTCATAGAGTGTCTGACCTTAAATCGCGTAACCTCTATTCTTGATTCCTAGAAACAATGCCTTTTTTCCCATCTATGCAAGGCACAGCCACTGCCCTAGTCCTCTAGAGTAGAGTTGCCTAGGAACCTACTTACCTAATATAGAACTTTTAATTAATATCACTACTAGAGCTTGAGGGCATACCGACGTTAAAATACCGACGCAAATGTCGAACGTCGGTATGCCCGTCGTAATCTTGGAGGAGACAAGTCGGGCAGGGTAATTTCAAATTTTCGTATACCGACGCGTATACCGAAGCACATACCGAAGCATATATCGTTGCTGATACCGACTTACATTCCGAAGAATATACAGGCGCTGATACCGACGCACATACCGACGCACATACCGACGCTCGTAAGTTTTTTACAACCGAGAGCGTATTTTCTCTGTTTTTCGCAGAGTTGCAGAGAAGGTATGCGTCGTCTCTTTTCTCCTCTTCTCCTCTTTTCTCCTCTCTCCTCTTTTCTCCTTCTTTCCTCTTTTCTCCTCTTTTCCTTCTCCACTTTTACTAATATGCTCTTGCTTTTGCTTTTTAATTTAGGATATAGGACGTTTAGGGTTTTGTGTTTTTTTGGCTCTCTATGCATGTTGAGAGCTCTCTATGTATGCATAGATCTCCTAATGCATGCATAGAGATTTTAGGGTTTTGTATTATTTTGTATTAGTTCTTATTCTTGTGTTTAATTTACTAATTATTTTGTTTAATATTTTGTTTTGCAACTCTTTCACCAATCTTTCACCAATCCTCTCCTTCAGCTTCGCAAAAAATAGGTAGACCCTCTTTCGATTTTCCTTGTTTATGCTTTTTTCTACGTATTATTGCATCCCTGTTTTATGGTTTAGGGTTAGTTTAGGGTTCTTGTAAGCTTATACATAGGATTAATTCAAGATTTATGCATAAAACCTATCATAAGCTTGCAATCTCTATGCATAGCATTCTTGCAAGCTTTATGCATAAGCTCTATTCATAGAGCTTGCGAGCTTGTGAAATCTTTATGCATAAGCTCTATGCATAGGCTTTATGCATAGAGTTTGCAAGCTTATAAAATCTCTATGCATAGGTTTCTTGAAATCTTGCATGGACATTGTACATAGAGCTTGCATAGCCTTCTTGTTGAAAGCTCTATGCATAGTCTTCTTGTAAAAGCTTAATGCATATGCTCTATGTATAGGCTTTATACATAGAGGCTGTAAGATTATGAAAGCTCTATACATAGGGCTTGTAAGCTTATGCAAGCTCTATACATAGAGTTTATGCATAGAGCTATATGAATCTAGCTGAATGCATGAATTAATATCTATGCATAAAGCTTAATACATAATGTTTTATGTATAAATCTTATGGATGAGCTTTATGCATAAGGCTTCACATGCATTATGTTTTTATGCATAAAGCTTTTTTTGATGTAGAGTGCCTTGCGTGGATGGAGAGCATAAGCTTTTTGAATGTTTATACTCTCTTATACATATAACATATATTTCTTATGCTATGTTTTTCTATGCATAAGGTATTCTCTTTATTCATAGAGTTTATATATGTTATCAAGGTAAGATCTCTTATCCATGTAAGACAAGATCATGTTTATTACACCATTGGGTGATGGGATTAAGGGTTAGCATAGTGCATAAGGCTTATAGCATAGAGCTTATGCATAAGACTTATGCATATGGCTTATGCATAGAGCTTATGCATAAGACTTATGCATAGAGCTTATGCATAAGACTTATGCATAGAGCTTATGCATAGAGCTTATGCATAAGACTTATGCATATGGCTTATGCATAGAGCGTATGCATAAGTGTTGCATAGAGCTTATGCATAAGACATGCATATGGCTTATGCATAGAGCTTATGCATAAGACTTATGCATAGAGCTTATGCATAAGACTTATGCATATATGGCTTATGCATAGAGCTTATGCATAAGTCTTGCAGCCTTATTATGCAAGCTTATACTTAAGGCTTGCAAGCCTTACTATGCATACGATTGCATAAACCTTATTCATAAAGCTTGCATAAGACTTACGTATAGAGCATTACACAAAGCTTATGTATAGATCATTATGCATAGGCTTTATGCATAAGGCTCTATGCGTCCAGCTTTAGGTGTAGGCTTCTATGCATAGAGCTCAATGTGTAGGCTCTATTTACAAAATCTATGCATATAGATTTTTGCATAAGGCCTTTATAAATAGCTATTTATGAATAGAGATAGCTTCTCTCTCCATCCTTGTTCTAATTACCTTCTTAATTTTGTATGGAGAGAATATAAGCTAATGTATAAGTTATTTTTAAAATCTCCCTCAACGGCTGGGGAAAAGAAGCCCGTTTGACGCTTTTTTAATATTTTTAAAGTCTCCCTCAACGGCTGGGGAAAAGAAGCCCGTTTGACGCTTTAAATGTTATTTTTAAAATCTCCCTCACGGCTGGGGAAAAGAAGCCCTGTTTTATGGTTTACATAATGCTTTGTGTAATGCATAATGATTTGTATTTAATGAGCTACATATACATGTTATCCTGCTAGATGGAGCCTCTCAATCTTGAAGAGAGAATAGCGTGTCCATGCATGCGATGTAAGTACCAAATCTTTCGAAAACAAAGGATTTACAACCAGCATGTTCATGACGCTGGCATATTTCCAATGGAGCGCTTGCAAAATTTACGATTTCAATCGTACAACCAAGCAAGTGTGCAGCCGCATCTTGATAACATTGCGCCTGTGAATTCTCGTCCCCAACAAAGGATGAGGATATCGCAGGAGGGAGTGACAGATGGAGCTCAATTAAGAGCACCCGAGGGAATGGAAGAAGGTCAGGAAATGGAAGAAGGTCCAATGGAAGAAATGTTGGATGCCTTCATCGAGCAACAAGAAGCTCTCTTCGAGGAGCATGAACATGAAGATCATCAACCACGACATTCTCAACGATCAAATTATGAACCAGAGGAAGAGGCCATGCGTAAACTTGCACGCCTTCCATTATACAATGGTGCCAACATATCTGTATTGCGTGCATCTCTTACGATGCTAAATTTGCAGTCAATTTTTGGATGGTCTTATACAAGTGTCATTGAACTATTCAAGTAAGGAATTTTTTTGGAGATTACACCTACTGTTGAAATGATAAATTTTCAACTTGTATTTGACTACTGTGCAAGGTATTCTCATGTGGACAATGCATGATTGGCCTGGCTATGGAGAATGCTCAGGTTTGTCTATATCGGGTTACAATGCATGTCCTGTATGTGGTCCTCGACTTGATTGAAGATACTCAAAAGCATTACGAAAGAATGTCTACCAAGGACATGTTAGGTATCTTCCAGAAAATCATGAATTGCGGGATGGTAATCTAGGAAGACCTCCTCCAAGTGCATTGAAGGCAAGCGATTGGAAGATCAAATGGGAGGAATGTGGCAACTTGGCATGTCCTGGGATGAAGAGGCTCTCTATCTTTCACCAACTCCCCTATTGGG
The DNA here is from genome assembly GCF_041138505.1 of Cibotium barometz. Lineage (NCBI taxonomy): Eukaryota > Viridiplantae > Streptophyta > Polypodiopsida > Cyatheales > Cibotiaceae > Cibotium > Cibotium barometz. The sequence continues at coordinate 36,804,549 of NC_141094.1, forward strand.
GTGATCTCCAGGTATGCAAGCTCTTTCGGACTTTCCCACAGGTAGATGGCTAGAAGCTACAATTTTAGAAGCCAAACGTGCTGGTTTAACTATAACAGAGGAGGAGGAGGAGCTTACAAAAGGATGCGATTGGCATGTAAGTGTTTAAGTTCTACATGTCTCTCTTTTTTTTCTCTACATGTCTCAGTGTTTGTTTCTCCATCAACAATCTTTATGTGCTATTTGTAGTATCACAAATATGGGGCGTTTTGGTCACATGGACGTCATTTTTGAGTAGAACGAATAGACCAAAGAAGAGCAACCTTTGATTGTGGTGTCACAGCACAGTTTGTTCAAGAAAGTCGTGCAAGTGCAAGTGATGATAACACAATTACTGGAATGCTTGATTACTTTGGAACCATTCAAGATATATTAAAGGTTGCTTCAGAAGTTTTGAGTTGTTTATCTTTGATGTGAAGTGGTTCAAGGTAATCATGAATGGGCCACATGCAACTGTACGTAGAGACAAGAGTGGCCTCATCCAAGTGGACTCCACAAAGGTATGGACCGATCAGCAAGATACTTTTGTGCGCCCAGAGATTGTGAGCAGGTTGTCTTTAAAGCGGATCCAAAAGATCCACGCTGGCTATTTGTGGTTCAAGTCGCCCCCCGCAGTAAGCAAATTTTTGAAGAATTTGAGCTACAACAAGGTGATGTGGATGCACAGGGTGGTGGAGAGCAGCAAGAACAAGCCGATATCAACAATGAAGAGGAGCAAGCAAATGAAGAGGAGCAACTAGAGCAAGATCCAAATGAAGAGGTGCAAACCAAGGAAGCTGAAAAACATGTTGAGGAAGAAGACATAGATGATGAGGACATCCTTCATCAAGGGACTTTTAATGATGAGGATGCTGAAATGTACATAGACATAGATCTCTTTGGGGCTACTGATCTTAATGAGGATGATAGGATAGATAATGATTTTTAAAATAATGTATCTTAATGATTATGCAAATAGTTATGACATATTTGTAATGATTTTATGACATTGAAGGTCCTTTCATTGTTTACCATTGTTAATGTTTACCATCATAATCACTACTGTAGGTGCAAGTTGATATAGTTTTACCATTGTTGTTTATCATTGTTAATGTTTGTCATATGGTTCTTTCATTGTTTACCGTGTAATTTTCATTTCGCACAAGTTTGTCATATGGTTTTTTGTCCAACAGGCCATGGGTGACTCACCGCCCTACGACTACAGTCCTGATTTCTCATTTAATCCTACACCGCAGGGCATGAGTCCCCAGCAGTTATATGGTTTTCTTTCGTCCATGACTCCAGAGAGCAGAGAGCCATGGCTCAAAGTTATTGGGGTTCTGGAGCAGGGACATCTGCCTCACCATCTGGCTTCCCGACGCCAGTTCCCACACCCGTGGGTACGACAGCAGCTCCCACACCTCATACCACACAGCCTTCCACTCCTCTTACAGCTCGATCTACCACCTCTTCACATAGACGGCGCTCACGTAGTAGGTCTTCAGGGGGAGGTTGTTGTGGTGGTAGTGCCACAGATGCTGTGACACCACCACCACGTGAGCGTCGTCCTTCGCTCTCATCTGTTGAGCACACCCATAGGGTCACCTTCCACTCCCTAGGGTGCACATGACCATGACAACAGCAAGATATACACAATTAGAGATGGGGCACCAATAATGAATAGTGCAGGGAAGGCAATGAAGACACGCATTCGACAATTGTGCACTATACAGTTTCACGACTCTGTCATGACTAAATGGGATCAGCAAGATAAGGGGAAGAAAAATTATATAAATACAAAGATAAAGCAAGAGTTTCAGCCATCTGACCCTATGAATGTCGTCTCTAATGAGTGGATACAGTATACAGCTCGCATTTTGATGGGGCATCGTAGGTCAGAGGCGAGGGATGCATTTAGAGAGGGGAAAGAGAAACCTGTTTGGCTAGATGACAGGGAGTGGGCAGCCATTGCTCAGGAGCTCACAGAGACACCAGAGAGGTTTCAACAACAAAGAGAGGCGGCAAGGGCAAGACTCCAAACAGTAGGGGCTTCTCATCTTGGGAGTGGTGGTTACGAAACCATGCCCCATGAATTCGTAAGTATTTGTAGCAATTTTATTTATGTAAATGTATGTATGTGGGCTAAATGTTGATTTCTAAAAGTTATAATTGTTAATCGTTTGTGTAGGAGTTGGCCATGAATCGCCCACCAAGTAGGCGAGAGGAGAAGTACGCTGGCCTTGTGGCCTTATTTGAGATGCTTGAAGAAGAAGGAGAGACCGTCAATTGGGAGGCATTACCATGATGTAAGATGACCTTCAAACTAATGGTATATGATCAAAACATTCTTGAGTATTAATGTTTAATTTAATTTCTTGTTTATCGATCTGGAAAATAAAAAAAACGAGCACGGTTGTTTTTGTGCTCTATTTCAGACAGAATGGTGCTGTCTGTTTGGTGTTGTTGATCCTGTTCATTGCATGCAACTAGGCAACAGCCAGGCAACACTATTCTGCCTAAAAAAAAATTTTTGGTACAGCGCCGGTATATTCCCTGGTATATACACCGGTATATTCACCGGTATATGTGCCGGTATTCATGCCGGTACTGACGTCGGTATAGACGTCGGTAAACGTCGGTATAGGGGCAGGTATACACCCCGGTATAAGTGCTGGTATAATAGCCGGTATAGACGCCGGATTAGTTGTCGGTATTAGCACCGGTGAGACATCGGTATAGCCACCGGTATGGGCGTCGGTATTGTTTCCCGATGCTTATACCGACGCCCATACCGACGTCCTCGTTTCGGCGCATATACCGGCGTTTATACCGATGATGACGGGGATTTTTTAGACCCCGTTCAATGACGTCGGTATAAGCGCCGGTATTAGGCTAACATGTAGTAGTGTATGTTAGAAAGCTACGCTACTACTCGGGTCCACCCATCCATAGGATGGTGCCGGCAGGACATTCCATCCTCCCACTTTCAACCCAAGCCACACATCAATTTTGTTTTCTAAATTCCTTAGTTAATGAACGTACACATTGTTTGTTTAAACAACCTTTAACAACCTTTAACAATGATACAACACTACTAACAAACAAGGAATTTTAAAAAATAGATACACTGCTCAAAATTATCCATAGCCAGATCCAGGCTCTCTTATTCGTTTACTTTATTGTGCCGATGGTCTAGAATTCGGTCTAGCCTCTATAGACTCCTCGTCTCGTCAACAGCTGACGAAGGACTCAAGATGGTCTGTCGCACTCTCTGGGCTCCATTGCTTGAACCTCCGGATCCTTAGAGGGATTTCTACATGCTAGGGTGGGCTTATTCACCGCACTAGCCTAGGCCCATAGAACTAGGTAGCATCATAATACTCGCCGAAACCGGCGAATCTCATCTTCCCAATGGTAGGAGGGATACCTTGGGCAGACTCCATGCCTCGCTAACGTCGCCGTGTCGCCTAGCTAAACAACACGAAAACAAGGTCAAATTTAAGGCAGGGAGAAGATGTACCTGTACTTTTAACATAATCAAGATAAGAACACAATTTCTTAACTAAACCATAGGATATGAGAGATAACATCATTTTCTCGAGAAAGCAATGATTTCACAAGAATTGCAGTATTTTTTTCAAAGCAAGGAAAAGTAGCAACTTCTTTCTTCATAATTAATGTTAAAATTAAAATCTCCCTAGGGTTGTTGTTGTGCACGCTTCTCGATATAATACTTTGGCATCTTCAAGGAGCAGCCATTATATTTACCTTCTCATAGCCCATGTCACCCATGAACTTAATGCTTCAGCTAGATCATAAATCGGAGTTCCTTTCCTCACTTTATGAGCATAAAACTTCTAGGTGGGAACCACCTCTAAGAGCCAAAAAGCCCTTACTAAAGTCATCACAAATGGGGGGGAATGTTTTCTTAAACTAGAATTTGGTGCAGAAGGTTGCACCTGCAAGGAGACAGGGGGAGTTCTCCCTTAAGTCTATTCACACGGGTGGAGGGAGGAGAGCAACTAAGGACACCCTCTACTCAACACAAGGGTGAGATAATGAAAAATATTATGCAGAACTTACTTGGAGATAGGCTAACAAGGGCTTGCTGGGAGAGAGGGGGCTGTAAAAGGTTGTTAGGTACAGTCTTGCACAGAGTGTCGGGTATAGTCTCTCCACAAAATGTCACGTATGGGCAGCACAAGGTGTCGGGGTGTCGACCATGGGGGTGCAGGGGTTTTTACATAGGGGATGGTATGGGGTACGTGTTAAAACCCTAAGATCTCTCTAGATAATTGTTATGCATAAACATGCATAAATCAGGCATAAACTCATCCACCCGACCACCCAAGGTATGTCCACATGAATTATAATAAAGTACATCATACCTTTACCTTGATGTCCCATACCATCAAGAGGTATAACTCCAATCCAGTAGCATGTAGCTATAGTGTGAAATGGTAGGTGAGTAGATATAATCCTCTATACAAGAGAACATCATATCATAACCTAGCCCTTAAGATAACATCAAGATGCCATAGCCTTGAGTGTCCCATGTCCCTATTATATAGGAGGGCCCTCAAGTGACTCTTGAATCTTCATTTCCCATGTGTGACCCTTGGATGCCTGACCCTAATTTTAACCCATAAGGTTAGTCCTAACCCATGCTCCACTACTAGATCTTGTTCCCATAATCCCATGCTCACAAGCCTAGTATATGAACACATAATGTGCATATTATATACTGCCCCTCTCTCAAAACATTGCACTCTTTCAATGACAAGAAAGAAATCTGTGTTGAACATTCTCAACACATTCCCAAGTCGAATCCTCTATTTCCCATTCTTTCTACCTAATTTTAGCCCCTTAGGGATTAGTCAACTACGAAGTTTCCTTTCCCTGAATTCAAGTACCTTATCAGGTTCATGTGGAACATAGGATAAATCTTCGACTTCAATGAGTTCTTGAGGAGTAACTGTGTTAGCTTGACCTCTGAGTTTCCCTTTCAATCTACTAACATGAAAGACTGGATGATGAACTCTAACATGTGGAGGTAGTTTTAGTTCATACGCAACCGTGCCAATCCGATGTATAACTCAAAATGGAACACAATATCTAGGAGATAATTTAGGGCATTTTTTTGTTGATAAAGTCTTTAGGAACTTTTTAAATAAACCAACGCTCTTGGTTCAAAAGACCGAGATGAGCGTCCCCTATCAGCATAAAATCGTGCTCTATCCTGAGCACTCTTGATAGAATCTTGAGCTTAGGTTAGCATTTCTTGCATATCTCGCAAGAAATCCCTCGATGCATCAAACTCAATGTCCTTAAGACCAACATCAATAGGTGCCCTGGGTTGATTCCCATACATAAGCATGAACGGACTAAAACCAATAGCCGTATGTTTAGAACTTTTATAGGCGAATTCCATCATAGGAAGATACTTTTCCCAATTTGATGATTTTCTAGATACATATGCACGAAGCATATCCTCTACAATCTGATTCACACGCTCTGTTTGCCCATCAGACTACGCATGATCAGGGGAACTCATACTCAAAGTAGTTTCCTCATTGTAAACCATTTGGAATAAAGTAGGAATACATGGCATTATAATAGTAGGAACCTGGGATCCATCGGGCGGCCCGACATACCCACATCTGCACATGGAATTATCGGTGTCCCGAGCTAGCCATATCAACATGGAGAGTCATCAACATCTCGATGAGTCACATATGTACATCCGTAAACCATCAGGTGGACTATAGAAATCACCTAAAGGACGGAACTAATGCCAACAAAGGAAGAATCCAAATTTCCTTAATCCAAACACAACAAGATAAACTCGTTGAACTGTAAAGAAAAAGATTTCAACAAGTGAAAATGTCGACGAGATTACACTCATCAAAACATGCAGGCTATAGATAAAAGAAGTTTATCTAGAGAATGCCTATACTGAATTCAAAAAATGAGATTGTCTTTGAATGTTGAGGTCAACATGCCAAGTGATGTAAGAAAAGCAACAATCATGAGCCCAAATTATCCGATAAGATAATATATGTGAGGGATCTCTAGCGTCCCATACCACCCTTACATACCTTACCAATTTGAAACTCCCTAGTATCCCGTCTAGGAAATATGAATAAAATCCTGTATAAAAAGAATAAGATGGCCTTATTTTAGACTTTCACATACTAAAACCTATCTCTATATACCTGAGACCACATCAAGGAATAACTCTTTCTGCGTACATCATTAGAAAAGAATTTGAATTATTGGCGCCTTTCTAATGATAACTACCCAGTAAACACACTAAAGTTGGGGGTAGAAAAATAACTCACCTAGATATAAAAGCAACTAGGTATCCAAGTTGGAATATGTACAAGAGTACAAGAAATATACTCCAAAATTACGTGCAAAAAATGAAAGCACCTTCAAAGCACATGAAATTATCCAAAAGATTAAAAGATCCTTATAAAACCATGGATAAAAGCATAGAAGCTCCTTGAATCCATGAAAACCATAGTTGATCATAAAAATCAATGCATGGCATCTAATGGTTATTAATCATGCCAAAAGAAGCATTAAAATTGGTGGCCAACTTATCAATCCGGAGTATATAAACGTGGTGTCGTTCAAGGAAAACTCCAACGTAAGCAAGTGAAACACGTGTGTAGCACTCATTAAGAACCCCTAGACACAAGTGAAACACGTGTGTAGCACTCATTAAGAACCCCTAGACACAAGTGATCTAGGCAGAACCTGATGAGTCCAAATAAAACTTGGAAAATATCCAATTAAATCCACCAAAACAAACAGATCAACTAACCCATGATAGAATTTTTCTTAGGCTTAAGAAATTAAGCACAGACCACACTTAAACAAGTGCAAAATAAATTATCATGAAAAAGTGTCAAAGGTGAAACACACTTTGAACGTAGATTCTAGCCATCATTAAAGAAATTAAGAAACATGTCCAAAAAGAATGACTAAACAATGGTAAAAAATCATGAAAACATCGTTTAGAATTAATCCAAACAGAAATAACTATTAATACGAGGTACAATCGTATTAATAATATGCGAATAACCCGCATCTATCTAATGTCAGCACGAGAAAATGTACTTCAATATTAAATAACCCTCAAAAATATTAAATTCTCGAGAAAAAAAATTATCATGATTTTTTTCTAATTTTTCCTAATTTTATAGGACCTCAAAATTTGATAATTTTGAATTCCACCAAACCTATTTTATGGCATTCCAAAACTATATTTTTCCAGAAACTTTTTAGCAATTAAACTTGCCAAAAAACCATTGATATTTTATAAATACCAATTTTTAGGATTTCTAAAAATAATTTCTAGAATATTCCTATTTTTTCCTGAGAATCCCATCATTCATGAAATTTTCAATTCCGCCTCACAATTCTTAAATCCAATGAAAATTTATAATTTTTTGGGTCAAAAATATATTTTTAAAGGAATTTGAATGGTCATGGGTGCTCGAATGGACACACTACATGCCAAACAACAACCCCACATTTTTTAGAAATTTAAAATATCCTTTCTCTAATTTTTCACTAATTTTCAAGAATTTTTTGAAAATTTTAATTTACCCCGAACGCATAAGAATACAAACGGTCAAAAAATTTTGAAATCCCAATGGTCTTCCCGAAATATGGAAAGCCAACACTTTCGGGAAAATGAAAAGACAAAAAAAATTGGAATGTGAAAGGTCAAAAGTTTCCGGAATCCGAAAGGTCAAAAGATTTCCCAGAATTCGGAAAGCCAAAAGGTTACTTGGGAATGTGAAAAGCCAAAGGGTTTTAAGAGAAAAAAATTCAAAAATTTAAGAGAAGTTTTTTCTCTTAAATCTCATATTTTCTCAAAACATTTTCAGGCTTTTGCAAGCTTTTTTAAAAAAACTTTGTAGAAAATCAGGGAATTCATTCTACCAAAACTATCCGCAATAAAATGTGTGGTGTTTTGGTAAAAATGTCCATTAATGCTTATTTTAAACCATAAAAATAGAAAAAAATAGTATATTACTCACAAAATTCCCCCGCAACGTCGATTCATCCATTGAATAGAAGAAACACGTATTCCAACTGCCATATCGACAATCCACATGCAAAATCATTAAAACAAATCAACAAAATACCATTTTTATTCAGTAAATATTAAAATTTACTTCCAAAAATGCCAAAAATTGCAATAAGAAAGAAACATCAACAACAATTAACTAGAGATTGCTCTGATACCAGTGTTAAAACCCTAAGATCTCTCTCGACAATTGTTATGATAAACATGCATAAATTAGGCATAAACTTATCCACCCGACCACCCCCGAGCCCCCAAAGGATGCACACATGAATTATAATGAAGTACATCATACCTTTACCTTGATGTCCCATACCATCAAGAGGTATAACTCCAATACAGCAGCATGTAGCTATAGTGTGAAATGGTAGGTGAGTAGATATAATCCTCTATACAAGAGAACATCATATCATAACCTAGCCTCAAGATAACATCAAGATGCCATAGCCTCCCTTGAGTGTGCCCCATGCTCCTATTATATACGAGGGCCCTCAAGTGACTCTTGACTCTTCATTTCCCATGTGTGACCCTTGGATGCCTGACCCTAACTTTAACCCATAAGGTTAGTCCTAACCCATGCTCCACTAGATCTTGTTCCCATGCTCCCATGCTCCCATGCTCACAAGCCTAATGTGGGTTAGCCTCCTAGTATATGCACACATAATGTGCATATAATAGTATGGGTGTCGGGAAAGGGAGAGCAAAGCATCGTGTAAAGGACGGTGTACGGGTGAAAGGACACCAGCAAGTGGCTGCGTTAGTATGGGGAAGGGATGGTGCCTATACGCGGGTAAAAGATTAGGTATGCATGTACCTTCCTGGTCAGTGGTAGCATAGGTGTCAACGTGCTCGCCACCACTGGGGACCGTACACTAGGGTGGTTGTCCTTTTTTCCTTATGTGGCCATTTTATGGGTGTTCGGGTATGTGAACGACATCTTTTTGGGGTGGTGACCCCTTTTTTGGGGTGTTGACCCTCGATCTGCATGTTAGTGCACCCGATGATCGTGAATTTTTTTTGGTGAAAATGTACGGGGGTTTCCCTGGTCATGGGAGTGCAGATTGTTCGTCAATCGGACACTCAGTTGTGCATTTATTAACGTTTGAAGTTTATTGCATTTTAATTGAAAAAAAACTAAAAATTTACGTAGAGGCTTGATCCGATGTCTGTTTTGAGTGCTATAGAATCCTATATTAGGGTAAAATTGTGTGAAGATTTCAAATTTGGACTCATAATTTTAAGATTCCAAGTAAAAATATATCGATTATAAAAATTGATGATTTTTACATCATAAAAAGATCATAAATTCAGTTGTCAAATGAGTATATATTATTATTAAAGATGGGCATGTTACATCCTTCCCCCCTTAAAGAAATCAAGATGTCCTCATCTTGTCAAATGAGTATATATTATTATTAAAGATGGGCATGTTACATCCTTCCCCCCTTAAAGAAATCAAGATGTCCTCATCTTGTCATGAATTCGGGGTAATATTTTAAGAGTGTAGCTTCATCTTTCCAAGTTCCATCCTCTTCAAGATAATCGTTCCATTGTACTAGATATTCTATAAGAGTTCTATTACGGAGTTGCCTTTCTCTAGAATCTATGATCCTACTAGGCTGCAACACAAGGAATCCTTGAGTTAGGATTAAAACTTACTCATCATCAAGAATATGATTGAGACTCGGTACGTAAGTCTTTAACAAACTTACATGAAATACATTGTGGACCTGAATATGGGCTGGGAGCTGTAGCTTATAGGCATTTCTGCCCAGATGTTTGCCCAGATGTTTGATGATTGTATAGGGTTCATAGTATCTTGGGTTGAGCTTCTTATATTTCCCAAGTGACAAAGAGCTACGCTTGGGTCTCATTCGAGAAGAACTTTGTCTCATTCCTTGAAGATCCTTTCTCAGACCTCCTTATGTCGGCATAATGCTTTTGCCGATCACGAGCAACCTTAATATCTTGCTGGATAGCTTTGATCTGTTCCTCCATCTCCTCAAGCATTTTTTGGATGCCTCAACTCTTAAAGTCGGATTAGAGAAATCTAGATGAGATAAGAATTCTTGCCCATAGAGTGCTTTGAATAGTGACATTCCTATGCTCTGATGATAAGATGTATTATAAGCGAATTCTACCACATGAAGGTATTGATTCCATCTTCTTGGCTCCCGTCCACAATATGCTTTCAGAATGTCTTCAAATATTTGGTTGACTCTCTCAGTCTGGCCATTTGTCTATGGATGATAAGCTATACTAAAGCAACATTGAGTACCCAAGGCCTCAAAATAAGGACTAGCAAAACTTGGAAGTGAAGTGAGAATTTGGGTCACTGACTATTCGCTTCGGTAGACCATGAAGCTTGAATATCTTCTTGATGAATAACCAGGAAACATTAGAAACTTTGAAGGTTTTCTTTGCTAGGATAAGATGAGCTACTTTGGTTAGCAAGTCCACCACCACTACAATGGAATCACATCCTTCTTGTACATTGGGGAGACTTGTGACAAAATCCATACTAATGCATTCCCATTTAATTTAGGGGATATCAAAGGGTTGAATCTTCCCAGGCATTTTGACTCTTTCAGCTTTGATTCTTTGACATGAGAGACATTTCTTCAAGTATCGAAGGACATCATTTTTCAAGCCCACCCAATGATAGCTCCTTCTTATAGAATTCAAGGTTTTTGCATAGCCTGGATGCTCTGTAGTGGGGCTATTATGAGCTTCGTGGAGGATGAACTTATTTAGGGAAGGATCCTTATAGGAATACATATCATGAGATTAAATTAGAGGCACCCATCATGGATGGAGTAACCTTTGACTAGGTTTTTCTATTTTTTTTTGAGGTTACTCCTTCTTTGACTAGGTTCACCATCCTTTGGTAATCAAGATCATGAAATGACACTTCTTTCACCTTGATTAGAATGGGATCATTTGTGGCATAGAAATTACACTCAAGAAAGATTTACTGAGTGCATCAGCTACCACATTATCCTTCCCACGATAGAATTTGATGTCAAACTCATATTCTTGTAGGATTTCAATCCATGTTCTCTGCCTCATGTTGAGGTTAGGTTGGGTAAAGATCCACTTTAGACTCTTGTGGTCAGTCCACAAGCATGAATTTGCACCCCAAGAGATAATGTCTCCATAATTTAAGGCAATGAACAACAGCTAATAGTTCTAAATCATGGGTGGCATAATTGGCTTCATATTGCTTCAGCTTGCGAGAAGTATAAGCCACTCGTCTTCCTTCTTGGCCTAAGACATCACTAAGGGCTAGCCTACTATCAATAAACCACCTCAAATTACTTGATGAAATCATGAAGTTTCAAGACTAGAGCTGAGGTAATGATGGCTTTGAGTTGATCAAAGCTGACTTCATGGATTAGCAACCACACTATTTTGGAATCCTTATTAAGAGATTTGTCAAGGGTGTAGCTACCAGGGCATAATCTTTAATGAAAATTATGTACCATCCTCTGATTCCCAAAAATCCACGAACTTCGCGGATTGATTTAGGGGTTAGCCATTCCAATATATCCTTCACCTTGGTGGGATCTACTTAGATACCATCTTGGGAGACAATGAATCCCAGATACTCAATCTGATGAGTAAAGAAGGTACATTTTCTCTTCTTAGCATAGATTTTATGTATGCGCAGTAATTGCAACACTCTGCGCACATGCTCCTCATGCTCTTCCACCAACTTAGAATAGACTAAGATGTCATCAAAGAAGACAAGCACAAATTCATCCAAGTAGGGATGGAATATCTCTTGCGTTAGGTAGTTGAAAGTTGTAGGAGAATTAGTTAACCCGAATGACTTTATAGTAAACTCATAGTGGCTATAGCGGGTATCGAAAGTTGTCTTGGGTGTATCTACTTCTTTGACTCTGATCTGATAGTAGCCAGATCTCAAGTCTATCTTTGAGAAAACCTTAGTCCCATGAAGCCTGTCAAGAAGCTCATCGATGCGAGAGATATGATACTTCTTCTTGTTTGATTGAGCCCCCTGATAATCTATGCAGAGACAAAGAGTGTCATCCTTCTTTTTTTGGAAAAGAACACGTGCTCCCCAAGGAGAGCTACTGGGCATACAAATCCTTGCTCAATAAGTTGGGAAAGTTTCTCCTTGAGTTCAATGGCTTTAGGGAGAGACACCTTATAGGGTGTTTTTGAGATAGGTTGAGCACCAGAGATTAGCTCGATTTCATGATCAACTTCTTGAGGAGGAGGTAGCCATGCACGCTCGTCAAGAAAGATGTTAGAGAATTCTTGGAGCGAAGAGGGTTTAGGTTTCTTACTAGGTTCAGCAACTTTGTTGAGTTTATCTAGGAAAACTTGTTGTCCCTTAATTTCTCCCTTGAGAAGATGTTTTTCTTTGACTACCCTAGCCTTAGGTTTACATGTCTTCCCCCCCTAAACTCATACTACTTGGCCATGGTAATTTTTAAAAGTGATACTCCCCTCATTACAGTGAGTACTAGCATTGTTTGCAACACAATTAACCATTCCATGCCAAGGATCCCATCATAAACTCCTTAATATGGCAGGATTCTAAAATGGCCATGAGTTTGTTCACTACCCATTTCAAAGTCAAGGTTTCCTACAAAATGGTGAGATACTATTTCCTTCCCACTATCTAGCTCTACAGCCATTTTCCTAGCTGGTTTTTGACCGAGATTTAATTTTTGTAAGCACGTAGAAGAAAGAAATGAATGGGTACTTCTACAATCAATAAAAAATTAGAATAGCTTACCTGCATGATGAGTGGCTGGGATTTGAATAACATCGAATTGTTGATTCGGACCAAGGTATCAACAATTAAGGCATAGATATGTACATGTACTTCTATCTTAAACAAGATAACAACACAATTGCTTAACTAAACCATAGGACACAAGAGACAACATCATTTTCTTGAGAAAGCAATGATTTCATAAGAATTGTGGCATTTGTTTTAAAGCAAGGAAAAGTAGCAACTTCTTTCTTACATAATTAATGTTAACATTAAAAGTAAATAAAAAAACCTCTTTGTTGTACGATTATTAAGCTAGCTTGGCTATTACTTCCTTCCCCAAAGGGAGAGATGGGGCCACATCCGAGGCATTCTCTCTAGGGTCATTATTGTGCACGCTTCTCGAGGTGATACTTTGGCTACTTCGAGGAGGAGCCATTGTATTTACCTTCTTGTAGTCCACATATTGGCAAACTCGACGTTCAGTCAGATCACAAATTGGAGTTTGTTTGCTCACTTTATGAGCATAAAACTCCTAGCTGAGAAGCACCCCTAAGAGAGAAAGAGCCCTTACTAAAGTCACCGTCTCGCAGATGGGGCGAAAGGTGTCCTTAAACTGGAATTTGGGGCAAAAGGCTGCACCTATCGGAAGAGAGGGGGAGTTCTCCTTGAAGTCTATTCACACAGGGGTGGGGGAGGGGGGGGGAGATCAGTTAAGAACACATTGTACTCAACACAAGGGTGAGATTTTGAGAAAACATTCAATAGAGCTTACTTGGAGATAGGCTAAAAAGGGCTTGCTATAGGAGAGGGGTTGCAAAGGGCTGTTGGGTACAGTTTTGCAAAGAGTGTTGGGTACCGACTATCGGGTACAGTCTTGTCTATGTGATGCATTTGTGGTGACCTTGAGTATACTCCATTGATCATTGGTTACACTTGATTAACATCTAAGTGGTGGCATGTGTTGCTTTAATGGTGTGAGATTGTTTATGTGATGATCTTGTGCATTGCTTGATTCATTCAACAGCTAACCTCACACCATGTCTTTTAACATGGTATCATATCTCCTTTCCATGGGAGTGTAATCTTTCATGAGTTAATAGATACATCTTTATGATTGTGGGTAGCATTCTCTATTAACATTGAGTGGTATTCTTTGTGAGTGACTCCTTGTTGCATTTGTGTTGCTAATTCATCACTTCATTGAGTGTAAGATCCCTGTTCCCACCGAGCAACAGATTCGGGATACTAGCAGCGGAAGTAGCACTTCTCGCGCGGGACAGGGGTCCCACATTCGGGGCCTCACCCACGGATATCCGGATAAGAGACTAATCCGTCGGTTGTTCCAAAACCGAACCCGGAAAAACTTCCTTTACCGGAAGGCACGGGCGATTCCACCAGGATAACTTTTTACTCTAACGTAGTCAAGATCATTTCTGATCGAGCTGATCCAATTACATCTATAAGATACTTGGTCAGATCAAGGGAGAAACTTGCACTTGGATCATTGGGATCAACGCTTTTTTCCCCATTCAAGAGGCACAGCCGTTAATTCCTATCCATAGAACAGTTAGTGTCCGAGATTTATTTTATCTATCGTAAAAACAAAAGTTTGAGTCTCGATTTATGGATCCATCAGTCCAGCCTAACCCCATCCAGTCCCATGGGTTAGCCAACCGCCCAACCACTGTAGTGATGGGATCCAATTAAGAATTTGGTTAGGTTTTGTCCCGGGTACCAAGGAAAAGAGTTCCAAGGCCCCCTAGCCGGATGTTCATGCAAAAATAAAACTACTCACACCACTCACACACCCAATATGAAATTTCCTTTTCACAGATTCAACCAGTTTAAAACAATCCTTTAATAAAACCATAGTATCACTGATCACCATCTTCCAATTTATCCAGTTGATTCTTAATTTTTCCATCATTCCTTCATCAGAGTATCTATGGCATCATTGGCAACTAGGACGCTCACCACCTGTCCACTCAGGGGCCGTTTCCTAATTCCTAGCCCATAATACTCGGCAATATAATCACTTATCAAGATGGACTCTCGTTGAAGATCAGCAAGATCAACCAACAGATCCATATAAAGAGCCATGGACTCATCCATTGAAGACCAGCAAGGTCAATCAACCAGATCCATGCCCGATTTCAGAAAACAACTCCTACTCTTGTTCCAATATCTTCCTCGACGCACGCGTGGGTATCCTAGGCGACCTAGATCCTGAGCACCGTATGGTCAGCACCCTCTAGGATCCTTCGCAGGTGACCTAGCGCTTCACTCATAGGCCGCTTCCTTGGCCCCTCATCCACCGTACTTGAAGCTCACCATTTTAATCGCACCGTGGCTGGTCAAGACCTCGGCCGACCTTGCTACGCGAGACGTCCTTCATTGACTCTCCGTCAGCAGTTGCAACATTATCAGTTAGGTCTCCACGATCTTAATCACAAGATGGTCAAAATGCTCCCCCAGCATTCTTGACATAAAACAGTCATTTACAAACAGCATTTACAAACAGTTTACAATACAGTTTCTATTTTAACTTTCATTTTTCCACATTATCCCTCATCAATCCACATTACTTATTCCATATTCCATTTATATGTATACTCATCCCATCACATCATTTTCCATCTCAACACTTCATATTCCTTCACATCACCTATCGTATATTCACATCCATACATATATCCACATCCACATCCACATTCACATCCATACATCCATACATCTATTTTCACATCCACATCTACATGCACATTCATGCATCCACATCCATACATCCACATTTACATGCACATTCACATCTATACATCCACATCTATATGCGTACATTCACATCTACATGCACACATCCACATCTCTATGCATACATCCACATCCACATTCTCCTCCATACATCTACATCTACATGCATACATCCACCTCCACATTCACATCCACATCTATACATCTACATCTACATGCATACATCCACATCTCTATTTACATCCTCATCTATACATCTACTTCTACATGCATACATCCACATCACCATTCACATCTACATCTATACATCTACATCTACATGCATACATCCACATCCACATCTATACCTCTACATCTACATGCATACATCTACATCTCCATTCACATCCACATCTATACATCTACATCTACATGCATCCATCCACATCTCTATTTACATCCTCATCTATACATCTACTCTATGTGCATACATCCACATCTCCATGCATACATCCACCTCCACATTCACACTCACATCCATACATCTACATCTACATGCAAACATCCACATCTCCATAAAATTCTGTTAATTAATCTAGGATGATAGTTCCTAGAATATGGTAGGAAGTCCTCTTTTTATGCTTTGAATGAAATTATTTTATGCGTAATTTCTATAAAAATTTTGCCATAGCTCCGCTACTATGACTGATAAATCTCAATTTTTTCTAAGGGATAAAGCTTATCATTAAGGAAATAATTAGAATGGTCTCTAATTGGATCATCAATCCATAATAGATTGAATCATCAATATGCATAAACTAAAAGTATAGAAAAAAGCCATTAATTTGGCCTCAAGCATAGCTTAATCTTGGATTAAGGAAAAGCTTTATGAAAAGCTTCATTTGGATTGAGAATGGGTCATGAGTATGACCATTTCTTGAGTGAGAGAGAGAAATTACATAAAAATCATTAGAATTTAAACATAAATGGAAATTAACTTCAATAGCATTTATTAAATTATGTAACTCTTCACTACTATTCACCAATTAACTTCAATAGCATTTAAAAACCATACCAATTAAGCTTCTCAAGCTTGAGAGGGGTTGAGAAGAGAGAATCATTGAGAAATTATAGAAAAGATCAAAATTCAATATACTTACCTTATAATTTGCTTGATTCTTTATTCACGGTAGAGGCCCCCAACCAATCAATTGGTTTAGTATGTTGATGGAGCCACCAATGGGGATTGAAGAAAGAGAGAAGTGTCAAAAACTAGTGAATTATTAAAGAATTCACAGTTCTTGGCTTAGGTGGAGTAGAGTAACAAAGCATAAGACACTATATATTTTTCAACAAGAGGGAGGCTTCTATTTATAGGAAAAATTGAGCTCCTAACCAAACAAACTGATTCTAGAATTTTCTAAATCAGTTTGGTCAATATTTGACCATTTTTAGGTCAGTTAAGCTAACTTTTTGGAACTAGACTTGAATGAGGAGAGAGGAGAGATGAAATATCTCTATTTTTATGAGTTTAAAACTCATTCAAGCATGTGAAATATGCACCTCCTTTAAAGAACTCCCCTTCCTTACATATGTGTCATAATGGAATCATTTTAATATTGCTCATAGTTTTTTACTAATAAACCTTGTACATTTTCAACTCTTCATCTTATGTGAAATATGCACCTCCTTTAAAGAACTCCCCTTCCTTACATATGTGTCATAATGGAATCATTTTAATATTGCTCATAGTTTTTTACTAATAAACCTTGTACATTTTCAACTCTTCATCTTATGTGAAATATGCACCTCCTTTAAAGAACTCCCCTTTCTTACATATGTGTCATAATGGAATCATTTTAATATTGCTCATAGTTTTTTAGTAATAAATCTTGTACATTTTCAACTCTTCATCTTATGTGAGCATTTACTCATTTTTGGATACCCAAAATATCTCATATTTTTAATATTGCTCATAGTTTTTTACTAATAAATCTTGTACATTTTCAACTCTTCATCTTATGTGAGCATTTACTCATTTTTGGGTATCTTCTTTTACAAATTGGATTTATCTCCTCCCTACACATGGATTGATGCTATTGGCCCATAGGAACCTTAATTGGACCATAATCTAAAAATTTCTGAAAATCTAGACCCTTAGACTAAGGTTCTTCCAATTAATTCCAATTGCACATTGGAAAATTCTTTCTGAATTTCTGTTTCAGGGGGATTCATTTTAATAAGGTGAGATATTTTTCTATCCAAAAATATTCAAAATTTGAATATTCTCTCTCTAGAATATTCTCTCTCTAGGTTAAAACAGTTATAAACAAGGTCTTTATATTTCTGAAGAGGGATTGATTACAGGGGAAGATACTAGACATCAAAAAGGGGTTGGGGGAGGAATCTTACATTCTACCCCACTTAAAAAATGCGAGATGTCCTCATCTCGCAAACTGGGATAATCTCGCAAACAGATCGGCTTCATTCTCCCAGGTGGCATCTTCAAAAGGATAGAACTTCCATTTTACTAATAATTCTCTGAGAATTCTGTTCCTGGGAATCTTTTCTCGAACATCGAGAATTTCTTCAGGTTGGAGTTCCATCTGTCCTTGGGTTGAAGAGGTTAGGATTTCATCATCAAGTATATGATTTGGGCTTGGCACATAATTCTTTAGAAGGCTTACATGAAATACATTATGAACCTTGAGATGAGGAGGCAAAAGGAGCTCGTAGGCTAAGTCACCTACTTTCTTTGTAATCAAATATGGCCCACAATATCTGGGTGATAACTTCTTGTACTTCCCAAGAGATAAGGAACTTCTTTTGGGCCGAACTCGAATGAAGACCATATCTGCTTCTTTGAATTCTCTATTTGTCCTCTTCTTATCCGCATATTGCTTTTGTCTATCATGGGCAGCTTTAATATCTTTACGAATTGACTGCATCTGTTGCTCCATGTCGTTAAGCATCTGTCTAGACATCTCGACCTTAATCAATGGGTCAGACCAAGTTAATGGAGTTAAGCAATCTTGTCCATACAGAGCTTTAAAAGGACTCATCCCGATACTTCGGTGATAAGAAGCATTGTAGGCGAACTCGACTAGATGCAGATAGCTTAGCCACTTCTTGGGTTCCCTGCCACAGCATGTCCGAAGTATATCTTCAATTACTTGGTTTACCCTTTCAGTTTGACCATCGGTCTCAGGGTGATAAGCTGTGCTGAGATCTAAGAAAGTTCCCACTGCTTCGAAAAATGCAGTCCAAAATCTTGAAGTAAATTTGGGATCTCGGTCACTTACTATTCTCCTCGGTAGGCCATGCAATCTGAAGATTTCTTTGAGGAACACTCTGGCCACATCCACTGCAGTGTAAGTTTCTTTTACTGGAATCAGATGGGCAACTTTGGTTAGTCTGTCGACTACCACGAAGATGGAGTTGTAACCTGATTGTACTGAAGGTAATCCAGTAATGAAGTCCATACTGATACATTCCCACTTCATCTGGGGGATGTCCAATGGATGTAACTTCCCAGGCATTTTTACTCTCTCAGCTTTGACTTTCTGGCATGTCAAACATTGACGTACATGGTTCAGCACATCCTTTTTCAAACCAGGCCAAAAGAAGCTTTTCTTTACGGACATGTAGGTCTTGATGAAACCTGGATGTCCTGCAATAAGGCTGTCATGGGCTTCATTCAGAATTTGGTCCTTGGTTTCCTCATCATTGGGAATGCATAACCTGCGATTATAATACATAATGCCGTCATCTAGGCTGTACCCTTGAGCTCTGATCAACTCCTGCGGAGTTTTGCTTTCCTGCGTAAGTAGGGTAGCAATAGGGCCAAAGAATCTATCCTGCATGATCTTCTCACTTGCTTGAATGATCAAAGGATTTGATATTACAGCAATTGCAAGCAAGGAGGCTTTTCTGTTGAGAGCATCTGCTACCACATTCTCTTTGCCTGGCCGGTACTTGATTTCAAAATCAAATTCCTGCAAGGTCTGCATCCACCTTCTTTGGCGCATGTTGAGGTCCTTCTGAGTAAAGATCCACTTTAAGCTCTGATGATTTGTCATCAAAGTAAATCTTTTACCCAGTAGGTAATGTCTCCACAACCTTAAGGCATAGACTACTGAAAGCAATTCCAAGTCGTGGACAACATAATTCCTCTCATGCGTTCTGAGCTTTCGGGATTCATAGGCCACTGCATGACCTTCCTGCATGAGTGCACCTCCCAGGGCAAAACCACTTGCATCAGTTACTACCTCAAAGGGTAGGGAGAAATCTGGCAGTTTCAGAATGGGACTAGTTACCAAGGCGGTCTTCAGCTTATCAAAAGCACTTTGGCACTTGGCAGACCATTGAAATGGGATATTCTTTTTGAGAAGGTTAGTTAGGGGGGAAGCTATGAGAGCATATTTTGGTATAAAAATTCTATACCAACCAGTCAATCCCAAGAATCCTCTGACTTCTTTCATTGTCTTTGGTTCGGGCCAATCTATGACATCTTGGATTTTTGCGGAATCTGGAGAAATTCCATCTTTGGATACCAGAAAGCCCAAGTATTCAACGTGGTCGGCAGAGAAAGTGCATTTGCTCTTTTTGGCAAAGAGTTGATGCTTCCTTAGAATCTCAAGAACTTTTCGGACATGAGTCTCATGGTCGGTTGCATTTCTTGAGTAAATCAGAATGTCATCAAAGAAAACTAGAACAAAGTCATCCAAGTATTCTCTGAGGATGTCCTGCATTAGGCGATTGAATGTAGCTGGGGCATTAGTTAATCCGAACGGCATGACAGTAAATTCATAATGCCCATAGCGAGTATTGATGGCTGTTTTTGGTATATCTGGTTCATTGATCCTGATCTGGTAATACCCGGATTTGAGATCTATTTTTGTGAAGATCTGGGCTCCATTTAGCCTGTCCAAAAGCTCGTCAATCCTTGGGATAGGATACTTATTCTTAACTGTCAGCTGATTTAGACCTCTGTAGTCCACACAGAGTCTAAGTGTTCCATCTTTCTTTTTCTGAAAGAGAACTGGCGCACCCCAAGGTGAAACACTGGGTCTTACAAACCCTTGTTCTAACAGCTGCCTAAGCTGTTCCTTGAGTTCGATGGCTTCAGGAACTGGCATTTTGTAAGAGCGTAGGGCTACTGGGGGTCAATTCAATCACATGATCTATTTTCCGAATTGGAGGCATTTCAGTTAGCTCTGCTGGGAAGAGATCATCAAATTCACTTAACCATTCTAGTTCTTTATCTTTAAGCTTTGAGTCTACAGGGTTCATTTTGACCACATAAATTTGTTGCTTCTTCCTAAGTCCTTTCAGTAACTTGGAAGCTTTTACTAACTGAAGGTCTGGGGATCCGGAAACTCCAGTTCCATGGACTTTGTTCCCGTGAAGGTCATGGAAGGAAATGGTTCCATTGTGACAGTGTATGTCAGCTTGATATTTGTGGAGCCAATCCATTCCAAGGATTCCGTCAAAAACTCCTAGAGGTAAGACTTTGAACTGACAGTCGGTTACATTACCATCTAGATTGAACTGGATAAGATCTGTCTCATGGTGAGTGAAAAGAGTCTTCCCACTGGCCAATTCAACTTGCATAGGTTTCCCTGATTTCTGTTCTAAGACTAGCTTACGCAAGCATCCAGGGGAAATGAATGAATGAGAACTGCCTGAATCAATCAAAAGCTTAAAAGGCTTACCCTGATACTCTGCTGGAGTATGGATGACGGAGAACTGCTTAGGTCCTTGATTTTCAATTGCAGCATAGATCTGCCCTTTTTCCTCTTCTACTACATCTGAAATTGTGACTGCTCTGGCTGCTGCAGTCTGAGGTAGAACTCTTTCTCTTTTGTTGTTCCCATTCTGGGAAGGAGTTCTGAGATTAGTCTGGATAGAGGCAGATGGATGGGCTGGAATTCTTCTGGGGTTTCCCTGGCTAGGGCGTGATTAGACTGGAATGAAGGGGTTGGTCTCTGAATTCGAGGTTCTTGACTTCCCTGTCTCCTTGATATGGCAGGAGTCGGGCAGTCTTTTAACAAGTGACCAAAACCCTGGCATCCATAACATCGGTTTTCAGTTCCGAGCTCATCCTTTTGATTTTTTGAAAGTGGTGAGGTTCCTGAGAAAGTACTCTGGGGGAAGGGTCTTCCTTCACTTCTGAATCTTCCTGCATCCTGATTCTGATCCAAGCCTTGTTGCCTCTTTGGGGGTGGAAAGTTGGAAGTATTTCCCTGGGCTTGGGATCTCTTAAAGTTAGAAGGTGTAGATTTTGGTGGGACCTTTACTACAAAAGCTTTGGCAAAATCTTTTGCCATTCTTACTACTTCAGCCATGGACACTGGCTTGGTGTTTTTGACCAGTGTGTCCAAGGGTTTGTTCATTCCTCGAATGAACCTGGCCATCAGTTGCTCTTCATCAAGAGGTGTTTTTGACCAGTGTGTCTAAGGGTTTGTTCATTCCTCGAATGAACCTGGCCATCAGTTGCTCTTCATCAAGAGGTGGTGAATATTTGAGTAGAAGGGCAAAGGCTTGGTGATATTCCTCGATGGATTTGCTCTCCTGCTTTAGTTCTAGGAATTCGTTCATTTTGGTTTCTAAAAATCCAGGAGGGCAAAATCTCTTTCTTAGATAGGTTTTTAGATCATTCCAGGATTGAGTATTTATGTCCAGACGATTGGTGTCACAGTGGTTCCTCCATGCTACCCTGGCTGTTTCCACTATTTTCAGCCGACCAAGAGCCATTTTGCTCCGCTGATTGTATCCTGTGACGTCAAAATACTCTTCCATGGCTTCCACCCATTTCTCCACAGCCTCGCCCAGGTTCTCCCCTTCTCCTTTGAAGGGTCCTGGCTGAGTCCTATGAAGAGCCTTGCGAACATCAAGGTCAAGTTCGTCATCTTCAGAGACAAGGTCTGGCTGACGACCACGGTTTCCTCGTCTCATGATTCTGTCAAAATTTATATATTAATAAATTTTTATTTTGCTATTATTCATGAGATCCTAAGACTTAAGAGTTCGAAAAACAATTTCTTAAACAAGACAAGATCTTATTGGAGATCTATGACATATGTCCGATAACAGATTTTTTTCTTTTATTTTAGAGAGGGAATAATTATAAGATCAGAAAGGGAGATTCTTACTCCTGTATACCTCGAAGGCTGGGGGTAATCTTACATTCTACCCCACTTAAAAAAATGCGAGATGTCCTCATCTCGCCAAGTAGAGGACAACTCTTTTTCTTAAGATCTAATTTTATTATGGGGTTCCTTATATTCTGGTCAACCCAACGGAATACTGGGATAAATATCCCCTATATAGAACTCATAACAATTCATTCAGATCATATTAGTCATATCTTTAACATGATAATGGTCCATTAGACCGAAAAGTTTCCTTCGGAACATTCCTCCACAGAAATTTCAGTCAAGCAAGTTCTCAATTTGACATCCCTTAACTTGATCTACCGGTCAAGTATTAATAGTAGCAATCTGACAGCACAACCCACTAATCTCATAGTGATTTGCTGAATTCATTATCATCATTCTAGTTATGAATATCATCACTGGGAATCGTCCCATTCATCCTCATTGTGGTTTCGTTCCAATTATTATATTGCAACTAAATTTCAGAAATCATCATTTTTCAATCAGCATTTTCAATCAGAATCCAAATCAATTCATCAATTCTCAACAAAATTAAAAATCATATCAACCACATTCAAAATCATTATCTGGATAGCATTAACGCTTATAATTTCAAGTCTTAGATTTACTCGTATATACTGTCAGTAAAGAGCTGCAGTATACTCTCGGTATATACAGGTAGTCATGGCCCTTGGAATTATAAGGTAAATACTATCATGTCTAGGCCTCAAGCAAGTCAGGGATTCTATATAATTGCGGTGCTTCCATTTGAAGACCTAATTACCAAATTACGAGTTTCAGTTTGAATATCAATTTGTATGAATTATATCACACAATTATAACCTTTTTGTCTTTCTAGATAAATTTTTGACATATTTGTCTTCTCAGTTGATCTTTATTAACCAAAGGCTCTGATACCAACTGTAAGATCCCTGTTCCCACCGAGCAACAGATTCGGGATATTAGCAGCGGAAGTAGCACTTCTCGCGCGGGACAGGGGTCCCACATTCGGGGCCTCACCCACGGATATCCGGATAAGAGACTAATCCGTCGGTTGTTCCAAAACCGAACCCGAAAAAACTTCCTTTACCGGAAGGCACGGGCGATTCCACCAGGATAACTTTTTACTCTAACGTAGTCAAGATCATTTCTGATCGAGCTGATCCAATTACATCTATAAGATACTTGGTCAGATCAAGGGAGAAACTTGCACTTGGATCATTAGGATCAACGCTTTTTTCCCCATTCAAGAGGCACAGCCGTTAATTCCTATCCATAGAACAGTTACTGTCCGGGATTTATTTTATCTATCGTAAAAACAAAAGTTTGAGTCTCGATTTACGGATCCATCAGTCCAGCCTAACCCCATCCAGTCCCATTGGTTAGCCAACCGCCCAACCACTGTAGTGATGGGATCCAATTAAGAATTTGGTTAGGTTTTGTCCCGGGTATCAAGGAAAAGAGTTCCAAGGCCCCCTAGCCGGATGTTCATGCAAAAATAAAACTAGTCACACCACTCACACACCCAATATGAAATTGCCTTTTCACAGATTCAACCAGTTTAAAACAATCCTTTAATAAAACCATAGTATCACTGATCACCATCTTCCAATTTATCCAGTTGATTCTTAGTTTTCCCATCATTCCTTCATCAGAGTATCTATGGCATCATTGGCAACTAGGACGCTCACCACCTGTCCACTCAGGGGCCGTTTCCTAATTCCTAGCCCATAATACTCGACAATATAATCACTTATCAAGATGGACTCTCGTTGAAGATCAGCAAGATCAACCAACAGATCCATATAAAGAGCCATGGACTCATCCATTGAAGACCAGCAAGATAAATCAACCAGATCCATGCCCGATTTCAGAAAACAACTCCTACTCTTGTTCCAATATCTTCCTCGACGCACGCGTGGGTATCCTAGGCGACCCAGAGCCCGAGCACCGTATGGTCAGCACCCTCTAGGATCCTTCGCAGGTGACCTAGCGCTTCACTCATAGGCCGCTTCCTTGGCCCCTCATCCACCGTACCTGAAGCTAACCATTTTAATCGCACCGAGGCTGGTCAAGACCTCGGCCGACCTTGCTACGCGAGACGTCCTTCATTGACTCTCCGTCAGCAGTTGCAACATTATCAGTTAGGTCTCCACGATCTTAATCACAAGATGGTCAAAATGCTCCCCCAGCATTCTTGACATAAAACAGTCATTTACAAACAGCATTTACAAACAGTTTACAATACAGTTTCTATTTTAACTTTCATTTTTCCACATTATCCCTCATCAATCCACATTACTTATTCCATATTCCATTTATATGTATACTCATCCCATCACATCATTTTCCATCTCAACACTTCATATTCCTTCACATCACCTATCGTATATTCACATCCATACATATATCCACATCCACATCCACATTCACATCCATACATCCATACATCTATTTTCACATCCACATCTACATGCACATTCATGCATCCACATCCATACATCCACATTTACATGCACATTCACATCTATACATCCACATCTATATGCGTACATTCACATCTACATGCATACATCCACATCTCTATGCATACATCCACATCCACATTCTCCTCCATACATCTACATCTACATGCATACATCCACATCTCTATTTACATCCTCATCTATACATCTACTTCTACATGCATACATCCACATCACCATTCACATCTACATCTATACATCTACATCTACATGCATACATCCACATCCACATCTATACCTCTACTTCTACATGCATACATCCACATCACCATTCACATCTACATCTATACATCTACATCTACATGCATACATCCACATCCACATCTATACCTCTACATCTACATGCATACATCTACATCTCCATTCACATCCACATCTATACATCTACATCTACATGCATCCATCCACATCTCTATTTACATCCTCATCTATACATCTACTCTACGTGCATACATCCACATCTCCATGCATACATCCACCTCCACATTCACACTCACATCCATACATCTACATCTACATGCAAACATCCACATCTCCATAAAATTCTTTTAATTAATCTAGGATGATAGTTCCTAGAATATGGTAGGAAGTCCTCTTTTTATGCTTTGAATGAAATTATTTTATGCGTAATTTCTATAAAAATTTTGCCATAGCTCCGCTACTATGACTGATAAATCTCAATTTTTTCTAAGGGATAAAGCTTATCATTAAGGAAATAATTAGAATGGTCTCTAATTGGATCATCAATCCATAATAGATTGAATCATCAATATGCATAAACTAAAAGTATAGAAAAAAGCCATTAATTTGGCCTCAAGCATAGCTTAATCTTGGATTAAGGAAAAGCTTTATGAAAAGCTTCATTTGGATTGAGAATGGGTCATGAGTATGACCCATTTCTTGAGTGAGAGAGAGAAATTACATAAAAATCATTAGAATTTAAACATAAATGGAAATTAACTTCAATAGCATTTATTAAATTATGTAACTCTTCACTACTATTCACCAATTAACTTCAATAGCATTTAAAAACCATACCAATTAAGCTTCTCAAGCTTGAGAGGGGTTGAGAAGAGAGAATCATTGAGAAATTATAGAAAAGATCAAAATTCAATATACTTACCTTATAATTTACTTGATTCTTTATTCACGGTAGAGGCCCCCAACCAATCAATTGGTTTAGTATGTTGATGGAGCCACCAATGGGGATTGAAGAAAGAGAGAAGTGTCAAAAACTAGTGAATTATTAAAGAATTCACAGTTCTTGGCTTAGGTGGAGTAGAGTAACAAAGCATAAGACACTATATATTTTTCAACAAGAGGGAGGCTTCTATTTATAGGAAAAATTGAGCTCCTAACCAAACAAACTGATTCTAGAATTTTCTAAATCAGTTTGGTCAATATTTGACCATTTTTAGGTCAGTTAAGCTAACTTTTTGGAACTAGACTTGAATGAGGAGAGAGGAGAGATGAAATATCTCTATTTTTATGAGTTTAAAACTCATTCAAGCATGTGAAATATGCACCTCCTTTAAAGAACTCCCCTTCTTTACATATGTGTCATAATGGAATCATTTTAATATTGCTCATAGTTTTTTACTAATAAACCTTGTACATTTTCAACTCTTCATCTTATGTGAAATATGCACCTCCTTTAAAGAACTCCCCTTCCTTACATATGTGTCATAATGGAATCATTTTAATATTGCTCATAGTTTTTTACTAATAAACCTTGTACATTTTCAACTCTTCATCTTATGTGAAATATGCACCTCCTTTAAAGAACTCCCCTTCCTTACATATGTGTCATAATGGAATCATTTTAATATTGCTCATAGTTTTTTACTAATAAACCTTGTACATTTTCAACTCTTCATCTTATGTGAAATATGCACCTCCTTTAAAGAACTCCCCTTTCTTACATATGTGTCATAATGGAATCATTTTAATATTGCTCATAGTTTTTTACTAATAAATCTTGTACATTTTCAACTCTTCATCTTATGTGAGCATTTACTCATTTTTGGATACCCAAAATATCTCATATTTTTAATATTGCTCATAGTTTTTTACTAATAAACCTTGTACATTTTCAACTCTTCATCTTATGTGAGCATTTACTCATTTTTGGGTATCTTCTTTTACAAATTGGATTTATCTCCTCCCTACACATGGATTGATGCTATTGGCCCATAGGAACCTTAATTGGACCATAATCTAAAAATTTCTGAAAATCTAGACCCTTAGACTAAGGTTCTTTATACCTATTTCCAATTAATTCCAATTGCACATTGGAAAATTCTTTCTGAATTTCTATTTCAGGGGGATTCATTTTAATAAGGTGAGATATTTTTCTATAAAAAAATATTCAAAATTTGAATATTCTCTTTCTAGAATATTCTCTCTCTCTAGGTTAAAACAATTATAAACAAGGTCTTTATATTTCTGAAGAGGGATTGATTACAGGGGAAGATACTAGACATCAAAAAGGGGTTGGGGGAGGAATCTTACATTGAGTGGCACACTAGAGTGATGAAGAAGGTGTTGCATTTGTTGCATTTTAGGGCTAATTCATCACTTCATTGAGTGGCACATTGGAGTTAAGAGAAAGGAGTCAAAATAGTTTACACGTGTGTTTAGGTCTCTATGTGAGCATAACCTCTTTGTGGATCCTCTCTTGAAATCATTATCTCATATATTCCTCTCATTATCTTAGTGAGTGATGTAAGAAGGGATTAACACTTAGTGGGGCACACTATTGTGGGTGTGAATGAGCATTAGAAGAAAGGGATTCTCTATGTGAGAGAAACTTTGTGTGAAGAGCAAAGTTTTGGAGGTGATATTGTGAAGAGAGTAGAGTGCATCAATATTGAAGCATTAAAGCTGCATCTAGAGATCTTCATCAAAGTAATCATCAAGTGGTAACCTCCCATTGTTGGTTGATGCATTACTTTAATTAGTTTTTAATGTCTTCATATTTATTCATTTTTCAACATGAACACCTTATTTAATTTGCAACAAATGTGCATGTAATTGAAAATATAATCCATGATATTATTGTATTGCAATTAATTTTTGTGTTTTAAGTGTTTTAAAAATATAATTAACTAGTGTTTAAATAATGTGATTTAAAAAAACGGGACAAAATGGGGGAGAGATGTCGGAACACGTCCCCACATATCTCATCCATTCTATCCCTGCTTTTTTTTTTTCAGACAGTCTGTGACTATATATGCGGTTAGGTGCGTCGCTATACACAATGTTGTACACATGATTATATGTGTGGTTAATCATACAAGTGTAGTCGCACTGATAGTCGCGCGCATAGCTAGCCACACGGATAACCAAGTGAATGTTTCATATATAGATTCTTTAAAATTTTCATGGCTCTTGACATTTTTGTGCTCTTCATTTGTTGGAGTGTTGGAAGGCCCTTGTCCCAAGGTAGAGTTCCACACATGAACTCTCTCACAAATGAGCCACAATCCCAACTATATAGCCCACTCATAGCCACTCATAGCCCAATGACCAATGCAGGCTATAATATAAATTGTTCCTTGAGAGGCCCCTCTCTCCCTAGGTAGAGTTTCACACATGAACTCCCTCACAAATGAGCCACAATGCCAACTATATAGCCTAGTGACCAATGCAGACTACAATATAAATTGTTTCCATATGGCCTCTAATCACAAGCCTTGTTATGTTCAAGTACGAGACATAACACTATTTGAAGTGCAAAAAAGAAACTATCTACTTCTTCAAGAAACCTTTCTAACCCCTACTCAGTACTTGTGGTGCATTTAGAGCACCACCTTGTAACCTATTTGTTGAGGCCATAAATGAAAACCTCAATCTACACATGCCTAACAATCTGCTCAAATTCTCAATATCCCATTCGTTGAGCAATGGTGGGTGGTGTGCCACATCATGAGATCTATAATTGACTTACACTTGAACATATGTTGTCTCTCAAGGTATGATGGGGAAGTGCCTCAAAACCTTGGCTAAAAGTTTCTTTGCTTGTAAGTCATCTCTATAATGATAGGCCCCACACACAACAAACAAGTTACAACTTCCTCATGTACTAATAGAGAACACAATCATTTGGGCATGCATGGACATAATCTCTCTCTCTCTCTCTCTCTCTCTCTCTCTCTCTCTCTCTCTCTCTCTCTCTCTCATGCATGCATAGAGCTTTCTTGGAATATTCTATAGGGCATTTGTCTACAATCATCTCAAAGCTTCCCTTAGTGGTGGAGATAGGTTGAGTGAGTTACAATTGAAGCCATAAAATCTCTCACTTGCCTCTCTCTCCTCATGCATAGAGAGCATAGAGCTTTCTTGGAATATTCTATAGGGCATTTGTCTACAATCATCTCAAAGCTTCCATTAGTGGTGGAGATAGGTTGAGTGAGCTCCAATTGAAGCCATAAAATCTCTCACTTGCCTCTCTCTCCTCATGCTTTAAACACTTAAGCTAGCTAGTGGGTGGGTTATGAGGTGGTCATAAGTGGAATATGCATCGATAATACAACATCTCTGACTTATACCTATAGTTGAGGTGGTGATTCGTCATGAGGTAATGGTGGTTGCCGCATCGACATGCTATAGACTAATGATATGTCTCCCATGTCACTCCGTGCCTATTGTAGTGTCCACGCGCTTCACACTTGCAAGCTTCTCCACCACCTACTCCATGCATTGTAGTGACGCTCGCCATTGGGAATGATTCAAATGCTAATGCCATGCTGGCAAGATTGAAATATACCAATGTCATTTGGGGGAATCTAATTAGTGACACATCATCAAGGTAAAGTTCTTCAAGTCAAAAATGGGAATAAACTCAAGGAATCATGTTGTAGAAGATGTTCTTGAAAAATGCGAGTACAAGTACACATACAAGCCATGTGAAGACTAGGTAGTTAAGTGCAATTCTAGAGCAATTCACATGCTAAATGAGATTAGTACTAAAACCTTTAAGATCTCAAGTGAAGGTTGGACTTATTTACATCTAGTAAGAAGAGATAGAGTCTCTTGCATACTTTTGAAAAAAAAGAAAAGAATAAATGAACCTCAAGTGTGAAGTGTAGATAGTCTAGGTGCAGAGCAAGTGGGCTCTGTGTGTGTGTGTGTGTGTGTGTGTGTTTGTGTTGTTTGGATATGTATGAACTTCAAAAACAAGGCCGAGAACCACAAAAAGTTGAGAGCAAGGGGGTAATGTGGTGGTGTTGTAGGAGGAGCTTCTCTTCTCTATATCTTCATATTATCTTAAGGAAGAGTTTTAGAAAGCTATCGCATGGCAATAATTTGGAGGTTCGAGGAGGTCTGGGTAGAATTTGATTTTGGAAACCTCAAAAGAAGTGTGAAGCACGGGTTCCCAACTATTCTAATTATAAGGGGGGTGAGTTCCTGAAGCAGTCGGCCAAGCGTACACATCTGGCATTTGATGATTGGTGAGGAGGTTGGGGGACAAGTTGTAAAGGGCCATGCTATTGTTGTTGCCATTGGTTGTGTTATTGGGGGGCAAGTTAGAAAGGGCCCCTGCACGTTGTGAAGCTCCGATGGCGGGCAACGCCTCCTCATCATCTAGAGGCAGGCGTTCATACGACGCATCGAGAAAACAGGCAGCCATGATCACCACAGGACCCGCCGCTTGCAGAGCGCCCACAACGCTTCCACCCACAACCTGACCCTGGCCACCGCTTAGGTGTACGGTTAAGCCGCCCCCCCAATACGCCGGAAATACGCCGGAAATCGAAAGGATCTCGAAGCGGCCGTGGAAGGTGATTGTGGCATCGGGCGCTGCGCCAGGTTGCCGGAGTGTGACGTTGGCGACTGTTCCGCTGCCCCTAAGGATGCACACGCCGCACTGTCTCCGGCACGCGAAGGTGGGTAAACTTTCGATTACATCGCAGCCGTTGGCCACCTCCAGGACATGGGCTCGCAGCGCATCTACACTATCTCCTGCTATGAAGGTAGGGGGCTTGGGCTTGTTTTTGGAACCGGGAGGCCGCCCTCTAGGCCTCCGCAGCTCTTCTCCTCCCTCCTCACGTCCTGTCGTGGCTGACAAGCCAGACATTCCCTTCCCAGCTGACAAAAAACAACAAATCAACGGAAAATGAGAGAGAGAGAGAGAGAGAGAGAGAACTAAGCTGATCACAAACTCTGTACAGGTCACCTTCTCTGTTCATGAAGCTCAAATTGTTTGAGGGAAGAAAAAAAAAAAGAAACTATCGAATACATTGTTGAACTCCTCACGTCACTATAAGTTGGGGGCTGTTTTTTTCCCTTTTGTTTTTTTTTGGGGGGAGCGCAAGAATTCAATCGAATATTAAATATTCAATCGGTATTCCTCTTTGTATTCTCGTGAATTTCAATAAGAGTCCTCTTTAAAATTCTGATTTCTAGACAGGAGTGGGTTTCATTAAATTGTAGGAAATTGAGGTGGGTTTCAGTCAACCACATATAATTGATTGAAACCCATTACGGTTAATATTGCAGAATAAAAAATTCTAGAATTGAATAATAATCAACCACATATAATTGATTGACACCCACGACAGTTAAAATTCAGATCAACAAAACAAGATTGGAAAACTTAAAAAAGCATTCCGATTTTGTATTTAGAATGAAAATTGATGATAAGTAGATCCTAAACTTAGTCTGACTCACACAAAAAAAAAAAAACAATTTGTCTTTCAACTTGTGTTAGCCAACTAGGAGGGAATTAAAATCACAGACAACATTTGCTTATAGGGTGTTTTGTAATTAAGGTAGTATAGGACGACATCACGTTATTAAAATTAGTAATTAATACTAGTACACCTTTTTAAATTTGATGTGGATTGTCAAATCTCCTTCATTAAAATTAGTTATAAGAGTAGTACACCTTGTTTATTAAAAATATAAATATAACTTTATTTATGCTCCCAAAGAAAAAGTTAACACTAGCAGTGCTCATTGAAAACCTTTTTTTAAACCATGCAAAATAAGGGCAACTATCTAAAACAACCGCTATTTTGAAAATCCAACTGAAACCAACGAGTGCTAACTCATCTGGTAGAGCGTTGGTCTCTACTCCCAAGGTCTTGTGTTCAAGTCTTGGGGGTCTCATTAGGTACCTACCCTTGATGGGTTGATTATAAGCATGTACGATGGGTTCGCCAGCCCTCATCCCGGCGGGGCCGCCTCCACCTCACAGAGGTTGGGTGTTTGTGTTTCTAAACTTCCTGTACCTTCGAAAAAAAAAAATCCAACTGAGCCTCCAAGAGAGTAATTTTTCAACCGGTGTTAAAGGAAGGAGGTAATTTTGATGTGGTCCTATAAAAACATAGAAAAATTCAACCGGGACTTTTTATACACTTTAATGAAACCTTTATAAGATTTTTATACACCTTAATGAAACCTTTATGAAAGGAGAAATACTAATGTAAAGAATAAAAAATCAACCGATATTTTGAAAATCCAACCATGCCTCAAAGAGAGTAAATTTTCAACCGACATTAAAGGAAGGAGGTAATTTTCAAACGACTTTTTATACACCTTAATGAAACCTTTATGAAAGGAAAAATACTTTTTAGCCCCTGTTATAAAGGCATATAGTTACGAAACCTTTATAAGACAACACAGGACAACATTTATTCTAAACAACCTAACTAAAGACATGCATACTATATAACGACTTAATTTCTAATTGGTCTCTACAAACAAATACTTTACTAAACATGATAATTCTTCTTTTTCACTTTTTAGTTTGAACAAGTGCTAGAATAATGTTCAACTCTATTAATCCTTCAATCTTCACTTTCACTTTTTAGTTTAAACAAGTGCTAGAAGAATGTTTGACTCTATTAATCCTTCCACATGTAAAGTTAATGTAATCTCATCTTACCAATCCATGTGGCTTACAATCAATATAATCTTTTTTTGATACAAACATACTAACATTCTACATAAGATTTATCAATAACATTTACATATACATGTCCCCATCACCATATACTTTGGAACATTACTATTATTATCCTTATTTACGTCAATTACCTAAAGAATATAGCTAAAATTTCATCCAAGACCATAAAGATATTATTCTCTATAGAACTCAAATCCAACAAGATTAAGAACAATGATTGACAAAGTAATCTTCTCTACATTGCGAAATTTTAACAAAAAACTTTAACTTGAATTATATTAAAAAAATAACACCTTTGTCTACACATTGCATGTAGACAACTTATTTGCCCAAAAGCAAATTCCAAAACATTACAATCAAATTACATGCAGATTCCTTTATTATGATTTACACACCTCCTTAGAAGCCACCCAACAATGGAGTAATAAGCCAACAATAACCAATCACTTGATTTGCATGCATCATCATGAACTAAGTGTACGTATGGTTGTTTGTGACATTGAAATTTCAATTGAGAAACCTAGAGACGACTGGTTGTGGACATATGCACCATAGAGTGAGAGTTGGCTATGGGCATCTACCACATGGAATAATAACAATGGAGTAATAAGCCAACAATAACCAATCACTTGATTTGCATGCATCATCATGAACTGAGTGTATGTATGGTTGTTTGTGACATTGAAATTTCAATTGAGAAACCTAGAGACGATTGGTTGTGGACATTATGTTAAGTAAATTCAGGCAAATTGAATAGTGTTCTTTAGTGGGGAGTCATCTCTCTAAACAATTATAGAAACTAATCAGATTCTATCTCAACTCACTCTCACTAACAAACATAGTTACAAGTTCTCCTCTATATTTATTATAAGAGATATTTCGAACTCTTAATATTCTAAGATTTATAAGTCTTGATACTCTCACATAAATGAGATATTTCTATCTTCCTCAACACTCTTAACTAAGTGTGTATAATACTAGTTCAACTTTTTTACAACATTCCTTTCAAATATATTCTTTTGAAATAAGATCATGTAGACATGCTAGCATATCTTATATTGACTTTATGAAATACATACACCAACAATGGACCATATTTTAAAATTAAGAAACAAAGTACTTAAAAGAATATTAAGCTTTAACATCAAACAAGTATTCAATAAAGAGCTATAATTTAAAATTATTATAAATGATGTGACTAGAGAGTACAATACATAACTAAACTGAATCTAAAACTAGAATCTATGAATACATAACTACTAACCTTGACACTAGCTGAATATATCCAAAGCACAAAACAGAACCCAATTCACCTTTCAAGCTATAACACAAATAGCATACATAAAACATGTGCATTTAAGACATTTTACACAAGTCATGCATACACGGCCAAGAAACTAAATTAACTATTTAAACATACTTCTACTAATTAGCATTAGCTTGGGTGTGAGTATCCCCCCTAGCAGTACTAGCATTATCTTAGGCTAATGAGTTGTGAGATTTGGTCATTAAAAGATGTCATATCAAGAAGTGGTTACAAGAGGGCTGGGAGGTAAGATATTGTGGAGGTTATGGGATCCCAATAGTCACATGGATATTCCAAGAGTCACATGGTTGGATGGCTATATAAAGCCCCTCTTGTATGAAAATTGTACATGATTCTTGTATACACAATATGTAATACATGGATATGGAATACACTATGATGTTTATGTTTTTATGCTCGTATGTTTATCTTGTTCTTGATCCATGTCTCCTACTCCATACTTTGTACATGTGTACTCCATGGATATGTGTGTAGGAGCATGTGATTTCCCCCCTATGAGCAAGGAAATGTTAACACAGCCCATCGGGACGGGATGAAAAGCTTCAATCATCTCCTTGCCCACAAGCTCTTGATTAGAAGTCAAATACCTAATCCATACATATTTCTTGCAAAAGAGAGATTAGTAGCATGCATGATTCTTTTTTGACTCTAGATTAACCTTGATGTACTTGCAGCAACAAGGAGAAGAAGCTAAGGCTCTATGCTGGCTTGAGTCACCCACCAGCTATTCAAGATATAGATGCAGCTAATGGTAGAGTATTGGATTCAAAATGTTTACATGTACAGGAAGAAGCTGGAATGTGAGACTCAGTGGTGGATCATGATATGAATCATGTATATGTGAGTTTGGATGCAGTGTCATGTGATCTGAAGTTTGATGATGAAGAAGTTGCTGCTAGCACAGTGCTTGAGTGTGAAGAGAATGAAGGCTTGTTTGAGAGTGATGGTGATGTGGGAGACAAAGCAAGTGTTGATATGCAGTCAAGAAGCACCACTGATGTCATTGATGCCATGTGTGAAGATATGTTTGAGTGGATTGAGGTAGGTGAAGGTGGTCAAATGAAGAAGTCTTTCACTATCGGTCTTGTGGATCCATGTGCTTTCCTGGGCAAGAGATCTTGGACAAGGTTGAGTATGATTTTCAAGGTGTGGAGAGCCTAGGAGAGATGCCTAAGGTCTTGGAGTTGAAGATACATGAAAGAAACATTGAGGAGACAGAAGTAACTGAAGTTGTTGAAAGTGATGAGAGTGTGGACATGGCTGACAGGTGCTATCTAGATTTTCCTTCTTTGTGTGATGGCTATATGTGAGGAGAATCCCGAGCCCCATCCAAACAACACATGTATAGGTAGATGAAATGTACATAAGATGGTGTATGATGAATCCAAGGTGGAAAAAACAATGTGGCAACCAAATGGATAAGCGCAGGTGCACAAATGGAAAAAGAAACAACGTGGTGGGCAATTGAAGGAAGCGGGCTACGCTACGTTCTATAAGGAAAAGGATGTGGATGGGTTGAAGACCGGGGGGGAAGGAGTTTTTTGAAGATTATGCAGTGTAAGAGAGGTGGTTAGAGAGACCACCAGAGAGGGAGTATGACTGCAATGGAGACGAGACCTGGAGGTTGGCTTTCTTTGTGAAGTTTATATGCTAGAGTTACTATAGTTTTTTTCAAGTTTACAGAAGAGAAGGATAGTGTGGTGTGAGACGAATTGTTTGTGTCAGAGAAGAGGGAGTGCTAGAGGGAAGAGAGTCAGCTAGGAGGTGTGTCCCTTAGGATCTTGGAGGATCATCTCTATTAGAGACTTGACCCAATTTAATTCCTGCTCAACTGTAACTCTTATCTCTCAGCAAAGTACTTATTGGTTTCTGTGTAAGACCTGTTGCTTGTGGTGGCACTAAATTCAAAGAGTTTGAAGTTGTTGCTAGGATTTGTCTGTGGAGGATCCTTGAGGTTTCAAACATTTTCTTTTGATATGTTTAGAGCCCATGTCTCAGGGTTGTTGAGACCTTGTTGTGTTTTTTTCTATATAAAGATGTTTGCGAGTTTGGTTTGTATCAACTATGAATGATTGCAAAGTCTTTGTTTTCATGTTATAGTTGTGATGATTGAGTGTGTTTGATTGAGTCTAGATCAATTGTGTATGTTAGTCTGATGGCTAGGGAGTTGCTACACTGAGTTAGTGCTCACTCAGCCAAAGTGAAATGAGATGGAATTCGAAGTCAGATGAGGCATCAGATATGGTCAGATAAAGGTGTAGAGAGCTTAGTTTAGATTGTCTGGGTTTGAGGGAAGTGGTCTTGAGTCAGATTTGACTGGTAGGAGTTAGGAGTCAGTAATCATTTTAAAGGGGGTATTCACAGGTTGAAAAGAAAAAGAGTTTGCTTTATTCATGAAAAATTCACAGATAAGGGGTTTTTAAATTGGTCCTTGAACACACATGATACATAGGATTTACATTTAGTGAACCCCCCGAGTTAATAAGCAATCAACAGTTAACAGAGCAGTCAGATGGGTTAGTAAGCTAAGTGTTGATTCAAAGTCAGTCGTGTGTGAGCTAGTGTCAGTTGAGTGTCCATTGTGATGGATCAAGGTCTGGTTTGAGTGGTTTGAGAATCAAGAAGTGTCACTGGACATAGAGCAGGTTAATTAGGCTATATATGTGAAAGATTAGAGGTGCTGGAGGTCATCTGGGCTATATAGGTGGAAGATCAAAGGTGCTCGAGGAGGTTAGTGTTGACCTGAAAGGATAGCTAGAGAAGTTAGTTGGATTGGATTGGAGAGAGTTGAGATGTTTATAGGTGTCAACTGGAGGGCTAAGGACTAGTGTAGAGTTGGTTGGTGCCCTTGGAGCTGGGATCTTGGTATCCCCAAGTTCTGATCCCTTTAAGTTTTCTTCTTGTGTGTTTGTTAGTGGTGTTATAGAGGCCATCACCCATCCACCACATAACGCAAAATGCTATTTTGTGGGTGTAGAAATCTTCACTCGCGCAAAAGAAGGTTGAAGATATTGTTCCGTCCTCCTATTCCTAATGTCAATCACATTGATTATCAACTAATCAACATATTTGAGGATGGTTTTGTGAGCCTCCTAATGGATAATGGTGGCATGAAGGATGATCAGCTTTTACTATAGATTAAAGATGGCTTTGTGGAAGGAGGAACCAAATTTGGGTCATTTTCTTCGCTCATCTCAAGATAACACTTCAAAAGGTGGAAATTCTTAGGGAATGTATGGTGGAAAATTCTACGGTGTTTTAGCCAAGGGAATGGTAGTAAGTATGGAGGTTTGCAGGTGAATGTGATTACAACGTGCACACTTTCTTGGTGATTCAGCCTCGTGAAGGTTGTAGGGAACCATTTTGTTTCCCCTCATGCATGTGCACATGACCTGTATGCACATGTTCTTGCCCTGCATGCACCTTTACGTGCCCACCAATGCTTATTGGGTCCCCTATAATGCTGTTAGAAGCAGCCAACAAGGGAGAAACCTTGCTATCCCAGGTCCCTAAAGCCATTTTTGGGTCATCAAAATGTGCAAGTATCATTTGTTTTTCTGTAAAATAATAAGCAAGGTGCTCTTCTCCATGCCACATTGAGCGACCACCTCTTTTGCAACTTCTAGTGTATGTATTTATGAGGGGGGGTGAAGAATGTTCCACCATCTCATTTGATAATGTTGTTATGTTTATTTGTAATGATGTAGCCATGGCCAATAATGCACATGGTCTACTAGATGGGTTCCCTCACCTTACTGAGGATGTAGATGTTTTACTTGTTGTAGCCATGGCCAATGATGCAAATGGGATACTTAATGCTATCCCCCTCACATAGTTGAGGATGAGGATGATGTGTTCTTTGATGTAGATGTAGCCATGGCGGATGATGCAAATGGGCTACTTGATAATGACCCTCACGTCATTGAAGATGATACAATTATTATGATTCCTTGGTTACCTTAGAATAATGGGGCAATAATGCCTTTCTATGCATGGGAAATACACATTAGATTTTTTTTAATAACAAAATGAACACTAAAAGTTAAGATCACGCAGCCTTGCATGTGAATGACAAACACCTTGGTATTGCACCAGGCTCTACGTGTTGGTAGCACACTTGGTCTTGCATTGGTGTGGTGCACTAGTTGCGGGCATTTTATCAAATCAAACACTAAAAATGAAAAGAAAGTGTGAGTTGTATCACGACAAGGACAACTACACTAATAATTATTAATTCTACTATCATTGGAAAATTGGTTTACGGGACTCTTGCATGCCTTGCACAAATCTAAATCACATAAGAAAGTTAAGAAGGAAATGAAAAATCTAAAGGATTTCATAAGCACATTAAACGAAGCACACATATAGCATACGACATGTTGGCTTTGATGATCCAACTCATTTATGCCTACTGCATAGAGTACATGGAAAGTATCCTTCACCTCTATGGGAAACTCGAGGTGGACAACTTGATGAACTTGAATGGTAAGTAATTGGTGCTCAAACACATCAATTGAAGTATTGTCTTGAAATATGGTGTCAATGAAAAATTGATATTAATATCGAAAGAATAAAGCATGAGAGGGCCAGAGGAGATGCTTAGCTAAGGATACTACCAAGACACCTGTAAGACCGAGTGAGAAGCAATGAGGTTTGGAGGAAGCCCAGTGAGATCCCAACCATGATATTAATATTGAAAGAATGTGGCATGACAGGATTGGAGGAGACGCTTCGATGAGGATACTACCGAGATGCATCTAAGACCCAGGGAGAAGGCATGAGGTTCGAAGGAAGTCCATACAAGGTTCCAATCGAATCACCTGTAAGTCCTAAAATAAGGCATGAGGTCCAAAGGAAGAGTCTTGCACTAAGGATACTAATGAGACGCCTTTGTAAGACCGATTGAGAAGGTATGAGGTCCGAAGGAAGCCCAGTTGAAGATTTATACTGAGTCGCCCCTATAAGTCCCGGATAAAGAGGAATGAAAGACGAAGAAGAAAGCTCAAGGAGTTACCTACCGAGGCGCTCGTAAGACCCAGTGTGAGAAGGCATGAGTTCCTTATTGTAAAGGAAAAGGAACAAACAAAAACAAAAATGCAAAAAACTAAAATCATAAGAAAATGATGTAATGATTTCTTTAATGCAGTTATGTGTGGGGTGTTGTAATTTTAGGACCCAAGTAATCACTTTGTGGACTTCAAGAGAAAAAGATGACTTCCCCACACATGTAGAATAAGCGGGTGGTTACATCAACACCGATGATAGCACAATTGAGTGCCCTTGGATGAGATTCTTCATCAACAAATACTTGTGGACTCTTCATCAGATTGGTGGAAATATGGTGTCAATGAAAAAATGATATTAATATCAAAAAAGAATAAAGCATGGAGAGGGCCAGAGGAGACGCTCAACTCAGGATACTACCGAGACACCTGTAAGACCGAGTGAGAAGCAATGAGGTTTGGAGGAAGCCCAACGAGATCGCAACCATGATATTAATATTGAAAGAATGTGGCATGAGAGGATTGGAATCGATGAGGATACTACCGAGATGCATCTAAGACCATTTTATGTGGTTCTACATTATATATTGTATAAATTAAATTTTTTTGCATTTTACCTTCCTAGTAGCCACTTATTCACAAATTTTCATGACGTACTTGTTATTGTTAGGAGATAGTACACCCTCAACTAAACATAGTGGAAGTGAGGTGTTGATGAGACGAGGGTGTACACCAAGCGTTTTGGCATTAGCTTGGGTGGTGTGAACACCTCCTAGCATTAGATTAGGCTAATGAGTTGTGGGATTTGGTCATTAAAACATGTCATAGCAAGAAGTGGTTACACAAGGGCTAGTGGGGCGTTAGGATCTTGTTGAGGTTATGGGAGACCAATAGTCACATGGGTATCTCAAGGGCCACATGGTTGGATGGCTATGTAAATCCCCTCTTGTATGCAAATTTTACATGATTCTTTTATACACAATATGTAGTACATGGATATAGAATACCCTATGATGTTATGTTGTTATGATTGTATGTCTATCTTGTTCTTGATCCATGTCTCCTACTACATGCTCTTGTATGAATGTGTACTCCATGGCTATGTGTCTAGGAGCATTTGATTTCCCCCCATGTTAGCAAGGAAATGCTAACATCAATCATGCCTTAACTAATCATCAAAAGCTCAAGACCAAAATATTACTCCTTAATATTGAGATTAAGATTAACAAGATCATTACCATTTCACTTAATTAGTTTACCAATATAAAAATAAAAACCCTATGAATCAAGATCTTAGATTGGCATTAAAATGGCACAAGCAGACCACATACTAGTCTTAAATTAAAATGAATCTGAATGCTTAAGATCGAAGATAAGCAATAACATTTTCCTGGAGGCAATGGTACTTGTCAAAGTCCCCATTCAAAGCTTGGCCTAGGCAAGGTAGAGAGAAAAAACCTTGAACCTTCATCCTGCAAGCATTATTACATAGCATTCAAGCACCAAACTTTAAAGTGTTGATTGCAAACTGAAACAACGCTATGACATTCAATCATTTACGCTACTGTGCAACTATGCAAGCCCAACTTTTCAAGATAGATTAACAATATGCATGCTGACATGTAATATATATAAGCATGGTTATGCTAGACATCCATGAATTCACATAGGACAATAGCAGAATGTTGGAGATCCATGGCCAAGTTTGCCTAAATAACCTTGGTATCAAAGTATAAGCATGCATGCACTAATAGAGATATAAGCATGTATGTTTAATAGAGATATAAACATGCATTGCAATTAATAGAGTTAAAGCATGCATGCAATTAATACTTTGGTATCAAGATTTAATAGAGATATAAACATGCA
This sequence comes from Cibotium barometz, assembly GCF_041138505.1. Taxonomy (NCBI): domain Eukaryota; kingdom Viridiplantae; phylum Streptophyta; class Polypodiopsida; order Cyatheales; family Cibotiaceae; genus Cibotium; species Cibotium barometz. The sequence continues at coordinate 36,845,941 of NC_141094.1, forward strand.
TGGCACATGCACTAACTTTTTAAATGGACAAATTAGTTTTCATATAAACATGCATTGCAATTAATTTTCCCATGCCACCTGTGCTAATGCTTGAATGGCTAGCCACTGGGCACTTACCCAGGAAAAGAGGCCATGTCTTCAAATTTTAAAGTGTAGCCATGGATTATGGCCATGTTTTTGAAGTTGGGTGATCCTTTCAACTCCTTTTCATAGGATTCCTTAGTGTGTCTTTACTCCCCTCTGAGCCCCTTCACACCTAATAATGTCATGGGGAGTCAGGAGGACCAATGGCCATCATCCATCACCCATATGCTAATTACTAATGGGTATCATTCATAAGCACTAAGTAAGCATAGGACATGGCCCATGGCCCTTAGGATACTACATTACATAATTTTAAATGGAGTTTGAACACATAATGCACACCTTAGTTAGTAAATGTTACAACTTACAAGACTAGTCAAGTCAAGTTACAACTTAGTACCTTATCGCTTACACACTGCATAGTACCAGGTTGAAGGTTGAAGACTTGAAGGCTCTAGCTTATGTTAAAGGATCTAGTAGCTAGCTAGTATTATATAGTAAATATAATAGTTAAATACTAGTTACTAGTTTAGAATTGAGAGCTTAGTAGCCACCGCCCACTACCACCAAGTTACTTACTTGGGGGGTGCACTACTAAGAAACCTTACGTATCACGTGCGTTCAAGGGGTATTAAAAGAAACCCTTACCTGTAAAATTTTCATGAATAAAATGACCCCTTTTCCTTTCTGGACTTATGGGTTTTTTCCAAAATTGATTTAAAAAATGCCTTCTGTAAATGTATTTCTGTAAATTTACCTTAAAATTTTGAATTAAAAAACCCCTTCATTTGAACACACGTGGTATACTTACATATTTTTAGGTGAACCCCCCGAGGTTACTTAATATTAACTTCTAAGTACTATCTTTATATAATATGTATTATATATTCTATAGGTTAATGTTATACTATATAGTCTATAGGTAAATGATATATATTATATACGTTATACTATATAGCCTATAGGTACATGATATATATTATATATGTATAGTTAAATAACAAAGGCACATTGCAAGGTTAACCTTTAATTTAAGGACTACCTGTAAAGGTAACCCTTAGATTAAAGATTGCATATACTTATGACACTTAATTTAATGTTATTTTGATTTTTTCCCTTAAAATAAAGGTTTAACCATGATTTAAATTTCCACATTGATTATATGCGTGATAATTTCATCATACCACACATAAACTTTCTCTTCATACTTGATCGATTTATCAACCCTATCTGACCTTAAAAAAAAAAAAGTAAGAATGGGTACTATAGCCTAAAAGGCAAGCCCATGAGACCTTATGTTGAGATTTGGGATTGCATGCATGATGTTAATATAAACATGGATACATATATATACATATACATATACATATACATATACATATACATATGCATATGCATATGCATATACATACATACATACATACATACATATATATAGATATGTATGTATATATATATATGTATGTATGTATGTATGTATATGCATATGAACACCATATTCGTGAGTTTGGGAATCTCCCAAGTCCCATTTTTATAATACTAAAAAGGTGGGACCCGATTAACATGTCTATAAGTTTCTCAAAACCCTATCATGTGACCTATCATTGGAAAGCACTTGAAAAGAGGGATCTATTAAGCTTTAAAGCGCACAATTTGGAGTAATGGTGTTCAAGTTATGGCAAATCCAAAGTTCTGACCACGTGTCCCAAACTTATGGGAAATTCCCATATTCCCCAATATGGTGTTTATGCATATGTATATGTATATGTATATACATATGTATGTATATATGTATACACACACACACACATATATGTATACACACATTTACATTTACATATACATATATATATACATATACATATATGTATATATATACACACATTTACATTTACATATACATATATACATATGTATACACACACACACACACATATATATATGTATATACATATATGTGTGTGTGTATATATATAGACACACACACATATATATGTATGCGTATATATATATATATATATATATATGTATGTATGTATGTATGTATGTATGTATATATCCATACACACACACACACACACATATATATGTATGTATGTATGTATACATATACATATACATATATGTGTGTGTGTGTGTGTGTGTCTGTATAAATACACATACACGCGGCCGTTGTATGGGTGCTCGGGTATGTGAATGGCATCTTTTTGGGACGGGGACCCCTTTTTTTTAGGCATGAGCCCCCACGGCTAACAAATTTTGTTTTCTCACAAAAATGTCTGGGGTGTTTATCTGATTGTGGGGGTCTACACCATTCGTCAATCGGACACCCGGTAATGCATTTATTAAGTTCTAAAGTTTATCGTATTTTAATTGAAAATAACTAAAAATTTACGTAGAGGCTTGATCCGGTGTCTGTTTTGAGTGTTGTAAAATCCTATATTAGGATAAAATCACGTGTAGATTCCAAATTTGGACTCTGAATTTTAAGATTCCAGGTGGAAATAGATTGATTATTAAAATTGATGATTTTTACATCATAAAAAGATCATAAATTCATCTGTCAAATGGGTATATATTATTATTGAAGGTAAGCACGCTAAAGATTTCATCTTCTTCAAGATTGACTTTGATATAGATTAGAATAGGATTTTGTATTGTAGTCCCTACAAGATATGGGCATTGGTTCAAGGTTTATTCAAGCTGTTCATACCCTGCTTTGGAATTTCAGTGCAAGAGTGGCAGTAAACAGTCAGTTCTCTCCCCCATTTACACTACAAATATCCATTAGGCAAGGCTGTTTGTTTCTAGCACCTTGGCAGTCTTGGTTGGTTTATTGACAAGGCTATTCATGGATAAAAACTTAGAGGGATCAATCTCCTAGGAGGTAAAAAATAATTAGCCTCTCTCTCTCTTGGACTACTCGTCTCTCTCTCCTTTAACCTACTAGCCCCTCTCATATTATATGTAATCTTAGGATTTCTATCCAAAAGGAGAGGCGTAGCACCAACTCATACCTATGCATTTACACGCCAAGGCCCTTGGGGATCTGGAAGGATGTTAGACTACGACAAGCTTCATTTGTCTACGTAGGGATGAAGTGCAAAGGAGAGGCATAGCACCAACTCATACCTACGCATTCATCTTGTAACCCCACCACCATCTAGGAGGCTAATGTGCCTTTTTCGAACTAGCCACTCTCTCCTTTTACGTGCCCTTTTCTAAGTAGCCTCTCTCTCCATTTGCTTTCCCTTTTCAAACTCTTTTTTCCTACTGGCCTCTCTTCTTTTACCTACTAGCCTCTCTCTCCTTTTGCGTATTGGCCTCTCTATACTTTAACGTGCTTGTCCCCCTCTTTCTCTCTTTCATATTATATGTGAGTTTAGGATTTCTATGCAATACCCTCATAAGGTGAGGTTGGGATTTCTATCCAAGACCCTTGCGGCTTTGGAAGGATGTTATCTTGCACCAAGCTTCATTTATCAACATGGGGATGAAATGCAAAGGAGAGGCACCAACCACCAAGAAGTGTTATTGCATCAAAAAGTGTTGCTAAAGTGCTCAACGGAGGTATAGATATGTCTGAAATTCATGATAATGTTTTAGTGCACCGTATATTTTTGCAAAGAAAGGAGTTATTTGCAATTCTAGTATTCTTTTATGGTATGTATACATATCAGAAACAATTCTAAAAAGTGATTTATACATGTGGACCTATATTATGAGTATTCTCCTCTCTAAGATAATAGAGTCTTCTAAGGTCAACCCTTATGTAATGCAACAGGACAGGGAATTAGGGAGGAAGCATGTGGATATATGGGTGGAAGGATCAATTTACAAGAAGCCGTTACAAGGTTATTACAAAACAAGAAGTCTTAACACATGATCTGTTTGTTACTAAAGGGAACTTTGGGTGAAGCCAGATGGGCTAATTGGCCACCAATGCTCATCTTTTGAGATCACAATCCCCAAGGAAATGTAGAGAGGAGGAAGGATTGGAATCAAGAAGTGCTTAGCATAATAAAGCTCAACTATTAAGGCATCTAATTGAATTCTAGTTACCACCACTCTCAAAGTATCCTCTAAAAGAACATTATTTATTTCTATTTATTTTCAATTATTATCTACTAGCATGGATAATAGCAATGTTTCAAACCCATTTTTTTGGTTCAACATATAATGTCTCCTTGATATCCTCGTGATAATCTCTGTGGTGTACTTGATTTCTCAAGAAAAATAAAATATTACCTTGTAATGATTTTTGTTCTAATTGTACTTCAACGATTGTATATATCTTACATTGTGGTTTTTCATGGCACCTATGTGTTTAAAGTCATAATATATCTATTATTATTTTGTAAGCTTTAAATTGAAGTGGCTATAAAAATTACCTTCTATCACATGGTATGATATAGTCATTATATAACTATCATAATATAACTTTCAATTTAAGTGGCTATACAAATTAGCTTCTTTGTGAACATTTTGATGACATGCAATGATGTGTCAACTCTTTGTGGCAAGATTCTAAAATAGAATTAGTTGTTGATAGATACGATAAAGAGAAGGAGAGAAAGAGGGGTACATGAGACATCGCTCCCAAAGTAGTGTATATTATTGATAGTGCATAGGTATATATAGGTGAGATCTAGGTCAAGGTTGGGTGAGCTATATATAGTCCAACACCCCTGCTCAAACTAGGGTCTCTAGCTATAGATGAAAAAACCCTTGGGGAGTACAAAGGAAAAACTCGAGCTCCTACATACATCTATGAAAATTTATATACAAATGTGATAATTGACATGTGCATGAATGTGATAAGTGTTGAATAATATATATATACATCAATTTCCATAAGCCATGGATGAATGTGCTGTGGTGGTACATGTGTCTAAGCTTTTGAATGAATATATACAATGATGATCATAGATCAGTTTCTAAGAAATTGATGTTGTCACTCCAAGTTCATTGCGTATAAAAGTGAATCGAGCTTCACTAAGTCTCTTCGTAGTAAGAATGTCTGCAACCCGTTTGATCAGTTGGGCAATATTTAACCATAATAGTTCCCTTCTTCACTTCATGGTGAACATAGTGATAATGAACGACAATGTGTTTGGTTTTGCTATGCTGAACATAATCATTTGCAAGACAGATAGCACTTTTCACGCTATCAAATTTCTGTCAATTTTCTACTGAAATGCTCTCGCGTGTGCCTGGGACCCTCTTCGCCTCTCAATTCTGATTTTTTCTTCTTTTTTCCTCTCCCACGTGTGAACACCTCTTAATAGGCACAAGTTGATTAATTTTTAATCATACTTAACTTTTAATTATGATTAATCAAATATTAATGAAATGATTAATCCTCCTCTCTGATTACAGAGAGGAGGATTAATGAAATGGTTAATCCTCCTCTCTGATTATAGAGAAGGAGGGGGTGGAGAGAGAATGGAATGGAGAAGAAGGAGAGGAGAGAGGACTCCCTCTCTCTCTCTCTCTCTAGTTTCTCGAGCACGAGAGGGGGGGGTTGCTGTAGGTGGGCGAAAATCGCCACCCCCCCCCCAAAATTCATTTTTATAAGGTTTTAAAAAAACCTTAGTTAAAAAAAGTTGTTTTTAAAAGCTTTAAAATTTTTTACCAAAAAAAAGCTTTTGAAAGTTTTTTTTAAAAAGCTTGAAAAAGCCTGAAAATGTTTTGAGAAAATATGAGATTTGAGAAAAAAACTTCTCTTAAATTTTTGAATTTTTTTCTCTTAAAACCCTTTGGCTTTTCACATTCCCAAGTAACCTTTTGGCTTTCCGAATTCCAGGAAATCTTTTGACCTTTCGGATTCCGGAAACTTTTGACCTTTCACATTCCAATTTTTTTTGTCTTTTCATTTTCCCGAAAGTGTTGGCTTTCCGTATTTCGGGAAGACCATTGGGATTCCGAAATTTTTTGACCGTTAGTATTCTTATGCGTTCGGGGTAAATTAAAATTTTCAAAAAATTCTTGAAAATTAGTGAAGAATTAGAGAAAGGGTATCTTAAATTTCTAAAAAATGTGGGGTTGGTGTTTGACATGTGGTGTGTCCATTCGAGCACCCATGACCATTCAAATTCCTTTAAAAATATATTTTTGACCCAAAAAATATAAGTTTTCATTGGATTTAAGAATTGTGAGGCGAAATTGGAAATTTCATGAATGATGGGATTCTCAGGAAAAATTAGGAATATTCTAGAAATTATTTTTAGAAATCCTAAAAATTGGTATTTATAAAATATCAATGGTTTTTTGGCAAGTTTAATTGCTAAAAAGTTTTTGGAAAAATATAGTTTTGGAATGCCATAAAATAGGTTTGGTGGAATTCAAAATTATCAAATTTTGAGGCCCTATAAAATTAGGGAAAATTAGAAAAGAATCATGATAATTCTTTTTCTCGAGAATTTAATATTTTCGAGGGTTATTTAATATTGAAGTATATTTTCTCGTGCTGACATTAGATAGATGCGGGTTATTCGCATATTATTAATACGATTGTACCTCGTATTAATAGTTATTTCTATTTGGATTAATTCTAAACGATGTTTTCATGATTTTTTACCATTGTTTAGCCATTCTTTTTGGACATGTTTCTTAATTTCTTCAATGATGGCTAGAATCTACGTTCAAAGTGTGTTTCACCTTTGACACTTTTCCATGATAATTTATTTTGCACTTGTTTAGGTGTGGTATGTGCTTAATTTCTTAAGCCTAAGATAAATTCTATCATGGGTTAGTTGATATGTTTGTTTTGGTGGATTTAATTGGATGTTTTCCAAGTTTTATTTGGACTCATCAGGCTCTGTCTAGATCACTTGTGTCATGGGTTTTTAATGAGTGCTACACACGTGTTTCACTTGCTTACGTTGGAGTTTTCCTTGAACGACACCATGTTCATATACTCGGGATTGATGAGTTGGCCACCAATTTTAATGCTTCTTTTGGCATGATTAATAACCATTAGATGCCATGCATTGATTTTTATGATCAACTATGGTTTTCATGGATTCGAGGAGCTTCTATGCTTTTATCCATGGTTTTATAAGGATCTTTTAATCTTTTGGATAATTTCATGTGCTTTGAAGGTAGAATTTGCTTTCATTTTTTGCACGTAATTTTGGAGTGTATTTCTTGTACTCTTGTATATATTCCAACTTGGATACCTAGTTGCTTATATATCTAGGTGAGTTATTTTTCTACCCCCAACTTTAGTGTGTTTACTGGGTAGTTATCATTAGAAAGGCGCCAATAATTTAAATTCTTTTCTAATGATGTACGCAGAAAGAGTTATTCCTTGATGTGGTCTCAGGTATATAGAGACAGGTTTTAGTATGTGAAAGTCTAAAATAAGGCCATCTTATTCCTTTTATACAGGATTTCATTCATATTTCCTAGACGGCATACTAGGGAGTTTCAAATTGGTAAGGTATGTAAGGGTGGTATAATGGTGGTATGGGACGCTAGAGATTCCTCACATATATTATCTTATGAGATGATTTGGGCTCATGATTGTTGCTTTGCTTACATCACTTGGCATGTTGACCTCAACATTCAAAGACAATCTCATTTTTTGAATTCACTAGAAGTTATAATATAGGCATTCTCTAGATAAACTTCTTTTATCTATAGCCTGCATGTTTTGATGAGTGTAATCTCATCGACATTTTCACTTGTCGAAATCTTTTTCTTTAGAGTTCAACGAGTTTATCTTGTGTTCGGATTAAGGAAATTTGGATTCTTCCTTTGTTGGCATTAGTTCCGTCCTTTAGGTGATTTCTATAGTCCACCTGATGGTTTACGGATGTACATATATGACTCATCGAGATGTTGATGACTCTCTATGTTGATATGGGTAGCTCGGGACACCGATAATTCCATGTGCAGATGTGGGTATGTCGGGCCGCCCGATGGATCCCAGGTTCCTACTATTATAATGCCATGTATTCCTAGTTTATTCCAAATGGTTTACAACGAGGAAACTACTTTGAGTATGAGTTCCCCTGATCATCCCCCGCAGTCTGATGGGCAAACAGAGCGTGTGAATCAGATTGTAGAGGATATTCTTCGTGCATATGTATCTAGAAAATCATCAAATTGGGAAAAGTATCTTCCTATGATGAAATTTGCCTATAAAAGTTCTAAACATACGACTACTGGTTTTAGTCCGTTCATGCTTATGTATGGGAATCAACCCAGGGCACCTATTGATGTTGGTCTTAAGGACATTGAGTTTGATGCATGGAGGGATTTCTTGCGAGATATGCAAGAAATGCTGACCCAAGCTCAAGATTCTATCAAGAGTGCTCAGGATAGAGCACGATTTTATGCTGATAGGAGACGCTCATCTCGGTCTTTTAAACCAAGAGCGTTGGTTTATTTAAAAAGTTCCTAAAGACTCTATCAACAAAAAAATGGCCTAAATTATCTCCTAGATATTGTGTTCCATTTTAAGTTATACGTCGGATTGGCACGGTTGCGTATGAACTAAAACTACCTCCACATGTTAGAGTTCATCATCCAGTCTTTCATGTCAGTAGATTGAAAGGGAAACTCAGAGGTCAAGATAACACAGTTACTCCTCAAGAACTCGTTGAAGTTGAAGATTTATCCTATGTTCCACATGAACCTGATAAGGTACTTGAATTCAGGGAAAGGAAACTTGGTAGTTGACTAATCCCTAAGGCTAAAATTAGGTAGAAAGAATGGGAAATAGAGGATTCGACTTGGGAATGGGTTGAGAATGTTCAACACAGATTTATTTCTTGTCATTGAAAGAGTGCAATGTTTTGAGAGAGGGGAAGTATGTTATATGCACATTATGTGTGCATATACTAGGCTTGTGAGCATGGGAGTATGGGAACAAGATCTAGTAGTGGAGCATGGGTTAGGACTAACCTTATGGGTTAAAATTAGGGTCAGACATCCAAGGGTCACACATGGGAAATGAAGATTCAAGAGTCACTTGAGGGCCCTCCTATATAATAGGGGCATGGGGCACACTCAAGGGAGGCTATGGCATCTTGATGTTATCTTGAGGGCTAGGTTATGATATGATGTTCTCTTGTATAGAGGATTATATCTACTCACCTACCATTTCACACTATAGCTACATGCTGCGGGATTGGAGTTATACCTCTTGATGGTATGGGACATTAAGGTAAAGGTATGATGTACTTCATTATAATTCATGTGGGCATACCTTGGGCTCAGGGGTGGTCGGGTGGATGAGTTTTTGCCTGATTTATGCATGTTTATGCATAACAATTATCTAGAGAGATCTTAGGGTATTAACACGTACCCCATACCATCCCCTATGTAAACCCCCCTGCACCCCCATGGTCGACACCCCGACACCTTGTGCTGCCCATACGTGACATTTTGTGGAGAGACTATACCCGACACTCTGTGCAGGACTGTACCTAACAACCTTTTACAGCCCCCTCTCCCAACAAGCCCTTGTTAGCCTATCTCCAAGTAAGTTCTGCATAATATTTTTCATCATCTCACCCTTGTGTTGAGTAGAGGGTGTCCTTAGTTGCTCTCCTCTCTCCACCCGTGTGAATAGACTTAAGGGAGAACTCCCCCTGTCTCCCTGTAGGTGCAACCTTCTGTACCAAATTCTAGTTTAAGGAAACCTTCCCCCCCATTTGTGATGACGTTAGTAAGGGCTTTTTGGCTCTTAGAGGTGGTTCCCACCTAGGAGTTTTATGCTCGTAAAGTGAGGAAAGGAACTCCGATTTATGATCTAGCTGAAGCATTAAGTTCATGGTGACATGGGCTATGAGAAGGTAAATATAATGGCTGCTCCTTGAAGATGCCAAAGTATTATATCGAGAAGCGTGCACAACAACAACCCTAGGGAGATTTTAATTTTAACATTAATTATGAAGAAAGAAGTTGCTACTTTTCCTTGCTTTGAAAAAAATACTACAATTCTTGTGAAATCATTGCTTTCTCGAGAAAATGATGTTGTCTCTTATATCCTATGGTTTAGTTAAGCAATTGTGTTCTTATCTTGATTATGTTAAAAGTACAGGTACATCTTCTCCTTGCCTTAATTTTGACCTTGTTTCCGTGTTGTTTAGCTAGGCACGGGTTACACCTTTGTTGACTTGTCGAGGGAGAGCACCAAAGGTGAGGGATTTCTTCCATACTAGCATTAGATAAAGAACATTAACTTTTTGAAACATTTTAAAAATTCACTAGGGAGACTATCCAATCCAGGGCTCTTTCCATTTATAAAGAGTATATGGCTATTTCAAGTTCTTCCTTACTTATATCCCTTTCAAGTAGGGCAACCAAAGGAGGAGGAACAATTTTGTTTCTACATCTAGCTATTTTGGCACATGCTTCTTGTTTTGAAGTACATTGAAGGGGTGGGGAGCTCAAGATGTTTGCAAAGTGAGAGTGGATGATTAATAGATTCTTATATGTTCAAGTGGGCAAGCTTGCTAGACTTTATTTCCCGAGTCTCACTCTGAAGGGTCAAGAATGTCGGTAATGGTTGACCTGCAAGGGATTTCATGCAGGCTTTTACCTTTTGAAGACAGAGGTAGTCTACAGATACATGTTCCTAAAAGAGCTAATTTTTAGTCTTGGACCCCAGGGCGTTCACTATATGTAAAACCCCCCTACATCACGTGCATTCTAGAAAAGGGGTTTTAAGTACCCCTTATGTATGTATATTTTATATAACTCCACAAGAAAATAAAACACCTTATGTTGAACTCACGTGTCATCCTACATATTGCTTAGTAAACTCCCCAGGTCTTGGACGCTTTAAGGGGGTCCATGACTCCCTTGACATTGAAGGAGACAAAGGACATAAACATCATTTCCTTTGTATGTTGGGTTTGTGCACATTCCTAGTTGAGGCCATTTTCCCACTGAGATTGGAGAACAAATACTAAACCCTACTTTGGAGATTCGTCTTTTTGTGGTGGAGAGGTCCTAATGACGAAGTGATGGACCTGGGGGAGGACGAGGCCACAAAAACGAAGGATGACTATTGTCTTGATTATGAATTAGGGCTCCCATAAAGTCTGTATTGTTCTTATCTTGATTATGAATTAGGGCTCCCATAAAGTCTGTATTGTTCTTATCTTTGTATTCAAAACTCGGAAGTGTCTCCTCCTTTGGGGGGTAAAGGCTGTTAGGGGTAACTCATCACTAAAGATCATTTTGTCAATTTCTCTTTCAAGTCTATCCAAAGCATTAAATTGGGAATCTTGAACATATTCTTCTCCATCTGATGATTTGACATTTTCATCCACTAGTTGAGAAGGGTCTGCTACATCAACAAGAAAAGAGGTGAACCTATTTTGGTTTCTACCCCTAGCCTGTAGCGGACTTGGGGTTTGTTTGAAGCCCTTCCCTCTCCTATTAGCTGGTTGAAACCCATCATTATCTTTGTGAGCATATTCAGTTGGATGGGAGCCACGATTATCGTGAGTGGGGGGGATTTTAAGGGGACAATTTCTAATGAAATGACCTTTTTATTATAATGGAAACAAGAATTGGGGGCAGGTTTTTATATGTGATAGGCTAGATAAAACTAGTATTAAGATTAATCAAGATATCTTTTGGGAGATACTTATTTAGGTCAACTTGTAGGGGAGCTTGGGGATGCCATCTTGGGTTAAGATGTAGGTTAGGTCTCTGCCCTAAGAGTTTATCAAGGGGTTCCACTATCAGGTTAAGTAGAGGGTACAAATGAAGAGGTAGGTCAGGGAGCTCGGTTTGGGAGCTCATCTCAACATGATATTTGGTGGGTTTAGGGCTACTAGGGGAGAAATCTGAGTACCATCAGAAAAGGGACAAAGGAGAATCTCGTGTCATCCACTGTTCATCACTTAAGATGTTGATGTCTGTGTCCTCCTCCTTGAACAGAAAGCAGAAATAGTTATTTGGCAAATACTAGACATGGACAACTGAAACCCCTCTACGCCACCAATTAGATCTTACCCACCATTTTAGGACCTCAACCAGAGGGCGAGGACCATGACACAGACCGACTAGTGCCCAAGACTGATGTACCTAAAGCCAATCTTTGACCAGATCAGTGGGAAGAGAGACTGAGAGTCTACCTGCTACACCTCAACTATCTTCTTGCTCAGCACAACGAAGACCGACTCCTTCTTCACCTTTAGGACTAGTGGGCAGGGTTTTCCCAGTCCTTGTGCAACATTGTTAGGAGACAACCAACCTCTTGTTTTCCGTGGTGGAGCAACGCTTCTTAATGTAGCATTCTGCCATGGTGTCTTGTAGTTTCCTGTCTCGGGAGCCTTCAGCCGGAGCAAACAACAGGGTTGGAGAGGAAGTGCCCTGCGTGAACTCTTGGGGGTCCCTAACCCCCAGTGCTACATGGCAATAACCCTGAGAAGGGGGTAGAGTGTGGAACTCGAGAACACTGAAGATTGGAATGGGCTTCCTCCAAAAAAAAGCAGCGGTGGTGAGAAGTTTGCCTAGATTCATGACGGTGAGTGGGGGCGTAGTAGAGGATTTTGCTTGTGTTGTCTGACATGACTAGTAGCGGTTTAGAGGATGCTGCTTGTGTTGTGCCAGGCAATGATGGTGGCCGAGGATCCCTGGTCCAACGGTCGTTGCACCAGACGACGGACGTCTCCCATGGTTGGTATTAATTAGCGAGGGACCTTTACCAGGTATTACCATGTAGAGTGGAAGAGGCAGCATTTCTTTGAGGAGGGGAAGACCTAGTTAGCAAAACCCTAACTAGAAGCCATCTGTATAGGTCGCATTCTGTGTTCATGAAGCTCAAATTGTTTGAGGTTCAAAAAAAAATAGAAATTATTCATTACATTGTTGAGCTCCTCAAATTGTTGGTGGCTGTTTTTTTTCGCAAGAATTCAATTAATGTGCTATGCCCTCCAACAGCTTAATATATCATTATATTTACTTTTTCCAATTTATCACATGGGTAGAGGATGCACATAGCTTGAATTCTTATCGAATATTAAATATTCAATCGATATTCCTCTTTTATTTCAACTGTATTGTTCTGAATTTCATTTAGAGTCCTCTTTAAAATTCTTATTTCTAGATAGTAGTGGGCTTCATTCAATTGTAGGAAATTGATGGAAACCCATTACAATTTCTAAAATTGAGGTGGGTTTCAATCAACCCATTACGGTTAATATAGCAAAATTAAGAATTCTAGAATTGAATAATAATCAACCACATATAATGGACGACAAGCACTTTAATTGATTGACACCCACGATAGTTAAAATTCAGATCAACAAGACAAGATTGGAAAATTTATTTAAGCTAAAAAAAACATTCTGATTTTCTATTTAGCATGAAATTTGATGATAAGTAGATGATAAGCTTAGTCTAACTCACATTTAAAAAAACCCCATTTTGTCTTTCAACTTGTGTCAAGGCTATAATTTGAAGGTTGTAGTACCCTTTTGGGAAATTTAGTTATATGCCTTTCCAATCTCTTCTTAAAGAAAAAAAAATAGGGGCACCCTTCAAATTCTAGGCCTGACTTGCGTTAGTCAATGACACCAAATAGGAGGCAATTAAATTCATAGGCATTAAGTAGGGTTTAAAATCATAGACAACATTTGCTTATATGGTTTTTTATAATTTAGGTAGTATAGGACTAAATCGTACACATCACGTTATTAAAATTAGTAATTAATAGTAGTACACCTTTTTTAATTTGATGTGGATTAGCAAAGCTCCTTCATTAAAATTAGTTAAGAGTAGTAAATCTTTTTTATTAAAAATATAAATATAACTTTATTTATGTTCCCCCCAAAAAAGTTAATAGTGCTCATCACACGGAGAACCTTTTTTGTTAAACCATGCAAAGTAAGGACAACTATCTACAACAACTGGTAATTTGAAAATCCAACCGGGCCTCAAAGAGAGTAAATTTTTAATCTGTGTTAAAGGAAGGAGGTAATTTTCAAATGGTCTTATAAAAACATAGAAAAATTTAACAGAGGCTATTTTCAATCCGCTATTTATACACTTTCATGAAACCTTTATGAAAGGAGAAATAATTTTTAGCCAATGTTTTAAAGGCATACAATTATGAAACCTTTATAAGACAAGACAACCCCCATGTTAGGAAAACATTGTTTATTCTTAAAAACCTAACGAAAGAAATGTGTACTATAAACGACTTAATTTCTAGTTGGTCTCTACAAACAAATACTTTACTAAACATGATTATTCTTTTTTTTCACTTTTTAGTTTGAACAAGTACTAGAAGAATTTTCAACTCTATTAATCCTTCAATCTTCACTTTCACTTTTTAGTTTGAACAAGTGCTGGAAGAATGTTCACCTCTATTAATCCTTCCACATGTATAGTTAACATTATATCATCTCACCAATCTATGCGACTTGGAATTGATATAATCTTTCTTTGATACAAACATACTAACATTGTACATAAGACTTATCAAAAATATTCACATATATATGTCCCCATCACCATATACTTTGGAACATTGCTATTACTATCCTTATTTACATTCGTCAGCTAAAGAATATAACTAAATTTTCCTCCAAGACCATAAAGGTATTATTCTATATAGAACTCAAATCCAACAATATTAAGAACAATGATTGATAAAGTAATCTTCTCTACATTGCAAAATTCTGACAAAAAACTTTAACTTTAATTATATTTGAAAAATAACACCTCTATCTACACACTACATATGGACAATTTATTTTCCCAAAAACAAACTCAAAAACATTACAATCATTGCTATCTTATCTTCAATCATGTTTATGTCTCTACTTGAAACTCATGAACACTTGAGAATAGATTCAAGACAGCTTATTGATGTTGTCACTAATTACATGCAGATCTCTTTGTTGTGAGTTGCACACCTCCTTGTGCAGCCACCCAACAATGGAGTAGAAAACCAACAACAACTCATCACTTGATTCACATGAATCATCATGAATTGAGTGTACGTATGGATGTTTGTGACATTGAAATTTCAATTGAGAAACCTAGAGACGGCTGGTTGTGGACATATGCTCCATAGAGTGAGAGTTGGCTATGGGCGTCTACAACATGGACATAAAGACAAGGTTATTAGTAACAATTATAGTTTCAATTGAGAAACCTTAGAGGAACTAGCTATGAGCACATGAACTATAGAGAGAGGATTAAATATGGGCATCTATAACATGGGCATAAACATAAGGCTAGTTGTAACATGGGCATAAACATAAGGCTAGTCGTAACTTGTTACATATGCAACATGGCTAATGTGAATTGAAGCAGATTGTGGAAGAACATGTGTGTTTGGAGAAAAAGAGAAAGTCAAGGTGATGTAAAGATTCATAGAAAATTGCCTCATCTTTTAGTGTCACCTTTGTTATTGTCGAAAGATATGACCTACACACAACACCATGTCTTTACATAAGTGCATATAAATATTTTAAACTAAACCATCATGATAATGTATAAACTAAATTAGCAAAGAATTCACAATGTTACTATTATGTGCACACTGCACATTATATGTGCATATACTAGGAGGCTAACCCACATTAGGCTTGTGAGCATGGGAGCATGGGAACAAGCTCTAGTGGAGCATGGGTTAGGGCTAACCGTAAGGGTGGAGGCTAGGGTCAGGCATCCAAGGGTCACACATGGGAAATGGAGAGTCAAGATTCACTTGAGGGCCCTCCTATATAATAGGGGCATTGGGCACACTCAAGGGATATCCTCTTGTGTAGAGCATGGTATCTACTCTCTTGCCATTTCACACTAGAGCTATGTGCTGCTAGAATGATGTCATATCTCTTGGTGGTATGGGATAGCAAGGTAAGGTATGTGGTACTTCATTGTTATTTATGTGTGCACCCTTGGGCTCAGGGGTGGTCGGGTGGATGAGTATATGCCTGGTTCATGCATGGTTATTAACTAGAGAGATCTTAGGGTTTTAAAAGTGGTATCAGAGCAATCTCTAGTAAATTGTTGTTGTTTTTTCTTTCTTATTCTAATTTTTAGCATTTTTCAAAGTATATTTTAATATTTACTAAATAAAAATATGATTTTGTTGGTTTGTTTTGATGATTAGGCACGTGGATCATCGATATGGCGGTTGGAATGTGTGTTTCTTTCATTCAATGGATGAATCGATGTTGAGGGCGAATTCCTTGAGTTCAATACTATTTTTTTCTTTTTTTCTCGTAAAAAATAAGCATTTGTGGAAATTTTACCAAAATATTACACATTTTATTGTGGATATTTTTGGTAGAGTGAACTCCCTGAATTTTTACAATTTTTTGGATATTTTTCCTAATTATTTAGAAATTATTAGAGCATTTTTTGGTTTAAAAATGTATTTTTTATGCATTTTGGTGGGTTTTCCACAGAGATGCTATCAAATTTTTGCCAAATTTCTGCTAAAATGTAGTGTGGGGTAGCAAATTGATGCATTGGGTTTGTAAAATTCTTTTCTTCCCTCAAAATCCAGAATTTCCTTGTGAGATCCCTGTCCCCACCATGCGACGGATTCGGGGTACTAGCAGCGGAAGTAGCACTTCATGCGCGGGGCAGGGACCCACACTCGAGGCCTCGTCCACGGATATCCGTACAAGAGACTAATCCGTCGGTTTTTCCAGAACCGAACCCGAAAAAACTTCCCTTTCTCGGAAAGCACGGGCGATTCCACCAGGATAACTTTTTACTCTAACGTAGTCAAGATCATTACTGATCACGCTGATCCGACTGCACCTATAAAGATACTCGGTCAGATCAAGGAAGAAACTTGCACTTGGATCATTGGGATCAACGCTTTTTTCCCCATCAAGAGGCACAGCCGTTGATTCCTATCCATAGAACAATTACTATCCGGGATTTACTTTATCTATCGTAATAACAGAAATTGAGTCTCGATTTACGGATCCATCAGTCCAGCCTAACCCCATCCAGTCCCATGGGTTAGCCAACCGCCCAACCACTGTAGTGATGGGATCCAATTAAGAATTTGGTTAGGTTTTGTCCGGGGTACCAAGGAAAAGAGTTCCAAGGCCCCCTAGCCGGAAGTTCATGCAAACATAAAACTAGTCACACCACTTACACACCCAATATGAAATTACCTTTTTCTTAGCATCAGCTAAGAAAACACCCAATATGAAATTACCTTTTTCTTAGCATCAGCTAACTTTAAAACAATCCTTTAATGAAACCATTATGTCACTGATGACAATTCTCAAAGTCTCTGGTTGAATCCTTATTTCCAGTCATTCATTCATCGGTATACTTATGGCATCATTGGCAACCTGAATGCTCACCACCTGTTCACTCAGGGGCCTTTTCCATAGTTCCTAGCTCATAGTAACCGGCAATATATTCATATAATAGAATGGAATCTCCGTGGAAGATCAGCAAGATCAACCCACTGATCCATATAAAAGAGCCATGGACTCATCCATTGAGGACCAGCAAGGTCAATTAACCAGATCCATGCCCGGTTTTAGAAAACAACTCTTACTCCTTGTTCCAATATCTTCCACGACGCACGTGTGGGTATCTTCGGCGACCCAGAGCCCGAGCACCGTATGGTCAGCACCCTCTAGGATCCTTCGCAGGCCTAGGTGACCTAGCGCTTCACTCATAGGCCGCTTCCTTGGTCCCTAATCCACCGTACCGGAAGCTCACCATTTAAATCGAACCGAGGCTGGTCAAGACCTCGGCCGACCTTGCTACGCGAGACGTCCTCCATTGACTCTCCGTCAGCAGTTGCAACTTTATCAGTTAGGTCTCCTTGACCTTAATCCACAAGACGGTCAAAATGCTTCCCTAGCATTCTTGACATAAAACATTCATTTACAAACAGTTCACAAAATACAGTTTCTATATCGAACTCTCCTCTTTTCCATTTTATCCTCCTTAGTCCACATTACTTATTCCACATCCCATTCATATGTATTCATCATCATCCATTCACTCATATCGACGACACATTATTTCCCATACACATTCACATTCATTATTCTACATACACATCCAAGCATACATCCATTTTCACATCCTCATTCATACATCCACTTCCACATACATACATCCACATCCGTATCTACATCCATACATCCACATCCACATCTACATTCATATCCATACATCCACATCCACATCTACATTCACAGTCATACATACACATCCACATCCACATTCACATTCATACATACATATCCGTATCTACATCCATACATCCATATTACATCCATTCTCACCCTACACATTCCCTTATCATATCCTATCACATCTCATACACATCTTATCACATCTCATACACCTCTTATCACATCTTATCACTTCCCATACGCATCTTATCACATATTATCACATCTCATACACCTCTTATCACGTCTTATCACATTTCATATCTTTTTATAGAATACAAGAGAATTCTTATATTTGATATAAGATTTCTCTACATTTTTGTTTATGTATAAATTCCATTTATGGAGACTAACACTTTCGAATTGAAAATCAATCTTTTATGCATCTTCCTATGCATAATTTTATTTTAAATGAAAATGACACTTTTGAATTAAAATTCAATCTTTTATGCATCTTCCTATGCATAAATTCAATTTGGATGAGAATTGACATTTTTGAATTAAAAATCCATCTTTTATGCATCTTCCTATGCATAAATTCAATTTGGATGAGAATAACGCTTTTGAATTGAAATCTTATTCTTTTATGCATCTTCCTATGCATAAATTCAATTTAGATGAGAATGACACTTGGAATTAAAAATCAAACTTTTATGCATCTTCTTATGCATAAATTCAATTTGGTAGGAATTACACTTTTAGAATAAAAGAATTTCTCTTATGCATCTAAGTTATGCATAAAATCCATTTATGATGAAAATCACACTTTTAGTATAAAAAAAATATCTTTTATGCATACCTCTATGCATGAAATCCAATATGATAAAAGTAACACTCTTACAATAAAATAATCAACTTTTATGCATACCTCTATGCATGAAATTCAATTATGATAAAAGTCACACTTTTATAATAAAATAATCAACTTTTATGCATACCTCTATGCATGAAATTCAATATAATAAAAGACACACTTTTATAGTAAAATAATCAATTTTTATGCATACCTTTATGCATGAAATTCAATTATGATAAAAGTCACACTTTTATAATAAAATAATCAACTTTTATGCATACCTTTATGCATGAAATTCAAATATGATAAAAGTAACACTTTTGATATAAAAATTTATCCATTATGCATACTTCTATGCATGAAATAAAAATGATAAAAGTAACACTTTTGATATAAAAATTTATCCTTTATGCATACTTCTATGCATGAAAATAAAATTGATAAAAGTAACACTTTTGATATAAAAATTTATCCTTTATGCATACTTCTATGCATGAAAATAAAAATGATAAAAATAATACTTTTGATACAAAAACTTATCCTTTATGCATACTTCTATGCATGAAAATAAAAATTGATAAAAGTAACACTTTTGATATAAAAATTTATCTTTTATGCATACTTCTATGCATGAAAATAAAAATGATAAAAAAAACACTTTTGATATAAAAATTTATCCTTTATGCATACTTCTATGCATGAAAATAAAATTTGATAAAAGTAACACTTTTGATATAAAAATTTATCCTTTATGCATACTTTTATGCATGAAAATAAAATTTGATAAAAGTAACACTTTTGATATAAAAATTTATCTTTTATGCATACTTCTATGCATGAAAATAAAAATGATAAAAATAACACTTTTCATATAAAAATTTATCCTTTATGCATACTTCTATGCATGAAAATAAAATTTGATAAAAGTAACACTTTTGATATAAAAATTTATCCTTTATGCATACTTCTATGCATGAAAATAAAAATGATAAAAATAACACTTTTGATAAAAAAATTTATCCTTTATGCATACTTCTATGCATGAAAATAAAAATTGATAGAAGTAATACTTTTGATATAAAAATTTATCCTTTATGCATACTTCTATGCATGAAAATAAAAATGATAAAAGTAACACTTTTGATATAAAAATTTATCCTTTATGCATACTTCTATGCATGAAAATAAAAATTGATAAAAGTAACACTTTTGATATAAAAATTTATCTTTTATGCATACTTCTATGCATGAAAATAAAAATAATAAAAATAACACTTTTGATATAAAAATTTATCCTTTATGCATACTTCTATGCATGAAAATAAAATTTGATAAAAGTAACACTTTTGATATAAAAATTTATCCTTTATGTATACTTCTATGCATGAAAATAAAAATGATAAAAATAACACTTTTGATATAAAAATTTATCCTTTATGCATACTTCTATGCATGAAAATAAAAATTGATAGAAGTAACACTTTTGATATAAAAAATTATCCTTTATGCATACTTCTATGCATGAAAATAAAAATGATAAAAGTAACACTTTTGATATAAAAATTTATCCTTTATGCATAATATAAAAATTCAATTTCTCCATGATTACAATGAAATTCTTTTAATTAATCTAGGATGATAATTCCTAGAATATGGTAGGAAGTCCTCTTTTCATGCTTTGAATGAAATTATTTTATGTGTAAATTTTTACAAAATTTTGCCATAGCTCCGCTGCTATGACTGATAAATCTCAATTATTTTAAAAGATAAAGCTTATCTTTAAGGGAATGATTAGAATGATCCCTAATTGGATCATTAACCCATAATGGATTGAATAAAAAATAATCATGAAATACATAAACTAAAAGCATAGAAAAAAAACCATTAATTTGATCTCAAGCATAGATTAATCTTGGATTAAGGAAAAGCTTCATTTGGATTGAGAATGGGTCATGAGTATGACCATTTCTTGAGTGAGAGAGAGAAATTACATAAAAACCATTCGAATTTAAACATAAATAGAAATTTGTGTAATTCTTTACTATCATTAATCAATTAACTTCAATAGCATTCATCAAATTATGTAACTCTTCACTACTATTCATCAATTAAGTTCAATAGCATTTAAAAACCATACCAACTTAAGCTTCTCAAGCTTGAGAGGGGTTGAGAAGACAGAAACATTGAGAAATTATAGAAAAGATCAATATTCACTAATTACCTTACAAATTGCTTGATTCTTTGTTCACGGTAGAGGCCCCCAACCAATCAATTGGTTTAGTATGTTGATGGAGCCACCAATGGGGATTGAAGAAAGAAGGAAGTGTCAAAAACTAGTGAATTATTAATGAATTCACAGTTCTTGGCTTAGGTGAAGTAGAGTAACAATGCATTAAGCATTGCTGAGTTTCAACAAAGGGGAAGGCCTCTATTTATAGGAAAAAGTGAGTTCCTAACCAAACAAACTGATTCTAGAATTTTTCAACTCAGTTTGGTCAATTTTTGACCATTTTTAGGTCAGTTGAGCTAACTTTTTGTAACTAGACTTGAATTAGGAGAGAGGAGAGATAAAATATCTCAATTTTTATGAGTTTAAAACTCATTCAAGCATGTGAAATATGCACCTCGTTTAAATAACTCCCCTTCCTTACATATGTGTCAAAAATGGAATCATTATACCCAAAATATCTCATATTTTTAATATTGCTCAGTTTTTTACTAATAAACCTTGTACATTTTCAACTCTTCATCTTATGTGAAATATGCACCTCCTTTAAAGAACTCCCCTTCCTTACATATGTGTCAAAATGGAATCATTATACCCAAAATATCTCATATTTTTAATATTGCTCATAGTTTTTTTACTAATAAACCTTGTACATTTTCAACTCTTCATCTTATGTGAGTATTTACTCATTTTTGGGTATCTTCTTTTACAAATTGGATTTATCTCCTCCCTACACATGGATTGATGCTATTGGCCCATAGGAACCTTAATTGGACCATAATCCAAAAATTTCTGAAAATCTAGATCCTTAGGCTAAGGTCCTTTATACCCATTTCCAATTAATTCCAATTGCACATTGGAAAGTTCTTTTTGAATTTTTGTTTCAGGGGAACTTATTTTAATAAGATGAGATAATTTTCTATCCAAAAATATTAAAAATCTGAATATTCTCTCTCTAGAATATTTTCTCTCTCTAGGTTAAAACAGTTAGAAACAAGTCTTTTATATTTCTGAAGAGGGATTGATTATAGGGAAAGATGCTGGACATTTTGAGAGGCTGGGGAGGAATATTACATTCTCTCCTACTTGAAAAACGCGAGATGCCCTCATCTCGCAAACTGGGGGTAATTTTGCAAGATGCACAAGTATGAGACTGAGAGAAAATTTTTAATTAAGATTAACCACCAAGAAAAGTCTCAAAGAGAGTAAGGGTCAAGACAAGAACAAGATTTAAACTTTATTCATTCTTGGAACATATACAGTAAAGATAGAAGAACTCTTTACACTTCCAAAAGCCCGTCTATCATATGATCACAAAAGCAGCACTCACAAGCTGCGCACGTATAAGGTAACTCATCTATGGGAATAATTCTGTTGGTTATTACCGCACCTATCTCAGTGGTATGAGGTGATCTAACAAAAGGACCTCTGAGAGGCAAGCCAAAAACGGGGTAAAGGCATATCTTCTGATGAGGAAGAAAACACGCCAGTAAGAAGACCCGCTCAGAAAACCCAAGATGTCTTGATCTCATGATGCAGTAGTATCGGGGACCCAAACCCAAGGCTTCAATAGCCATGGCCAAGTGGACATTGTTACAAAAGTGCTGCTGACCCCAAGGTGTTACCCTAGTTATGTCTTGATAGGTCCGCCATTTGGTCTGAGCTACAGACGTTCCCAAGTCACTACTACATGTTAGCCTAATACCGGCGCTTATACCGGCGCTATTTAACGGGGTCTAAAAAAGCCCCGTCATCGGTATAAGCGCCGGTATAAGCGCCGGAACCACAGCGTCGGTATAAGCGTCGGGTAACAATATCGGCGCCTATACCGGTGCATATACCGACGCTCACCGGGGGTAATACCGACGTATAAACCGGCGCCTATACCGGCACATATACCGTGTTATATACCGGGGTGAATACCAGGGTGTATACCGACTTAAATACCGAGATATATACCAATGCGTATACCGACGTCAGTACCGGGGTATATACCGACGCTGTAGCAGAATTTTTTTTTGGGCAGAATAGTGCTGCCTGGCTGTTGCCTAGCTGCCTGCAATGAGCAGGATCAACAACAGCAAACAGACAGCACCATTCTGTCTAAAATAGAGCACAAAAACAACCGTGCTCGTTTTTATATTTTCCTGATTGACAAACAAGAAATTAAATTAAACATTAATACTCAAGAATGTTTTGATCATATTTCATTAGTTTGAAGGTCATCTTACATCATGGTAATGCCTCCCAATTGACGGTCTCTCCTTCTTCTTCAAGCATCTCAAACAAGGCCACAAGGCCATGTTTGTGAGCGTACTTCTCCTCTCGCCTACTTGGTGGGCGATTCATGGCCAACTCCTGCACACACGATTAACAATTATAACTTTTAGAAATCAACATTTAGCCCACATACATACATTTACATAAATAAAATTGCTACAAACACTTACGAATTCATGGCGCATGGTTTCGTAACCACCACTCCCAAGATGAGAAGCCCCTACTGTTTGGAGTCTTGCCCTTGTCGCCTCTCTTTGTTGTTGAAACCTCTCTGGTGTCTCGGTGAGCTCCTGAGCAATGGCTGCCCACTCCCTGTCATCTAGCCAAACAGGTTTCTCTTTCCCCTCTCTAAATGCGTCCCTCGCCTCTGACCTACGATGCCCCATCAAAATGCGAGCTGTATACTGTATCCACTCATTAGAGACGACATTCATAGGGTCAGATGGCTGGAACTCTTGCTTTATCTTTGTGTTTATATAATTTTTCTTCCCCTTGTCTTGCTGATCCCATTTAGTCATATGATAGAGTCATGAAACTGTATAGTGCACAATTGTCGAATGCGTGTCTTCATTGCCTTCCCTGCACTATCCATTATTGGTGCCCCATCCCTAATTGTGTAAATCTTGCTGTTGTCATGGTCATGTGCACCCCAAGGAGTGGAAGGTGACCCTATGGGTGTGCTATCAACAGATGAGAGCGAAGGACGACGCTCACGTGGTGGTGGTGTCACAGCATCTGTGGCACTACCACCACAACAACCTCCCCCTGAAGACCTACTACGTGAGCGCCGTCTATGTGAAGAGGTGGTAGATCAAGCTGTAAGAGGAGTGGAAGGCTGTGTGGTATGAGGTGTGGGAGCTGCTGTCGTACCCACGGGTGTGGGAACTGGCGTCGGGAAGCCAGATGGTGAGGCAGATGTCCCTGCTCCAGAACCCCAATAACTCTGAGCCATGGCTCTCTGCTCTGGAGTCATGGACGAAAGAAAACCATATACCTGCTGGGGACTCATGCCCTGCGGTGTAGGATTAAATGAGAAATCTGGACTGTAGTCGTAGGGCGGTGAGTCACCCATGGCCTGTTGGACAAAAAACCATATGACAAACTTGTGCGAAATGAAAATTACACGATAAACAATGAATGAAAGAACCATAAGACAAACATTAACAATGATAAACAACATTGGTAAAACTATATCAACTTGCTCCTACAGTAGTGATTATGATGGTAAACATTAACAATGGTAAACAATGAAAGGACCTTCAATGTCATAAAACCATTACAAATATGTCATAACTATTTGCATAATCATTAAGATACATCATTTTAAAAATCATTATCTATTCTATCATCCTCATTAAGATCAGTAGCCCCAAAGAGATCTATGTCTATGTACATTTCAGCATCCTCATCATTAAAAGTCCCTTGATGAAGGATGTCTTCATCATCTATGTCTTCTTCCTCAACTTGTTTTTCAGCTTCCTTGGTTTGCACCTCTTCATTTGGATCTTGCTCTAGTTGCTCCTCTTCATTTGCTTGCTCCTCTTCATTGTTGATATCGGCTTATTCTTGCTGCTCTCCACCACCCTGTGCATCCACATCACCTTGTTGTAGCTCAAATTCTTCAAAAATTTGCTTACTGCGGGGGGCGACTTGAACCACAAACAGCCAGCGTGGATCTTTTGGATCCGCTTTAAAGACAACCTGCTCACAATGCTCTGGACGCACAAAAGTATCTTGCTGATCGGTCCATACCTTTGTGGAGTCCACTTGGATGAGGCCACTCTTGTCTCTACGTACAGTTGCATGTGGCCCATTCATGATTACCTTGAACCACTTCACATCAAAGATAAACAACTCAAAACTTCTGAAGCCAACCTTTAATATATCTTGAATGGTTCCAAAGTAATCAAGCATTCCAGTAATTGTGTTATCATCACTTGCACTTGCACGACTTTCTTGAACAAACTGTGCTGTGACACCACAATCAAAGGTTGCTCTTCTTTGGTCTATTCGTTCTACTCGAAAATGACGTCCATGTGACCAAAACGCCCCATATTTGTGATACTACAAATAGCACAAAAAGATTGTTGATGGAGAATCAAACACTGAGACATGTAGAGAAAAAAAAGAGAGACATGTAGAACTTAAACACTTACATGCCAATCGCATCCTTTTGTAAGCTCCTCCTCCTCCTCTGTTATAGGTAAACCAGCACGTTTGGCTTCTAAAATTGTAGCTTCTAGCCATCTACCTGTGGGAAAGTCCGGAAGAGCTTGCATACCTTCTGGATATGGGAGATTTCTTGTAGTGCGATTCCTTCTGAAACTTAAACGATCTTGTACTCGCTGTCGCTTGAGAGCTTCATATGTCTCAATCCACTTCTCCATTACATGAGAGTTCAAGATGCAAAATTTGTTGATTTTTTTCCTCAAATTGTTATCCATCTTTCTCTTAATGCCTTTGGCCTTGAGGTTCCTCACCAATGACTCGCCTGTTGGACTCTTGAGACCATAGTCGAGGTATCTCTGGATCTGAGGAACTTAAATATTCAGTGATGTAAACAAGGGACTCTTGTATCAGCCACCCTTCTGACATACTACCCTCTGGGCGAGCCATTTGGCGAACAAATCCCTTTAATGTCTTCATAAACCTCTCCAAAAAGAACATCCATCTTGAATGGACTGTTCCAGCAAACTGCAACCTCATCTACAACATGAACTAGCAGATGCATCTGGATTGTTAATAAACTTGTAGGGAAAAACTTCTCTACCATGCAGACTGCCTCTATGGAGTTTAAATGCGCTGTCTCCAAACTGTCTCTCTTTATCTCTTTTGAAGAAATCCAGCGCACCAATGTGCCAATCTTATAGATAGTAGCTCTAATGTCTTCAGTGAGGCAATCTTTTATTGCTATGGGTAGCACAAATTGTAGAAACTTGTGCCAATCATGACTCTTGAGGCCACTAAGATCATCATCCTTTGTAAATGCACTTTTCAAGCAATGCATACAACCTGTAGGAGTCCGAAACTCTGAAATTGTCCTCTTGACTTGTTGTTCCTCCATCTTGCTAAAAACCCATGGGGCTCTTGGAAGTAGCACCTTTCCATTGGGTCTAGTGCGAGCCCACAACTCTTGCATGCAACCAATCTCTTCCAAGTCATCCCTTTGGCCTTTAGTCTCCTTTTTTCCTGTCATGGTCTTCCACAGAATGTCAGCTACATTCTTGAAAATATGCATCGGGTCAAGAAAATGGTTTATAAGGAGATCACCCCAATAGGGGAGTTGGTGAAAGATAGAGAGCCTCTTCATCCCAGGACATGCCAAGTTGCCACATTCCTCCCATTTGATCTTCCAATCGCTTGCCTTCAATGCACTTGGAGGAGGTCTTCCTAGATTACCATCCCGTAATTCATGATTTTCTGGAAGATACCTAACATGTCCTTGGTAGACATTCTTTCGTAATGCTTTTGAGTATCTTGAATCAAGTCGAGGACCACATACAGGACATGCATTGTAACCCGATATAGACAAACCTGAGCATTCTCCATAGCCAGGCCAATCATGCATTGTCCACATGAGAATACCTTGCACAGTTGTAAGTCTTTGGCCACTCTGCTGCTTTGACATGTCCTTCACTTCAATTCCGTTCCACAAGGTGCGTAACTCATCAATAAGTGGTGCCAAATATACATCCATGTTCTTCACCTTGTACTTTCCTGGAACTATTAATGAGAGCAACAAATGACCTTTCTTTATTGCCAACCATGGTGGAAGATTATAATTCACAAGGCAAACAGGCCATGTGCTCCATGAAGAGCTCCTTAAACCAAAAGGGTTTACACCATCCATTTCTAGGCCAAGACGGAGGTTTCGAGGTTCTTCCTTAAAAGCCGGCCATTTCTCTTCAATGTGTCTCCATGCGGGTGAGTCAGCAGGCACACGCATCACTTCATCTGTGGATCGAGTTGTGGCATGCCATGTCATCAAGCTTGCTATAGATTTGCACCTGAACATGCTTTTTATTCTTGGGATGATTGGAAAGTGCCTGAGAACCTTTACCGGGACAGCTTCCCCCTGAACATCTTCTCTATATCTGTTAGAGCCACAATGGGGACATTCTTGCAAATGCTCATATTCATGGCGGAAGAGGCAACAATCATTGCGACAAGCATGAATATTATTGTAATCCATGCCTATGGATTTCAATAACTTCTTCGCATCTGCACGAGATGGAGGCATCTCGTTGCCAGGGGGCAATATCTGATCTTTCAAAAGCCTGCAAGTATGGCAATATCTGATCGTTACTATTAAGATTTTCTCAAATACAAGTTGATAATTTATCATTTCAACAGTAGGTGTAATCTCCAAAAAAAGTCCTTACTTGAATAGTTCAGTGACACTTGTATTAGACCATCCAAAAATTGACTGCAAATTTAGCATCGTAAGAGATGCACGCAATACAGATATGTTGGCACCATTGTATAATGGAAGGCGTGCAAGTTTACGCATGGCCTCTTCCTCTGGTTCATAATTTGACCGTTGAGAATGTCGTGGTTGATGATCTTCATGTTCATGCTCCTCGAAGAGGGCTTCTTGTTGCTCGATGAAGGCATCCAACATTTCTTCCATTGGACCTTCTTCCAATATTTCCTGACCTTCTTCCATTCCCTCGGGTGCTGTTAATTGAGCTCCATCTGT
This sequence comes from Cibotium barometz, assembly GCF_041138505.1. Lineage (NCBI taxonomy): Eukaryota > Viridiplantae > Streptophyta > Polypodiopsida > Cyatheales > Cibotiaceae > Cibotium > Cibotium barometz. The sequence continues at coordinate 36,874,173 of NC_141094.1, forward strand.
CACTCCCTCCTGCGATATCCTCATCCTTTGTTGGGGACGAGAATTCACAGGCGCAATGTTATCAAGATACGGCTGCACACTTGCTTGGTTGTACGATTGAAACTGTAAATTTTGCAAGCGCTCCATTGGAAATATGCCAGCGTCATGAACATGCTGGTTGCAAATCCTTCGTTTTCGAAAGATTTGGTACTTACATCACATGCATGGACACGCTATTCTCTCTTCAAGATTGAGAAGCTCCATCTAGCAGGATAACATGTATATGCAGCTCATTAAACACAAATCATTATGCATTACACAAAGCACTATGCAAACCATAAAACAGGGCTTCTTTTTCCTAGCCGCGAGGGAGATTTTAAAAAATAACATTTAAAGCGGCAAACGGGCTTCTTTTCCCCAGCCATTGAGGGAGACTTGACAAATATTTAAAAAAGCGTCAAACGGGCTTCTTTTCCCCAGCCGTTGAGGGAGACTTGACAAATATTTAAAAAAGCGTCAAACGGGCTTCTTTTCCCCAGCCGTTGAGGGAGATTTTAAAAATAACTCATACATTAGCTTATCTCCTCTCCATACAAAATTAACTCGAATTTGAACAAGGATGGAGAGAGAAGCTATCTCTATTCATAAATAGCTATTTATAAAGGCCTTATGCAAAAATCTAAATGTATAGTATAAGTATAAGCTTGCATAATAAGGCTGCAAGACTTATGCATAAGCTCTATGCATAAGCCAACTGCATAAGTCTTATGCATAAGCCAACTGCATAAGCCTTATCATGCATAAGCTCTAAGCCTCTATGCATAAGCCATATGCATAAGTCTTATGCATAAGATCTATGCATAAGCCTTATGCATACGCTCTATGCATAAGCCATATGCATAAGTCTTATGCACACGCTCTATGCATAAGCCTTATGCATAAGCTCTATGCATAAGCCATATGCATACGCTCTATGCATAAGCCATATGCATAAGTCTTATGCATACGCTCTATGCATAAGTCTTATGCATACGCTCTATGCATAAGCTCTATGCATAGGCCATATGCATAAGTCTTATGCATACGCTCTATGCATAAGCCATATGCATAAGTCTTATGCACACGCTCTATGCATAAGCCTTATGCATACGCTCTATGCATAAGCCATATGCATAAGTCTTATGCACACGCTCTATGCATAAGCCTTATGCATAAGCTCTATGCATACGCTCTATGCATAAGCCATATGCATAAGTCTTATGCATACGCTCTATGCATAAGTCTTATGCATAAGCTCTATGCAAGACTTATGCATAAGCTCTATGCTATAAGCCTTATGCACTATGCTAACCCTTAATCCCATCACCCAATGGTGTAATAAACATGATCTTGTTTTACATGGATAATAGATCTTACCTTGATAACATATATAAACTCTATGAATAAAGAGAATACCTTATGCATAGAAAAACAGAGCATAAGACTTATATGTTATATGTATAAGAGAGTATAAACATTCAAAAAGCTTATGCTTTCCATCCATGCAAGGCACTCTACATCAAAAAAAGGTTTATGCAAAAAAACATAACGCATGTGAAGCCTTATGCATAGAGCTCATCCATAAGATTTATACATAAAACATTATGTATTAAGCTTTATGCATAGATCTTAATTCATGCATTCAGCTAGATTCATATAGCTCTATGCATAAACTCTATGTATAGAGCTTGCATAAGCTTACAAGCCCTATGTATAGAGCTTTCATAATCTTACAACCTCTATGTATAAAGCCTATACATAGAGCATATGCATTGAGCTTTTACAAGAAGGCTATGCATAGAGCTTTCAACAAGAAGGCTACGCAAGCTCTATGTACAATGTCCATGCAAGCTTTCAAGAAACCTATGCATAGAGATTTTATAAGCTTGTAAGAAACCTATGCATAGAGATTTTATCAGCTTGCAAACTCTATGCATAAAGCCTATGCATAGAGCTTATGCATAGAGATTTCACAAGCTCGCAAGCTCTATGAATAGAGCTTATGCATAAAGCTTGCAAGAAGGCTATGCATAGAGATTGCAAGCTTATGATAGGTTTTATGCATAGATATTAAATTAATCCTATGTATAAGCTTACAAGAACCCAAAACTAACACTAAACCATAAAAGAGGGATGCAATAATTCATAGAAAATAGCATAAACAAGAAAAATCGAAAGAGGATCTACCTCTTTTTTGCAAAGCTGAAGGAGAGGATTGGTGAAAGATTGGTGAGGTGAAAGAGTTGCAAAACAAAATATTAAAAAAAATAATTAGTAAATTAACCACAAGAATAAGAACTAATACAAAACCCTAAAATCTCTATGCATGCATTAGGAGATCTATGCATACATAGAGAGCTCTCAACATGCATAGAGAGCCAAAAAAACACAAAACCCTAAACATTCTAATTCTTAAATTAAAAAGTAAAAGCAATTGCAAGAACATATTAGGAGAAGGAGAAGAGGAGAAAAGAAGAAAGAAGGAGAAAAGAGGAGAGAGGAAAAAAGAGGAGAGGGAGAGAAAGAGACCTTCTCTACTGTTGTGCGCCGTTCTCTGCGAAAAAACCAGAAAATAGGCTCTCGGCTATAAAAAACTTACGAGCGTCGGTATATGCTACGGAATATGCGTCGATATGTGCATCCGAATATACTACGGAATATGCGTCGGTATAGGCGTCGGGATAGGCGTCGGTATAAGCGTCGGTATAGGCGTCGGGAAACGAAAATTTGAAAATACCTCGCCCGACTTGTCTCCTCCAACATTACGACGGACATACCGACGTTCGACATTTGCGTCGGTACTTTAGCGTCGGTATGCCAAGCGGACATTGTTACAAAAGTGCTGCTGACCCCAAGGTGTTACCCTAGTTATGTCTTGATAGGTCCGCCATTTGGTCTGAGCTACAGACGTTCCCAAGTGAGGAAAAAGTGAGCGCTCATACTGTTCTATAAAATCCTTCTTCACAGACTCGCTTGCGTCTTGAAGATGAGAAATCATCATGGATAAAACTAATTCCTGTTGCCAAGCCATGAAGGAGATTAAGAAGAAGGGAGATCGATGGAAGTAAGATTACTGTGAGCGATAAGTAAAAGTTACGACTTATATAAAGGAAGGAGTTATCGTAACCTAGAAGCCAACAGTATCTTGCCCCACTGAAGTTTTACCGTCTTTCCATGATTTGGTTTTGGCACATATTTCTATAAGAGGCATTAAGAACTTTGAGATGAGATAAAAGAAGTTCATAGGCTAATTCACCTACTTTCTTTGATCCACAATAGCTGGGGGATAACTACTTATACTCCCCCTAGAGATAAAGAAATTCTTTTGGTCCGTATTCAAATGAAGACTATAACTGCTTCTTTGAATTCTCTGACTGTCCTCTTCTTATCTGTATATTGTCTCTATCGATCCTGGGCAGCGTTTATATCTTTATGAATTGCCTGCATCTGTTGCTCTAAGTCGCCAAGCATTTGACTGGTCATCTCGACCCTAATCAATGGGTCGGACCTAGTTAATGGAGTTAAGCAATCTTGTCCGAGAGACGGACCCTGATTAGATTGGTATGAAGGAGTTGGTCTCTGAATTTGGGTTCTAGACTTCCCTGTGCCCGTTTTATGGTAGGAGTCAGGCAGTCTTTTAACTGATGGTCAAAACCTTGGCATCCAAAACACTGGTTCTCACTTCCTAAAACAGGTGGGCTCCTGAGAAGGTATTCTGGGTAAAGTGTCTTCCCTTTTTAAACAGAATCTTTCTTTTATTTAGAGAGAGAATAATTATAAGATCAGAAAAGGAGATTCTTACTCTTGTATACCTCGAAGGTTGGGGGGAGGAATCTTACAAACTTCTACCCCACTTAAAAAGGTGCGAGATGTCCTCATCTCGCAAAGTAGAGGACAACTCTTTTTCTTAAGATCCAATTTATTCTGGGTTCCTTATATTCTGGTCAACCCAACAGAATACTGGGATAAATATTCCTTATATAGAACTCATCATTAAATAATAATTCATTTAGATCATATCATTCCTACGATAATGGTCCATTAGACCGAAAAATTTCCTTCTGAACATTTCTCCACGGGAATTTCAGTTAAGTTATCAATTTGTCATCCCTTAACTTGATCTACCGTGACAAGTGTTAACAGTGGCAATTTGACAGCACAATCCACTAATCTCATAGTGATTTGCTGAATTCATTATCATCATTCTAGTTATGAATATCATCACAGGGACTCGTCCCAATCATCCACATTGTGGTTTCGCTCAGTTTATTACATTTCAATCCATTATCAGGGATCATCATTTTTCAATCAGAATCCAAATCAACTCATCAGTTCTCAAACAGAATTAAAAAATCATATCAACCACATTCGAATTCATCATCTGGATAGCATTAATGCTTATAATTTCAAGTCTTGGATTTACTCATATATACTACCGGTAAAGAGCCGCAGTTATACCCTCGGTATATACGGATAGTCATGATACTCGAAACTATAAGGTAAATACCATCATGTCTAGGCCTCAAGCAAGTCAGGGTTTCATACAATTTCGGTACTTCCAATTGAAGACCCAATTACTAATTTACGAATTTCAATTTGAATTAACAATTTGTATGAATTATATCACACAATTACAACCTTTTTGTGCGTCTTGATAACTTTTGACATAATTGGCTCCTCAGTTGATCTTATTGGAGATCTATGACATAAGTCTGATAAACAGATTTTTTCTTTATCCGATCGTCCGTAATAAACAATCACTTTAAAAAAAACATTTGTATATTTATATACAAGTTGCAATAAGTACATAGAGTGGCTCGACTCCAAAATTCAAAATCTCCTCGAAAGACGCATAAGACGACGGTACTGGGCCATAGTCATGCCCTGTTACATAATTTCTCTAATTGCGAAGGGAGCTATTATTTTCTGAATCAGACATCCGGAGGCCCAGAAACGGCCAAAAAAGGCCCCAAAAGTGGATTTGCTGAAAAACGCGATTTGGTACCTTCTTCTCGGGCCCGGAAACGGCCAAAAAAGGCCCCAAAAGTGGATTTGCTGAAAAACGCGATTTGGTACCTTCTTCTCGGGCCTATTTGCTAAAAAACGCGATTTGGTACGTTTTTCAGCAAATAGGCCCGGGAAGAAGGTACCAAATCGCGTTTTCCAGCAAATCCACTTTTGGGGCCTTTTCTGGCCGTTTCCGGGCCTCCGGATGTCCGATTCTAGTGTTTCCAGTGCCGTTTTCGGGGTTTTGGGCCGTTTCGGACGCGTCTACGGTGTTAGAATCACCAAATTTTACACAGAAAAGTATTGCTCTTATATGAACATTGAATGTAAAGCATGTGAAAGAATATATTTATTCCTTTTCACACTGACATTTCTGACACAAGTATTCATATTTTCTTGCTTTTGTAGAGAGAGAAATGAGAAAATAGTGAATTTCTTACAGGGCCCCAAAATGAGCTTCCATTTTTCCTAATGCATCGTCTCCAAAGAGGGCATTTCAGTAGACCCGCCAAGGTCAAGGATATTCTGGAGTGGCCACCCCCTAAATCAATTCGTGAAGTTCGTGGGTTTTTGGGAATCACGGGATGGTATATGATTTTTATCAAAGATTATGCCTTGGTAGCTGCACCTTTGATGGATCTTCTTAAGAAGGATTGCAAAATAGTGTGGCTGCCAATACATCAAAATAGTTTTGATCAGCTCAAGGTCATTATTACTTTTACCCCAGTCTTGAAACTTCCTGATTTTGCCAAGGAATTTGAAGTGGTTTACTGATGCTAGTAGTCTAACACTTGGTGGTGTCTTAGGCCAAGAAGGAAGACCAATCACTTATACTTCCTGCAAGCTGAAGCAATATGAAGCAAATTATGCCACCCATGATTTGGAACTCTTAGCAGTTGTTCATTGCCTCAAATTATGGAGACATTATCTCCTCTTGGGAGGTAAGTGACCACAAAAGTCTGAAGTGGATCTTTACCCAGCCTAACCTCAACATGCGACAAAGGAGATGAATTGAAACTCTACAAGAATATGACTTCGACATCAAATTTCGCCTTGGGAAAGATAATGTGGTAGCAGATGCACTTAGCCACAAATCTTTCTGGTGCAATTTCAATGCCAAATAATCCCATACTGGTCAAGATGGAAGAAGTCTCATCTCATGATCCAGATTATCAAAGGATGATGAAGTTAGTAGAAGAAGGGGGAAATTCAGAGAAAGAGAAGAATCTAATCAAGGGATACTCCACTCACGAAGGAAGCCTCTACTTCAATCACAGGCTATGTATCCCTAAGGATCCTGCTTAACAGAAACTAAACCTCCATGAAGCTCATAATAGTCCTACTGCAGGATACCCAAGCTATGCAAAAACATTAAATGCCGTAAGAAGGAGCTTTCATTGGGCAGGCTTGAAAAATGATGTCCTTTGATACTTAAAGCAATGTCTCTCATGCCAAAGGATCAAAGCTGAAAGGGTCAAGATGCCTGGGAAACTTCAACCCTTGGATATTCACCAAATGAAGTGGGAGTGCATTAGTATGGATTTTGTCACAAGTCTCCCCACTGTTCAAGGAGGATATGACTCCATTCTGGTAGTGGTGGACTTATTTACCAAAATAGCTCACCTTATACCAGCGAAGAAGACCTTTAAAGCTTCTGATGTTTCTCGAATATTCATCAAGGAAGTCCTCAAACTTCATGGTCTCCCAAAAAGGATAGTAAGTGACCGGGATTCTTACTTCACTTCAAAGTTCTGGCAGTCCTTATTTCAAGCCCTGGGAACTCAACTTTGCTTTAGCACAGCTTATCATCCAGAGACCGATGGCCAAATTGAGAGAGTCAATCAAGTAATTGAAGACATTCTTAGAGCATATTGTGGACGGGAACCAAGAAGGTGGATTCAATACCTTCCTCTGGTAGAATTCGCCTACAATGCATCTTATCATCAGAGCATAGGAATATCACCATTCAAAGCACTCTATGGGCAAGAATGCTTGTCTCCTCTAAATTTCTCTGATCCGACCATAAGAGTTGAGGCATCCAAGAAAATGCTCGAAGAGATGGAGGAACAAACCAAGGCAATCAAAAAGGATATTAAAGCTGTCCAAGATCGACAAAAGAATTATGCTGACACCAAGAGGTCTTAAAGGATCTTCAAGAAAGGAGACAGAGTTCTTCTACGAGTGCGACCCAAACAAAGTTCTCTATAGCTTGGGAAATATAAGAAGCTCAGCCCTAGGTATTGTGGTCCCTATACAGTTATCAAGTGTCTAGGTAAAAGTGCCTATAAACTCCAACTCCCAGCCCATATCAAAGTCCACAATGTATTTCATGTAAGTTTGTGAAGACCTTATGTACCCAGTCTCGATCATATTCTTGATGATGAACAAGTTGTAATCCCTACTCAAGGAGTCCTTGAATTACAGCAGCCCAGTAGCATCATATATTCTAGGGAAAGGCAACTCTGAAATAGAACTCTTGTAGAACATTTAGTACAGTGGAAAGATTACCCTGAAGAGAATGCAACTTTTGGGAAGATGAAGCTACACTCTTAAAGGATTATCCCCAATTCATGACAAGAAGAGGACATCTCGATTTTTTTAAGAGGGGAAGGATGTAACTTTCCCATCTTCACTAATAAAGAAATGTCCATGTAATAGATAAATTTATGAGTTTTTATGGTATAAAAATCAATGATTTTATTAAATGAGTCATTTCTACTTACCATCTTCAAATTCTGAGCCCAAATTTTAAATTTGCGTGCAATCTTACCCTAATATAGGATTTTACAGCATCCAAAACAGACAACGGATCAAGCTTATACGCAAATTTCAGTCATTTTTAGTTAGAAAGTGACGACCTTTAAACCTTAATAAATGCACGACGACCGGGCGTTTGATTGACGAATGGTCTAAATCCCAACGACCAGGAGAACCTCCCCGAGGTGGTCCGGCACGCAAATCAAGGTCGGTGTCCCAAATTTGGGGACCCCATCCCAAAATTTAGACCGTACACACTTACCAGGGTGCCCGTACAATGGCCGCACAAGAACCAAATGACAACCACCCGCTACGTGGACACCCATGTTGCCCGAGACCAGATAAGGTATATGTGTACCACTCCTTTCCTAGTTAACTGACACGGTCCTTTCCCCCAGAGCCATGCAGGGGCCACTGATCCACAACCTTTGATGGTACACTGTCCTTTCGTCCTTACTTTGCGCAGCGCCCGTACCCGCACCCCATAGCTATATAAACCCACGGGGTGCTTCAGATAAGGCAATTTTCCTCCATCCCCCTCTTGCTAGGAGGCAATGTCCTTAACTCCTCCCTCCCCCCTCCCCCCGTGTGAAGAGACTTACAACAGCCCTCAGCCCTTCTCCCCTTTAGCAAAACGTTTTTGTCTTAAGGACATCTCACATTCCCCCCCCCGCCATTTGCGTGGACTGTAATAAGAGGTTTTAGCCTTAAGAGAGGGTTCATGCGCTGTGGTCTTTTGCTCATACGATGAGCAAACGATCTCAGAATTGAGATCTGACTGAAGCGTTTCGACCACGACAGCGATCCCTACAAGACGACGTCCAAGATGGCCCCTTCTCGAAAATGTCAGAATATTGCTTCGGGAGGAGCGCGCAACAACGAGATTAGAGAAGATGCTCCCGATGCGGCTCCAACCCTCCCTTTACAAGCTCCTCAAGGAAATGATGGCCAGGCCAGCTTGGTTATCTTTTAAAGAAGAGTTTTTTTTTAATATTAGTGTTAGTAAATGTGTATCTTTTCCTTTTAAAATAATGACATAAAAATTGTATGAAGTTACGAATTGAGTGATGCTGTATTCAATGAATTGTATTAAAATTGTTATCTTTAAAGAGTGTAAGTTTTTCCTGGCTTCGACGCTAACTCCGTTCCGTGCTTGTGTAGCCGAGCGGCGTCGTTGGCAAAGCCCGAGAATGGCCCAAGGTATCCCTCATACCATTGGGAGAATAAGGTTCGCCGATTGAGACGAGAGATTATGATGCTGTCTAGTTCTGAGGGCCCAGGCTAGTGCGGTGAATAAGCTCACCCTAGTGTGCAGACATCTCTCTGAGGGGCGGGAGGATCGAGTGATGAAGCCTGAGAGGGTGACAGGCCGGCTTGAGTTCTCACCAGTGGTGACCGATGATGAGGTGTATGGTCCCGTAGGGTTTTGCCCAGCATGTAGAGGCAAGGCCGAATTCTAGATCATCCTCGGTAGTAAGAGAGCCGGTTTGGCTTGTATGGAATTGATTAATGTATAAACTTTATATATATATATCTTGTCTTTGGCATGATTGTATTGTGAAAAAAGACTGTTTTAATAAACCTTGTGAAAAGGGCTTTAATTAAGGAACATGTTTATTTATGTCAAACAGTGTGGTAGGATTAATTAGAAAACAAATTGACGTGTGAGTAGGGTAGAAAGTGGGAGGATGGAATGCCCCAAGACGATGGCACCATCCTACCGACGGGTGGACCCGATTAGTCGGGTAGCTTTCCAACATATTAAAAGAAAGCCCTACACTCGATAAATAGGTTCTTGGGCAGCTCTATTCTAGAAGACTAGGCCAGCGACTGTGCCTTGCATGGATGAGGAAAAAAGCGTTGCCTCTAGAAATCAAGTCTAGTAGTTGCTCAAATTTATGATCAATTACCCTATGGGTGATTTGATTTTTAGAAGATCACACTCCCCCTGCGGGATAGGACTAGGTCTTACCTATGAATCATATCCTTGAATCTCTACATGGTCAAGGTGTCGATGAATAGGAAATTTTTCTCAAAGTTAAGACTTAGTGGACTATCTTAAGTGTTTTTCCTATTTTAGAAGGGGGGAACCTTACATAGTGTGTAGACAGAGGTGTAATTTTTTTGAATATAATTATAGTTAAAGTTTTTTGTTAAAATTTTACAATGTAGAGAAGATTACTTTGTCAATCATTGTTCCTAATGTTGTTGGATTTGAGTTCTATAGAGAATAATACCTTTATGGTCTTGAATGAAAATTTAGTTATATAGAAGGATAATAATAGCAATGTTCCAAAGTATATGGTGATGGGGACATGTAAATGTTGTTGATAAGTCTTATGTAGAATGTTAGTATGTTTGTATCAAAAAAAGATTATATCGATTGCAAGTCACATAGATTGGTAAAATGATATTACGTTAACTTTACATGTGGATGGATTACTAGAGTCGCAAGCATTCTTCTAGTACTTGTTCAAACTAAAAAGTGGCAGTAAAGATTAAAGGATTAATAGAGTTGAACATTCTTCTAGCACTTGTTCAAACTAAAAAGTGAAAAAGAAGAATTATCATGTTTAGTAAAGTATTTGTTTGTAGAGACTAATTAGAAATTAAGTTGTTTTTAGTACGCATTTCTTTAGTTAGGTTGTTTAGAATAAACATTATCCTCCTAATATGGGGGTTGTCTTGTCTTATAAAGGTTTCATAACTGTATGTCTTTATAATAGCAGCTAAAAAGTATTTCTCCTTTCATAAAGGTTTCATTAATGTGTATAAAAAGCCGATCGAAAATAGTCTCGGTTGAACTTTTCTATGTCTTTATAAGACCACATCAAAATAACCTCCTTCCTTTAACGCCGATTGAAAATTTACTCTCTTTGAGGGCCGGTTGGATTTTCAAAATATCGGTTGTTGTAGAATTACAGTGCATACTAAATTCAACATGCATACTAGAATTAGAGTGCATACTAAATTCAACATGCATACTAGAATTACAGTGCAGCTTCAAGTTAGATAATTTAATGTGAAGGTACTTGAGAGAATCAAAGCCTATGCATTGGTGCAGCTTCATTAGACTTGTCATGGGTACTATTGTATGTGTAAGCTATGGATGTTGCTATACAAACCTTGCAAGGTAACATGGTGAATTCTTCGCTAGTTCAGTTTATACATTATCATGACAATTTAGTTTAAATGATTTATATGCACTTATGTAAATACATGGTGTTGTGTGTAGGTCATATCTTTTGACAGCAACAAAGGTGACAATTAAAGCTGAGAAAATTTTCTATGAATCTTTATATCACCTTCACTTTCTCTTATTCTCTAAACAAACATGTTCAGCCACACCTTGCTTTAATGCACATTACCCATGTTGCATATGTGACAACCAGCCTTATCTTTATGCCCATATTATAGATGCCCATCTCTCTATGGTGCATATGTTCACAGCCAGATCCTCTAGGGTTTCTTAATTGAAACTATCAATGTTTAAAATAGCCTTGGCTTTATGTCCATGTTGTAGATGCCCATAGCCAACTTTCACTCTATGGTGTTAGGTTTCTCAATTGAAATTTCAATGTCACAAACAACCATACGTACACTCAGTTCATGATGATGCATGCAAATCAAGTGATCGGTTGTTGTTGGCTTGTTACTCCATTGTTGGGTGGCTTCACAAGGAGGTGTGCAAATCATAATAAAGGAATTTGCATGTAATTAGGGACAACATCAATAATCTTTTTTGAATCTATTCTCAAGTGTTTATGAGTTTCTAGTAGAGACATAAACATGATGGAAGACAAGAGAGCAATGATTCTAATGTTTTGGAATTTGTTTTTGGTCAAATAAACTAGTTGTCTATATGCAGTGTGTAGACACAAAGGTGTTATTTTTTTGAATATAATTAAAGTTTTTTGTTAAAATTTTACAATGTAGAGAAGATTACTTTGTCAATCATTGTTCCTAATGTTGTTGGATTTGAGTTCTATAGAGAATAATACCTTTATGGTCTTGGATGAAAATTAAGTTATATTCTTTAGGTGATGGATGTAAATAAGGATAACAATAGCAATGTTCCAAAGTATATGGTGATGGGGACATGTAAATGTTGTTGATAAGTCTTATGTAGAATGTTAGTATGTTTGTATCAAAAAAAGATTATATCGATTGCAAGTCACATAGATTGGTAAAATGAGATTACGTTAACTTTACATGTGGATGGATTAATAGAGTCGAGCATTCTTCTAGCACTTGTTCAAACTAAAAAGTGGAAGTGAAGACTCAAGGATTAATAGAGTTGAACATTCTTCTAGCACTTGTTCAAACTAAAAAGTGAAAAAGAAGAATTATCATGTTTAGTAAAGTATTTGTTTGTAGAGACTAATTAGAAATTAAGTTGTTTTTAGTACGCATTTCTTTAGTTAGGTTGTTTAGAATAAACATTCTCCTCCTAATATGGGGGTTGTCTTGTCTTATAAAGGTTTCATAACTGTATGTCTTTATGATAGCAGCTAAAAAGTATTTCTCCTTTCATAAAGGTTTCATTAAGGTGTATAAAAAGCCGATCGAAAATAGTCCCGGTTGAACTTTTCTATGTCTTTCTAAGACCACATCAAAATTTACTCTCTTTGAGGCCCGGTTGGATTTTCAAAATATCGGTTGTGTTTGTTGTAGATAGTTACCCTTATTTTGTATGGTTTACAAAAAGGTTTTCCGTGAGCACTGCTAACTTTTTTTTTGGGAACATTAATAAAGTTATATTTATATCTTTAATAAACAAGGTATACTACTCTTATAACTAATTTTAATGAAGGATCATTGACAATCACATCAAATTAAAAATAGGTGCACTACTATTAATTACTAATTTTAATAACGTGATGTGTCCGATTCAGTCCTATACTACCTTAATTACAAAACACCCTATAAGCAAATGTTGTCTATCCTTACTTAATGCCTATTAATTTAATTGCCTCCTAGTTGGTGTCATTGACTAACAATCTTGTCCTTGTCTTGTTGATCTGAATTTTAACTGTCGTGGGTGTCAATCAATTATAGTGTTTGTCGTGGGCGTCAATCAATTATAGTGATCATTATATGTATCAATCAATTATAGTGATCATTATATGTATCAATCAATTATAGTGTTTGTCGTGGGCGTCAATCAATTATAGTGATCATTATATGTATCAATCAATTATAGTGATCATTATATGTATCAATTAATTATAGTGTTTGTCGTGGGCGTCAATCAATTATGTGATCATTATGGGAATACCGATTGAATACAATAAGAATTCAAGCTTCGTGCACCCTCTACCGATGCGATAAATTTTAAAAAAAGTAAATATAATGATATATTAACTGAATTCTTGCGCCCCCCCAAAAAAAGTAAATATAATGATATATTAATTGAATTCTTGCGCCCCCCCCAAAAAAAACAAAAGGGAAAAAAAAACAGCCCCCAACTTTTAGTGACGTAAGGAGTTTTTTTAATTTAGCCTCAAACAATTTGAGCTTCATGAACAGAGAAGGCCACCTTTACGGATAGCTTCTAGTTAGGGTTTTGCTAACTACGTCTTCCCGTCTTCACTCCCTCTTCCACTCTATATCGCTAATGCCAATCGGGAGACGTTCTTCGTCTGGTGCGACTACAGCTGTCAGGGATCCTCAGCCATTGTTGCCTGCCACAACACGAGCAGCTTCCTCTCAACCGGACACAACCTCAACCATGCAAGTTGGGGAGGACTGCCATGTGTTCTTTTCGCCCGCACTCACCGTCATGAATCTAGGCGAGCTTATCAATACCACTGCTTTTTTGGAAGATATTTAAGGTGTAACAGGTAAACTCTCAGTCTCTCTTCCCACTGATCTAGTCAAAGATTAGCTGCAGGTTTATCAGTCTCGGGACCTAATCGATCTGTGTCATGTGGTCCTCACCCTCCGGTTGAGGTCCTAAGAGGGTGGGTAAGATCTAATTGGTGGCCTAGAGGGGTTTTAGTTGTCCATATCTAGTATTTGCCAAAGAACTATTTTTGCTTTCTGTTCAAGGAGGAGGAGACAACCCCCTTTGTCCCTTTTTCGATGGCACTCAGATATCTGCCCTAGGAGCCCTACACCCACAAAATACAATGTTGGGTCGAGCTCCCTGACCTACCTCTTCATTTGTACCCTCTTCTTAAGCTGGTAGTGGAACCCCTTGATAAACTCTTAGAGCAAAGAGCCAACTTGGATCTTAACTTGAGATGGAATCCCCAAGCTCCCCTAGAAGTTGACTTGAATAAGGACCTTCCAGAAGATATCTTGATTAATCTTGATCGAAATACTAGTTTTATCCAGCCTATCACATATAAAAACCTTCCCCCGATTCTTGTTTCTATTGATATAAACAAGGCCATTTCATTAGATATTGTCCCCTTAAAATTCCCCCCTCCCCACTCTCACGATAATCCTAGCTCCCATCCAACTCAAGATGCTCACAAAAATAATGATGAGTTTCAAGTAGCTACTAATAGGAGAGGGAAGGGCACAGGCTAGGGGTAGAAACCAGAAAAGCTTCACCCCTCTTCTTTTTGATGTAGCATACCCTTCTCAGCTAGTGGATGAAGATGTTAAATCATGAGATGGAGAAGAATATGTTTAGGATTCCCAATTTAACGCTTTGGATAGACTGGAAAGAGAAATTGACAAAATGGAATTTAGTGATGACTTAGCCCTAACAGCCTTTACCCCAGAGGAGGAGAGGTATCTGTACATTGCCTCTATCTCCAAGAGGTAAAGGCATCTGGTCCTAACCTTAATACCAATCGCAAGAATATTTTTAAGGATCTCACTTGATTCTACACTGGCCATAGTTAGGGTAGTGGTGGCGCTGCCTTGGGAATCCACAAGAGGTGGAATAGCTACATTAAGGGCTTTGTGGTTGACTCTCGAATAAATGAATTGTAGTCAAGATGGAAAAATATTATCTTTTTTTTAATTCTCCATATATGCCTCTGGACCCCAACTAGCTCCAGACCCAGCTCTATGGTAGTATCTGTTTCATCTTGACCATCAGGCTACAATCCTTGTGGGGGATTTCAACATGGTTGAATTATGTCCCTAAATAGCCTTCACTGCTGTGAGATAGTGTTCTTTGTGTTCTAGCTTCCCTTCGTTAACCTCTTTCTCAAGCTATTCTAGTTTTTTTAAAGAGAGTCCTTTTTTCTTGCTAGCCTATATCTATTCCTCTGTAATTTGGTCTACCTGAGAAAATGTTGAGTTTGTCTAACTGCTTGGGATCAGGCTTAAGCACGTGGAAGCTGAGAGTGAAAGGCCTTGAAGAAGATATCATCCACATCTTCTTGTACAATAGGTAGGTGAAATAGGGATGGGTCAGCATGAAACCATCTACTAGGTTTAAGAATTAAAATATGAATAGGCTTGTGGTCTAAGATGTAAGTAGAGATGAGGGATCTAATAGCTAAACTATGGAAGTCCTTAGCAATAGAGCCACTAAGATAACACATATCCAACAACCTAGCTTTGCTTAGGTGAGAATGAGGTCTGCCATTTGACCATGTGACTTCTAGATTTGTTGCTATATCTATCAAGTCATGAAATCCCTTGCAGGTCAACCATTCTCGACATTCTTGACCCTTCAAAGTGAGATTGTCAATCCTCCACTCTCACTTTGCAAACATCTTGAGCTCTCCACCCCTTAAATCTACTGCAAAACAAGAAGCGTGTGCCAAAAAAGCTAGATGTAGGAAAAAATTTGTTCCTCCTCCTTTGGCTGCCTTACTTGAAAGGAATATAAGTGAGGAAGAACTTGGAATAGCCATAGACTCTCTCAAAAATGGAAAGAGCCATAGAATGGATGGTCTCCCTAGTGAATTTTTTGAATCTTTAAAAACGTTAATGCTCCTTACCTGATGTTGGTATGGAAGGAATCCCTCACCTTTGGTGCTCTCCGTCGATAAGTCAACAAAGGTGTAATTAAGGTAATACACAAACAAGGAACTAGGAAACATATTACTAACTAGAGGCCTATCACAATGCTTTATACTGCCTACAAATGTTTTGCAAAATCCCTTCCTCTTCGGCTAACCAACAACCTGAAATCATGGATTAGAAGTGAACAGAAAGGCTTCGTGAAGGGAAGGTATATTCTAGATGCATTTTTGCTTTGTGGGAGGGTTTTGAACATGCTGAGAGTTCCAATTAGGATTTCATCTTCTTCCAAATTGACTTTGATATAGATTAGAATAGGATTTTGTATTACAGTCCCTACAAGATATGGGCATTGGTCCAAGGTTGTTCATACCCTGTTTGGGAATGCTAGTGCAAGAGTGGCAGTAAATGGTCAGCTCTCCCACCCATTTACACTACAAATATCCATTAGGCAAGGCTATATGCTGGAATCTCTTGTCTTTGCCATTCCTGCTGACACTCTTGGTTGGCTTGTTGTGAAAAGGCCATTTGTCAAAAACAATTATGCCTACAACTATTTGCAATTGATACCAACACTCTGATTCACAATGACCCCCAATCTATGGAGACATTTTGGGACTTCCTTTAAACTTTTTGTTTGGCTTCTAGTTCTATCATAAATCATTCTAAAATAGGGATTAGAACTCATCTTGAAGGGCCTGCTGAATGTCTTCTTGAACAAGGTTGTCAAATTATCCCCCAAATGGCAATATATTCAGATTATTGGGTACCCCAATGGACTTTGGAGTGAGTATGGATCAGAGATGGCTTTGTGTCGTGGAAAAAGAAAAAATTAATTTTGCCAAATGGAAAGGTATGCAAGTCAGCCTCACATGCAAGATTGTGGTTCTCAAGTATATCTTAATCCCTACTACTGTTTTCTTTCTCTCCTACTAGAGACCTCAGATTGAGATTAAGCCTCTAAAGTCCATGTGTAGGAATTTCCTATGGGGAGGTGATGTTGATACTTTCAGAATACCCAAGGTGGCTTGGAAATATCGTACATTGCCAAAGGAAAAAGGTGGTATGGGGGTAGTATGCTAATTAAAAAGATGTGGTCATCTTGGAAAAAATTAAAGGAGAATATTACTCTTAATGAAGGCCTCAGAACTAAAGTGGGCATTTATCACAAGGATTCCATATGGTTCTCTATGGTATGGCAAGACTACATCCCCCAAACCCTTTACAGATCATCACAAAAGTTCTCCAAGAAAGGTCTTTCTACCTAGGGGGGCGTCTGGGACTTCAAATCCAGTGGTTGGTTGACTCATGATAATCTCAAAGAAAAGTTTAGGCCACTGAAGAGGACCTCAACCTTCTCATACTACAAAAAGGATGTCCATTTGCAAAACCAAGAGGAACAATTTATCCAGCTAAAAGGTCCACGTCTTCCCAAAACGTTTATTTGGGCTGGATAAGGATAGTCTGCTTACGATTCCTACTCCAAATTGAAAAGAAGATGGAACCTGAGCTAGAATAGGAGTCAATGGGAATTAAGATTTACCAACGTATGGTCCAAATACATTGCGCCTAAAATCTCTTGCTTGTTGTGTCTTATGTTACATCAAGATTTATGGACAAATGCTCATGTAGCTAAACTTTGTTTGGGAAATGGAATCAACTCTAGTTGTAGCCATACGTTGGAATCTATCTCACATCTCTTTATCTCCTACTCGAGAATCAAATGTGCTTTGTGCTGCCTCCTTCAGCAATGTGTATACTTCACTCGCCTACAGGACCTAGATTAGAAGGAGATTCTTCTTAGTGAAGTTAATGGCTGTTAAACCAAAATTTGGAATATTATGAGATTAGCATTTGTATGGAATGCATGGATTCGTAGAAATATGCATGTCTTTCTAAAAAATGCAATTGGATATTTTTTAGGGTTCTCAAGAACTATTTGGTTCTACATATTTGGAGTGCTTTGAAGGATACCAAAGAATTTTGACTTACTGAAATAGAAGAACTCAATGATGTTATTGTGGCCAGAATGGATGCAAATGGGGATAATCTGACAAATGAAGTTAGAGACACCAAAATTATAAGAAAAGGGAAGTAATTGTTCCTTTTAGAAGGGATGAGGAACTCATGCATTACATTATGGACCTAGTTAAGGTCCGGGCTACTTTGTTACTAATTTTTAGCTAAGGAATCAAGCTTCTCCATCCAAAAAATCTTTTTGTAATAAGTCTTGAATAGGCTTTATCTTTTCTAATATTACATTTTAAAGTTTCTCTAAAAAAATTGTGTTTTTTTAAATCAACTTTTTTGATTGATTGATTATTATGTAATCTAACCCGATGGATACCAACTTACGTTCTTGGGAGTACCCTTATCCCTTTTCTAACTATCATCTCTCTCCTTTTTCTTCTCCCTTTTTAAACTTCTTTTTCCTACTAGCTCTCCCTCCTTTTACCTATACTAGCCTCCCTCTCCTTGTACCTCATTCTAGCCTCTCTCAATTTTTGCCTACTGGCCTCTCTCTCCTTTAACCTACTACCCCCTCTCATATTATAGTTAAGTTTAGGGTTTCTATCAAATACCCTCATAATGTGAGGTTGGGATTTACATGCCAAGGTCCTTGGGGATTTTGAAGGATGTTAGACTACACCAAGCTTCGTTCATCTACATGGGGATGAAGTGCAAATGAGAGGCCTAGCACCAACTCATATCTACACATGCAACTTCACTACAAGAGGCGGGGCCATTATCCACGCTTTTTTGGACGCTTTAGAACTAAGCTTAAAATCCCCGAAATGTCAAAATACGTGTCAAAATGGAAACGTCGAAATACGCGTTGATATACGCGTCAAAAAATAAACGTCAAAATAATTACGTTTTGCATGCTTTTTTTGACTTACTTTTCGATGCTGATTTTGGCAGATATTTTGACGCTGATTTCGACTGACATTTCGACGGTTTTTTTTTGCGAACACAGAAAACTTTTTACGCTTTTTTCGACGGATGTAGGAAAGTTTCGATGCTTATTTCGACGGATGTAGGAAAGTTTCGACGGTTATTTCGACACGTGCAAGTATTAATTTTTTTTTTAACATAATAGTGCATCCAGCTACAGTCTTGTAGTAGCAGGATGCACCATTATGCCAAACTTATAGAGTACCAAAGGCAACTGTACTCTGATGTGAAGAACAAAGTAAATTTGTTAAAAAAGTTAGAGTGCCATAACGTTTTTGACATTACAAAGTAGGTACACAATTCACACAAGTGCAAACAATGGCCAAGTTATATTGCAAGATGTGAAATTTACATATCAAGCTATAACGAGATAAGCCAAAATTGCATAAAGTAGTTGCATAAAATTGCATACAAGCTCTACAAGCTATACTCGATGACCAAAATTGCATAAAGTAGTTGCATACAAGCTATACAAGCTCAAACAAAGATGTGAGCTGACCAAAACATGTATGTACAAGAGAAAAGACATGGGCAAGGCCACTCTATGTGGAGCCCTCACTTAGGGTAAGGCATTGGTCCCTGCAAAAACCATACAAGACGCTTTTTTTTTTATACAAAACAACGATCTAACATGACATGGCAAAGCAAGTATACAAATCATAAGGTTAAGGCTTGCCGCACTTACCATATCTACAATGCGCCCCCAAATGAGGTTGGTGCCTTCTTGCTCAAGCTTCTCTAAAAGAAAGTATGTGTTATGGCAGGCGAGCAATGTCCTCCTCTTCTCCCGTTGTCGGCGGCTGACCAACCTCTTGATTCTTAAAGTACCAAAACAACAAGATAAGCGTTGATACTTACAAAGTAGACATAATATCAAATGAAACATACAAGATAAGTGTTGATACTTACAAAGTAGACATGGAATGCATCCCAACCACTGCTTCCAAGGTGAGAGCTTCCTACGCTCTCCATTCGGGCTTTGGCTACATCCTCTTGTTGCTTGTAGCATTGGGGATTTCTTGCATGCTTTTGCTTCTCCTCATTCTAATCCTCGGTGCTCATGTACCAAGGCTTATCACCCCCTTCCTTCACTCTCCTATTCACATCTCCCCGCCAATGTTTCATGACATCCACCATGTGGTCCTTTATCCACCTAATGGGGACGACATCACTACTGATGATGGCCGGCTTGTACTCATCCTTTATTTGATTCATGACTCTATTTTTTTATATCTTTATCCAACTTTGGCCATAAAGTCATTTTCAAAGACAATGTGGCAAAGCTCGCGGATTCTAAGAAGTGATTTATACATGTGGCCTAGAAGATGAATATGCTCCTCTCTATAAGAGAATAGAGGCTTCTAAGGTCAACCCTTATGTAATGCAACACGCCAAGGAATTAGGGATAAAGCATGTTGATATATGGGTGGCAAGATCAATTTATAAGAAGTCATCTCACAAGGTTGTTACAAAACAAGAAGTCTTAACACATGATCCGTTTGTTACTAAAAGGGAACTTTTGGCGGTAGCCAGTCAGGCGGATTGGCCACCAACACTCATCTCTTGAGATCACAATCCCCAAGGAAACGGAGAGAGGAGGAAGGATTGGAATCAAGAACTGCTCATTAGCATAAATAAAGCTCAACTATTAAGGCATCTAACTGAATGCTAGTTACCACTCAAAATCTCCTAAAAGCACATTTTTTTTGTTTTTATTCATTTTCAAATATTATCTTCAAACCCATTTTTTTGGTTCAGCTTATAATGCTTCTTTGATCTCCTTGTGATGATCTTTGGTGTACGTGATTTCTCAAGAAAAACAGAATATTACCTTGTAATGATTTTTGTTTTGATTGTACTTCTACGGTTGTATATCTTACATTGTGGGTTTTCATGGCACCTAAGTTTTGTTTAGAGTCATAATATATCTATTATTATTTTTTAAGCTTTAAATTAACTTCTTTTGTGAACATTTTGATGACATGCAATGATGTGTCGACTCTTTGGGGCAAGATTATAAAATAGAATTAGTAAGCTTTCTTTTACATATGTGTGTCTACTTCCACAAAGTATTCATCCACATTGACAAGTTGTGTTTCTAACTTCCTCTAGTTACTTAACCAGAGTCATGTGTATGCTGTGTAATTTTGAAATGTAATTTTACTCATAACAAGCCCAAGTTTAGGCTCCACCAATCTTAGATTAGCTTGAAGCATTCGAAACAATTGTGGTAGGGCAATGCCTACATGGACTTATATTAGCTTGAAGCATTCAAAATAACAATGGTAGGGCTATGCCTACATGGACTTAAGAAGATGTCTTAACCCATTTATGTAACTAACTAAGTGAATTTGGTAATATGAGTGAAATTTATAATGTACGTATCTCATTTTATGCAGAGAATTTGTCTGTGATTCTCCATAACATGGTTTATGTCTCTTTATCTCTTTAGCATCTTCTCTCATCAAGTGATGCCTAGAAAATCCATGCTTTCATAAGCCTCCTTACATACTTTAGCTAGCTTTAGTTTTAAGGTCATATCTCCAAATTTATTCAGTCACTCACAAGGAGAGAATGGACGATCATTACTTGTAAAATAAGTTAATAGTGAGCTTGCTAATCAAACTAATATGGCATGTCATGCAGTGTAGAGGTTTCTCATTGGTTATAAATTAAGCCTTTCTCTTGAATGGGGATAGTTTCCTATTAGAAAGGAAATCTATTAAATATTTACCTCCAATGTGGGATCCCCTTCCTAATAAATGATGTATGTTCATCATTTGGGTTACAACCATAATTCACACAACAACTACATTGAATTTCCTATTCGTATGCCATTACTCCACTCCACAAAGTCTTAAATAGTTAGATGCCTTTATCCTTGCCACAACTTAGAACACTTCCACAAAATGCATAGTAGTCTAGGTTCTATACTTCTCTAGGTTTTTCATTAGTGACTTTCTCCTCCATACTAGGTCTAGGATTTTTCTTGAATATTATTGTGTGAAAGTCCACAAGGTTGTGTAATCATAGTGGGAAGGCATTATGAGGACTCACATTTGAATTCTGTTAGTGACACCTATCTCTCAATTGTCACTCACTAATACATTATTTCCTTAATGTAGTCATTGATGAGAAAAAGCTGTGCCTGGTATCTCAGAAACAAACCTTGCCCCTTATGTAACCGATTTTGCAGAGAACACGTCGTGACAGTAGTTATGAAAAGAAAAAAAAGTTATGTAGCCGATTCTTCAGAGCAACATGTTGTGGGCAGCAGCTGTGACAAGCTTAGTAGTTCTGTAACCGATTCTACAAAGGAGCGCAATGTGGGCAACTCTATCTAGCTAGCAAATTCTCACATAAAATGCGTCTTCACATGCTAGGTATAGCAATTAGCAGTGCATCATTATGGTATTGAGCATGTGACTCCAGCTGTGTACCAGCTAATAGCCTTGCTATTTTTAAAAATAAATAGTTGGCAGGCTCATTCGTTTCCAAAACGAGTTGACAGTATAATCACTTCAAAAGTTCCAAATAGTGGTGGGATTAATATCTGTGGGATAATTATCAATACATTATCTATCTAGTTCTTTTTGTGGTAAGTTTTTTCTTTTGGTGCATCACCAAACCTTTAAAAGAAAAGTCATATTCCTCTAAAGGACTCTTCCATGCCTAGTTCTTGTGAGTCAAGTAACCTCAAAGGAAAAAAAAGATAAAAATTAAAAAAACCAAAATAAAAAAATCAACCAAATCTCACTACTACCATATAGCAAAAAGTATGGGATTTTCATCTTATCTATGTAGAAATATGCACGTGTATGGGTAAGGTACTTGGTGAAGCTGAGTAAAAACATAATATTTATACTTACCCTCCAGCTATATAAAGGGTGTTTTAATCAGAGAGGGACTTTGTGGTAAAATTTCAACTCATCAGAGCCGTTTATTTAATAGAAATGACCATTTTGATGGCATAAAATACCATACTTGCGTCATCAAAATGCAAATGGTCTTAATAAATAAAGATCTATGGGGTCTTGTAAGTGGGAGTGAAATGAAACCCACAACAAGAAATGAGGTAGTTCAAAAATGAGAAGAAAGTGATGCCACGGACTTATCATTCATCGTCACTGGTCTTAGTGACAATCAAATACATTAGGTAAGCTCAGCTTCTAGTGCACATGAAGGCTGGTTACAACTAAAATCTATTTTTGGTCAAACTAATGCTACAGCACGACTGTTTCTCATGAACGTCTCTATAGGTTAGAGAAAGCTGAAAAGACATCCATTGCCACTCATATGAATAATCTTAGGTGTCTCATCGACCATCTCTCTGGAGTAGGTGTTACCATCTCAGAAGAAGAAGTTATTTTTGTACTTCTATGTAACATGCCTCCACCATTTGCACAATGCGTTTCTGCCATTTCAAATCAACCTAACCTCACACTTGTCTCAGCAGCATCATCTTTAATTTTAAAAGAAACAAGAATGGGGAAAATTTCATCATCTTCAACTACACCTCATCTCTTGGGATACCAAGCTTTCATTACAGATCAAGACAAAAAGAAGGCTCAAAGAATCTGCTTTTATTGCAGAAAAAGGGGGCATATGATCAAAGATTGCAGGAAAAATAAGAAAGACGAAGAGAAAGAGACAAAGACAACGGAACAAGCAAAGTCAAATCTAAGGTGGAGGCTAATATTGTTGTTTCAATTTGGTATTTTTAGTTTTTTTGTGGTATTATGTCACTATGTGATTTCTTGATCTAGACACCCTTCATGGTATGTATATAGATCAGGAGAGGGTGTTGAGAATAGGCTGATCTACATCCATCACTTAGTGTGTTTCATTGGATTTAATACATTTATGATAAGGGTATAGGAAAAGGTGTAAACCATGGGTTAGCTTGTAACCCATGGTTATTGACTAGCATTCAAGGCACCTCTTCTAGGTAGCATGAGAGGGGAAAGCGGGCAAGTGGATGAGAGCTAGGCGACTCCCTTCACTCAGCCTATAAAATCAGGATCTAGACCTCTCTCTTGTGTATGATTGCTCTAGCATTCTTGTATGCACTTACAAGCTTGGTATTTCTTTGTGAAACCTTGGCTCTTGTCACCATTTTGGATTTATCTTGAGTACTCTATCAATTCCATGTGTTAAAGTAGCTACGTGACATGTGTTAAGTTTCTATCATTTCTACTTAACGAGTATTCATTAGCTTAATCATTTGTTGATGCATTACTTAGTGTTGCTACAAGCTATCACTACATCTATCAGTGATTAGCTTGCTAACTAAGTTAATTCAACAACCACGTGCACCACCACCTTCATCATCACTATCATTATCAACATAATTGTGTAAATAGTGCAAAATGTTAACCATAAAAAAAATAAGTTGGGTGATAATTCAAGTTTATGGTATTACCAAGTTCCCATGCAAGCTCATTGGATATCCATTTCAGTGAGATCACTCTCCGGCATTTGATCCAGTCCCAAGTTTTCGCGTTGTTGTGATGCTATTCTCCCTAGACATTGGGGGGTGACCTTTTACCCTTTCCTACAACAAATTACAACATGCATGAGATATGAAAATCATGACAACACATGAAGTAAACTTAGTGAAAATGGCAAAAAGAGAATCTAAAATTTGCGCGAGCTAGCTTGCCTTTCCCCTCCAGATTCATACTTTGTCACATCGTACTTTAGCAGTTGACTCGCATGCAGTGCCTTTTCTTGAGGGTGTGGAGTACCCTCCTTGGCTTCCTTCTTTGCATTTTTCTAGTCCTTAATGGTGAAAATGGTGGGAATTTGTTTCCCCTCTTTTTGCGCATCTCCTCTCGTGAGACCTCCTATTATTTAGGATCTTTATAATGCGATTCCTCACCCACTCATAAAAAAATGTATGTGTGGTGGGTTTGGGAACTCCTCATGCATGCACTACACCACATACGTGAAGTCTCTATCTTTCTGTTCTCCCCATGGTTTCAAGGTATCCTTGTAGAGGTTTGGGTGACTAAATGATGAACATTATAATAAATCCTCCTTCCTGTGTCATCCATATAAGGTCCGCCCTCCTCATCAAGGGTATAGTAAATTATACCACCCTCCGCGAGCATGAAGTCTGAAAAGCCTTTGAGCTATCACCACCTGAGTGGCATTATGAGGATGCCCCATGATGGAAAAATGGCACCATGGATGGGATAGGAGTGTGATGAGCACTAGAAGGAGCTAAAGGAAGATGATTAAGGGAAGTGGAAGTGTGAGGGTAGGAAAATTAGAGGTGAGCAGGATAGGGAAGGTTGTGGGATGTATGGATGTGGGTGACTATGGGAAAGTTGTCGTGTCTAGCACATAAAAGGTGGGAGATAAGCGCGAGAGACTAAATTATTCAGCCCTGTACCTAGAGTTCAACCGGTTCTAAGCCATATGTGCCTCTAAAACACGTTGCAAATCTGCATCATCTATGAGCATGGGAGAGTACTAGACGATGGCCCTCCATAGATCTGATCTTGGTCCATTGCTGATGATCCCCATGATGGCCACATCTAATTTATAAAAACATTACACAAAAACATAAAAACATAGCTCACATAAATCATGCATTACATGAAAAGCTTTATGTATAGAAACATCACATAGCTCACATAGAGCATACATAGCTCACATATGCATACATAGCTTGCATAGTTCATACATGTTCTCTATGCATGTTCTACGCATAAACATAATGCATAATGCATACATAGCTCACATATGCATACTGTAACATAGCTTTCTTAGAGCATACATATGTTGTATGCATGTTCTGCGCAAAAACATAATGCATAATTGGCACTACACTTAATGCATTATGCATTATGCATAATGCAAAATGCAATCATGCATTAAGCATAATGCTTAATGCATTATGTATAATGCATAATGCATAATGCATTACTCTTAATGCATTACACTTAATGCACTAATGCTTAATGCATTATGCATTATGCATATGCTTAATGCTTAATGGATTATGCATATGCGTAATGCATAATGCATAATGCATAATGCAATAAGCTTGAAACATTAAGCATTAAGTTTTTAAGCATAATGCATTAAGCATATGCTTAATGCATATTGCATTATGCTTATGCATTAAGCATTAATGCATAGGCTTAATGCATTGTCCATAATGCATTAATGCATTAAGCCTATGCTAATGCACTATGCATAATGCATTATGCACAATGTATTAAGCCTATGCTGAATTTATTTTTTGCATAATGCATATTGCATTAAAAGACCCTATTAGGAAATTTGAAAAAATCCCATTACTTTGGGAATTTTCCTTTCAATATACTTCTTGGTATATCTTGAGCATATCAATTCCAAAGTTGTCGGAGAATGTGGATTTAGAACCTACTCTTCAAGAGCTTTCCAATGATATGTCACATGAGGGTGTTTTGACAAAAGCTTATAAGGATTCACCATGCCCCTAATTTTTGATCTTGGTATTGGGATTTTTCCAAACTCCATAATATGGTCTTTTAAGCATTAATGCATAGGGTTAATACATTAAGCATAAGCTTAATGCATTAATGTATTATGCATTAAGCATTAATGCATAGGCTTAATGCATTAAGCATTAAGCGAATAATCATTAATGCATTAAGTGAATAAGCTTAATGCATTAAGCATTTGCTTAATGTACTATGCATAAGCTTAATGCATTATGCAGATGCATAATACATAATGCATTGAGCCTAATATATAATGCATATGATATTAAGCATTAATGCAATAAGCTTAATGCACTATACATAATGCATTAAGCTTAACCATTATACATAGGAAACAAAAACTTTAAAAATAATCCACAGCACCGAAAGGTGCAAAACATTACAAAGAGTTTGGTCAAGGGCTTACCTCTTATCCTTTTTAGAAGCTTGTAGGCCGTAGAGGGAGTTTGGAGAAGGTTACATTGAGCTAGCCAAAGAAGAGGAGAACCTAGCCAAAAAAAGAAAAACATGAGTAAAGTTTATGCTTAATACATTATTGCGTAAAGCTTATGCATTAATACATAAGCTTAATGGGTGGTTGCAAGATAAGGGGCACCACTTTTGACGGTTGGGTGCCCTGAAGGTAGCCTGAAAATAGGCATCTTCACAACTTAAAGGTCCAAGCTCTTGTGGTCATGTTTGGAATTTAGTGGCATGGTGTTTGGGGAACAATATACATATATTGTTCCCCACTAAATATACATATATTTAGTGGCATGGTGTTTGGGGAACAATATACATATATTGGGTATGCAAATGGCACCCCCTGATCAGAAATCCAATTTGTTTTAGTGATTGTTTCCTTGCACACAAAAGTTCTGGCATTTGCATTTTTTAATTTTCTTTATTAAAGTATATGTCACACATAAAATGCTTAGTACTTCTACATCCCAAGTCGAATGATCATTCCAATTCATACACGAAAAGAACACATTTCATAGATATTACCTTGATTTACTGGGAATGGTTTTATGTATTTAACTATTTTTTATAAATATTTCTTCTCTGCTTTATATTATAAAGAAACATGTGATTTTCTATTCAAGATCTTGGCAAATGTGAAGCTCATCATTGAAGATCCAACGATGAGAAGTTAGAAAAATATGTCTAGAATGTGGCCATATATGTCAAATTGCAATTTTAATGGTTGAATTTCTTTCGATCTTCTGTAGAAAATTCACTCAAGCTCTTAGAGTGGCTATAGAAATTTAATACGACCCTCATTGTACTTTTATGGATCAAAGTACTTGTCTTCATTTTTAACTTAACAAAAAAAATTGAAGTGAATTTGAGTAAGGGAAGGCCATTTTCCAGCTATCTTAATCAAAATTTTATTGTTTATCCTTCTAAGGTCTAAAACAAAGGATGCCTATTAGGCTCGGTGTCTCACTAAACCTAGAGAGTATGCCATTTGTCAAGAAATTGAGCTATGGTAACATAGTTTTAGACCTTGTACATGCCACATCATATGGAGGAGAGTCCAGACAAGCATATCGTCATCTCATCATGCCTTGTCATCATGCTACTTAAACTTATCCAACAAGGTTGACTCCCTAAATCCTACATGGCATGCCACATCACATGCATACATGGAATTTCCACGTAATCAAGACTGTCCGTGTCATATTGCCACCTCAACACACTTAACTTGGTTGACTTTCTGTGTCTACATGGCATGGCACATCATATGCATGCATGGCATTGCCACCTCAAACTTTAGCATGAGGAATGCCCACGTGGAGGTTCCATGTCAATATCATTTTTCCACATAGCAAAACGCCTACCGCCTCACCATTATATTTCTTGATTTTCTTAATACAAAAAAAATTAAAAAATTATTAAAAATAATTTTTTAAATAATTTTTTTAAATAAATTATGTAATATAATTTTAAGGCTCTTCTCCCAAAAAAAAGAAAAAATAAATATAGAATTTTATCAAATAAATATTACTTATTGAATAAAATATATTTTTAAAAAATAAGTATTTTTTAATTTTTAATCAAGTGAATATTATAAAATAAATTCTTACTATTTTAAAAATATGTATTTTAAAAATATTTTGAGAGAAAACATGAAAATTGTATTATAAATGGGTTTAAAGAGTTTTTATTATTATTAATTAATCAAATCAATTCTATGTATTATACAAATAAATTTTATTTATAAAAAAAATATTTATTACTTAAAATAATTAATTTAATTATCTTTTAATATTTTTTAGTATTTTATAAAAATTATCATTATCTGTAAAAAGATTAGATATATTGGCAGAAATCTAAATTTTATCCTTAATCTAATTTAACGAATGAAATTCTTACTAGCTTTGTAAATATAGCCCTGTTTTTTGAGTCTCCCTCATTCTTAGAGCTTTACCAACTTTGGAGATAGCTCCATTCCAAGCATATGTTAATCTTGTTCTAGTTTTACTTTAATTTTAATTATCTTCAATTTATGCTTAATCTCTTTTTTCCTACATTTTAGCATGGGTGCACAAAATTGTAAGAGTAGAAAAAGTAATAGGCAACAGGATCCCTCAATTCACCTTATTCATGGAGGAGAAAGCAAGGGTTTGCATGGAAGATAAGAGAAGACGAGATCATGAGCACAAAGTAAAGGCTCGAGCATTGCAATGCACAATAGGCTCGATTGATGAGGCATCATCTCCTTTTGCCACCCATTCTCCATCTCTTCCCCATGACCCCATTGCACCTCCTTCTCCTCCTCATTATCCCACAATTCTTTCTCCACACTATTTTGAGCCCTTTGCAATTTCTCCCTTACACCTTGACCATGCAATTGTCACTTCACTTCTCCCTTACACCTTGACCCTCAAGTGCATCGCCCAATGAGGTGGACACTCCTATCTTCGTTGCCTCTCCACCTTTTGGCATGCCCTCCAAGTTTTGCACTTCTTTCTTGGGTGTTGCCCAACAAAAGCTAGTCACTCCACCTTTTGCCTAGCTTATGTTTCCCAACATAAGCTAGCCACTCCTCCATGGGTGCCTCTCCATCTTTGGGTGCACCATCCAAGCTCGCCACTCCTTTGTTGGGCGTGCACCTCCCATTAGCTTGCCACTCCTCTACTCGGTGTCTCTCCACCCTTGGGTGCGTCCCACAAGCTTGACTCACCTCTCTTGGGTGACACCTACGAGCTCAACACTCCTCCATCTAATGTGGCCCATGACCTTAATACCACTCCTCGATGTGGTGCACATGCCCTTCCTTTCCAGCAAGAGCCTGACACTCCTCACTTCGGAGATGATGATGACATTGTCGACCATGTGCTTGCCACTCCACGCTCTGGTTTTACTCATGAGGCATCTTCATGGGAAATCTTATTCGAGGTTTGGTGCATGAAACCATACCAATGCTATCTTCGACAAGTACTTTGTTGACCCCAATGTGGAATCACAGTCTAGTGTGCTAGATGTGCTACTACGGCACTCGTGCATGGCATGGTGTACCTCCACTTCCATGATTTCCATCCCACATTCGAGGAAGGGCCAGTGATGGTGTGCTACTGAGCTTGAGGAAGTCTTGCAACACAGTCAAGCATAAGATGCATCGAGATAGATTGGCTGCAAGACATGCCCTTACAATGTTTGTTTCCAGGAGTGTCATACCTGTTGAGATATCGAGCTCATCGAGTGAGGTGGTGGACACTGATGACCCACCTGGGGGATAGGCCCCACACTTACACCACTGGCATGGTTGGTGAGATCATGGGTGATATGCGGCCAGTGGGATGACAGGCTGTGTGACAGCCATTCTAATGATGTTGATTCTTGCATTTGATCCACCATATCTCATCACTTTGCTTGAATTTTAGCATGGTATCAGAGTCTAGCTTAGGATCCATCCAATTTATCAGCTTATTTTCTTGCTAATCACCCTATTAATTAGGATTAGGAGATAATCAAATTTTTAGTCAATTTTCAACAAGTTCTCTGCACCCCCAGCTGGTGGAGGGGCTTGATCTCCCTCCAAGATTAACATTAGGAAATAGCCTCGTAGCCACACATAGCTAACCCCCCCATGCATCATGTCATCTAATTATATCTTCAAACCATCGTCGCGGGACGACCTGCAAAAATCCGTGAAATGCCAATGCCTTTTTCTGAGAGTAAAGCTACAAAAGTTTCTTCACTACTTGGAATTGGAAGCAAAGGAGCTAGCCCAAGGGGTTTTTGGATGCTCTGAGCATGCTAATGGCCTCAGAATTTATAAATTCTTCAAGGAAAAGTGGAATCAAGCTCGACATAAAATCTACAAGTGACTTTGGTAAAACATAGGTTAAGCATTCAATGTTTGGTCAAATCCTTTGTTTCTTGGCTTGATCCTCTACTAGACTAACTTCTATTGATGGCTTTGAAAGGAGTTTAGCTCATTTGAATTCTAAGGCCCTAGATCTGGCCTCCCCGCACACTCTTTTTTTTGCACACAAAATAGGGGGTTATTTTACTAATCAATGATTAATCAGTACTAATCAGTGATTAATCAGTACTAATCACTATATTGTGGTGCAATTGAGGGTTCAAATTTACCATTGGATATCTGATACAGATCCCTATAACTTTAGATTACAATTCGGAGATGGTTTGATACTCCAACCATTCAGTACAGATTTGTTACCCTTGGCTTTATGTAATTTTTGGTGAATTTATGCTGATAAATCTAATCATCACCTAAACACCAGATTGAGTTGTAAAAGAGTAGACAATGCCCTTGAATCTTGAATTGGATCAAGAGGTAAGACCCCCTTCACATCATCATGAGCAGCACGGCAGAAGAGAGAGCTAAATTTAATCGGGAGCAGTTTATATATGGTAACAAAAACCATGTATTTGCTCATGAGGAAAAATATGTGGGGGCTAGTTGAGGGAAGAGATGAATGCCCAGAGGTGAGCGGGGAAAATGAGTGGAAGAGTAGGAATGAGAAAGCATTAGGAGTCATCGCACTCAATTTAAATGATGAAATCATTCACCACATCACAGGGATACAATGGGCAAAAGATGCATGGGATGAATTCAATAAATTATTTGGCACTCAAGCAAAAACTTCAAAGATAAATCTGCTAATGCAATTCTACAAACTTGATATGAAGGAGAGTGAACCTTTAATCACAAACTTGAACAAATACAAAAGCATTAAGCAACAACTGGCAGCCATTGGTAAGAAGATAGAGGATAATGAGGCACTAGCAGTGCTTCTAAAGAGTGTGGACAAATATGAATATGAAAACGTTGTAGAAACCTTAAAGAATGTACCTAAATTGAAGCTGCATGAGATATAAGAAGCTCTTCTAGAGCAAGAGACCAAGGTCAAAGAGAAGAAATGGGTGGACTCAACAATTGGAGAGGAAAAAGTATTCTTCACAACCCGAGGACGATTCTCACGACGACGAGGATGAGGAGGAGGAAGGACCTTCACTTGCCACAAGTGTGGGAAGCCAGGACACATGGCAAGAGACTGCTACAGCAAACCCAATGGAGAAGAAACAACATCAAAAAACTTCATGGGGAGACTTCTAAGGAAGTGGAGTCAGATCATCTTCTCTGAGAGAGAAAGAGAGAGAAACCCCACAACCCAATATAGCCTGTCCCAACAGAGTAAAACCACCTCTTAGCCCACCGATGATGTAGGCCATGTGGTAGATGTATGTGTGAGCACTTTAGTCAAG
This sequence comes from Cibotium barometz, assembly GCF_041138505.1. Classification (NCBI taxonomy): domain Eukaryota; kingdom Viridiplantae; phylum Streptophyta; class Polypodiopsida; order Cyatheales; family Cibotiaceae; genus Cibotium; species Cibotium barometz. The sequence goes on from NC_141094.1 coordinate 36,906,059, forward strand.
GTCACGGGCACTTGTAGTAAGCCTTGGACACATAGAGAGAGTGAGTGTCAAGGACTATGAGTTTAGGGACTTGAGGCATTGGTCGCGGGCTACCAAGTAAGAGGTAAACTTGGTATAGGGTTGAGGTGTGCTAGGATTATTTACTTGAGAAGAGGTACTGAAATATACAAGTGAATGGGTGTGTGCAGGAACAAGCCCTTATGTAGTAACAAGAGGCTCTAAAAGAGAATCTATAAATTGTTAAATTTGCAGTAATGTGATGAGCTATGGTGGATCAAATTATAGAATCAACATCATTAACAAAGAGATTAGATGATAATTAAGACATGATTAGTGAGCAACTAACTGATAGCTTAATGTAGGCATGGATAATCAAAAACCAGTAAATTCTCATTAGGCCAATGCCTCAATTTATAGAGTTTACATCCAAGCATCTAATCCCACTAATCTCTCCTTGATTGACTCCACCTCTTTTGCTTGATTCTCTTCACCTCTTCCCATAATATCTCCACACCTCCTAAATCTCCTCATGCTACCCTTTATTCTCTCCCAGTAGATACTTCTTTTGCTTGATTGACTCCACCTCTTTTGCTTGATTCTCTCCACCTCTTCCCATAATATCTCCACACCTCCTAAATCTCCTCATGCTACCCTTTATTTCTTCCAGTAGATACTTCTCACCTTTTTATTGGTTCTCTCACATTTACGGATTCTCTTTTATAGCCTCTTGCCAAGGGCTTGTTCCCACACACACCCTATTCACTTGTATATTTCAACACCTCCCCTCAAGTGAATACTCCTAGCACACCTGGACCCTATACCAAGTTTCCCTCTTACTTGATAGTCCACGACCCCAGTGTCTAGCACAACTCCCCTCAAGTGAATAATCCTAGCCCACCTGGACCCTATACCAAGTTTCCTTCTTACTTGATAGTTGGCGACCAGTGCCTCAAGTCTTTAAACTCATAGTCCTTGACACTCTCTCTCTCCATGTGTCAAAGGCTACTACAAGTGCCCGCGACCTTGACTAAAGTGCTCAAACATACATGTACCACATGGCCTACATCATTGGTGGCTGAGAGGTGGTTTTACTCTATTGGGGCAGGTTACATTGGGTTGTGGGGTTTCTCTCTCTCTGTCTCTCAGAGATTTTCACATGGCTCCTCACTTCTTGGAGCCTCACATCTTCTCTTGTCTTTAGTCTTCTTGTCGTGGAGGGCAGCTTCTCTTCACGCGTCCATGTCTTCCTCTTCTTTTAGTCTTCTTGTTGTGGCAACTTCTCTTCATGCATCCATGTCTTCCTTCAATGCTTCGTCTAGCTCTTCTTCTCGGTGTTGATCCTCCTCTTGGAAAGAGATGTTCTTCTTTCATGGGGTTGGGGCCACGAGCTTGTCCGTCAATTCTTACTCCATGTGAGCAACATGTTTTAATGTATTGTTGACAGTTCTTTTGGGCTTTTGATGTTTATCTTGTGTCATTATGCAATGCAAACCCAAATCTATGCGGGAGGTCTTGCCTCTTGCCTTATTCTGGACAAGGGTAGTGTCTGATCCCATTTTTATAATGATGTAATGTGCCCAATACATAATGCATATAGCATTCATTCTTATGCACATTCCCAAATGCAACTCTAGTTGTGAATAACTTGAATTTGTGTGTGGGTTAAATTCAAGATGATGATTACCACAAATTTATCAGCATAATTTTACCAGAAATTACATTAAACCAAGGGTAACAAATCTGTACGGAATGGTTGGAGTGTCAAACCATCTCCGAATTGCAATCTGAAGTTATAGGGATCTGTATTAGATACCTAATGGTTAATTTTAACCCTTAATTTTATCCCAAAAAATAGTTATTAGTGCTGATTAATCACCAATTAGTAAATTAATCCACTGTTTTGTGTGCAAAAAACAAAGTATGCGAGGAGTCTAGATCTAAGGCCTTAGAGTTCAAATGAGCTCAAATCCTTTCAAGTCCATCAATAGCAATTAGTCTAGTAGAGGATTAAGCCAAGAAACACAAGATTTGACCAAACATTGAATGCTTAATCTCTGTTTTACTAAATTCACCTGAAGAGCTTGGATCTCACTATAGACTTGATCAAATCAAAATCTATCTTCACCAACTTCTAGAGAACCCTTGAAAACTCCTAGGGCCAAGAGGAATTAGAGCCATTGCATCTCGTGAAAAAGAAATCTCATTTTTTTCTCAAAAAATAGGTGCTTGCAAAAATGCGTAGAACTGTAGCAGCGCGTGGCAGTTTGATGCACCAATTTGATGAGCTGAATGGTGGGGAGGTTGGCTATGCTTGCCTAGAAGCTTTTGCCCTAATGTTACTCCTAGAGGGAGATCAAGCCCCTCGACTAGCTGGGGGTACACAGAGCTTGTTGAAAAGAATTAAAAAAATGATTATTTCTTAATCATCTAATAATCTTAATTAGCAAGATAATGGGCTCATAAATTTGAAGGATTATAGACTAGGCTCTGATACCATGTTAAATTTGCAGCAATGTGATGAGCTATGGTGGATCAAATGCTACAATTTAACGTCATTAACAAAGAGATTAGATGATAATTAAGATGTGATTAGTGAGCAATTAACTGATAGCTTAATGTAGGCATGGATAATCAAAAACTAGCAAATTTTCATTAGGCCAATGCCTCAATTTATAGAGTTTACATCCAAGCATCTAATCCCACTGATCTCTCCTTGATTGACTCCACCTCTTTTGCTTGATTCTCTCCATCTCTTTTGCTTGATTCTCTCCACCTTTTCCTAGAATATCTCCACACCTCCTAAATCTCCTCATGTTACCCTTTATTCTCTCCTAGTAGATACTTTTCACATTTTTAATGGTTCTCTCACATTTATAGATTCTCTTTTACAGCCTCTTGCCAAGGGCTTGTTCCCGCACACACCCTATTTACTTGTATATTTCAACATAAATGAGTGAGAAGCAGTGAAAAGGTGAGAGGTATCTACTAGGAGCGAATAAAGGGTAGCATGAGAAGACTTAGGATGTGTGGAGATATTCTAGGAAAAGTGAAGAGGTGGAGAGAATCAAGCAAAAGAGAGGTGGAGTGAATCAAGGAGAGATCAGTGGGATTAGATGCTTGGTATCTTGTGGATGTAAACTCTATAAATTGAGGCATTGGCCTAATGAGAATTTGCTGGTTTTTGAGTATCCATGCCTACAATAAGCTATCAATTAATTGCTCATTAATCTCATCTTAATCATCATCTAATCTCTTTGTTAATGATGTTGATTCTTGCATTTGATCCACCATAGCTCATCACTTTGCTTGCATTTTAACAATGTTGAGGCGAGAGTGAGGAGCATTACCCCTCACCACATTTGATGCTCTCACACTACATGAAGGGGAAGATCATGATTTTTTTAAAGACATTTTGACAATGGGTGATGTTTTTATAGTCATTGTGGAGGAGGGAAATGATGAGGAGTTGGACTACTACATTCTAAGGTGCACTAGGCCCAAGTGCACCATTGAGTGTGATGTGACTGATGATTATGGATTGTCATTTGATGTGCGCAACATAATAGCAAGTCACTGGTATGCGTAGGGTCAGATGCACAACGACAACATTGAGTTTATGCAGTATGAGTGGAGAAAGGAGGCGATTATATACGCTCATTTAGTTCTTGGTGTGAAAATCATGCTTTGGTGAGTTAACATCAAGGAGGGAGTCCCCCCATGGTTGTCCTTAGCCCAACATGAGCATGTGAGAATCTTGGAGACCCTCAGAGCTAGAGAGTGTGTGGATTGATATTGGAGCCTCCTCCCTCTTATTTGTTGTATCTACTACCCTTCATTTTTTATCTTTATGTCACTTTGTATCTTCTACCCATATACATTATGAGTTGGCTTTTCATTTGTGCGCATATATTTTGTATCTTTTTGTTATGGTTTGGGGGTGAAACACTGCGAGTGGGTGGGATGTCACGCCTGTATGGCATCCAAATGAGGGTGATACTTTATAACTAGGTCCATGGGACTTCTACCCCTCCACTCCAAAAGTTTCACCACCATCCAATGCCGGATGGGCACGATGATGTGAAGAAAGCAAGAGTGAATGTATTGACTCCATGGAAGATTATTTTTCCACATTAAGCTACAATAAAGATAATAAATCAATCATGGGTCACCTAAAGCTATGTTGATACCACCCAAGGCATGATGTAAAAATCAACTTGTCATACCCAACTCATTAAAGAGAATAACATTACTTGGGAGAAATTGAAGGCCAATCTTAAGGAAGGTAGTGGCACACCATTGACTTTGAATTAAAGTATATGGATGCCTTTATTTAATGCCAAAGAAGAGGAAGATGTATGGATGTGTATCATTCACAGTCTATTCAACTCCTAAAGTATGCCCTCCATGTTAGAGGCACATCATTTAAGTAGTTTTATCACCATATTGGGCCCTCCTCTAAACTTCGAAATAGAGGCCCTCCAATGGACCTCAATCTCAAACGTACTATTTGGGGCCAAGGCTAAAGAAGAAGCGGTGTAGAGTCAAGGCCGCCTCAAGGCAATTCATGCTTCAAAACATTCTTTTAGTAACCCTTGAATAGGAAGCGTCCACTTCCTCCTCCTTAGTGGAAAAGTGGATGTTGGCCAAGGATCCAAGGCCTCTCTTCTTAAGATAAAAAATGCCCCTCTCTCCTTTACAAATCTCTCTAGAATGTTTTCAAAGAGCCATGTGTTGCTTATTTGCAATCAAATTACAACATTACTACTAAAAATTTTGGTTCTTTTTCTACCACATAGCTATCCAAATGTTATGGTGGTGGCCTAATATTAGCTCCACCTCTTCCAAATCCACAACTCTTTCTCATGTTCCTAAGTGGATCCTCCACCAGCCCTAGCTGTGTGTATTATACTAAGTTAGGTGTTGGATGATAAGAAAGAGAAAAATTAGTGCTTTATTTGTATCACATAGATACCCTCAATAGTGGCAACTTAATCCTAGCTCCACCTCTTCCAACAAATTCATGCTACTTACTCAATGTTTCTTGGTGGATCCTCCACTAACCCCACTTTTCTATGCATTATCCTATGTCAGGTTTTGGAAGAATCACAAGGCTCATAAGTGTGGGAGACCAGCATTCATGTGTAAAGTTAAGTTAGAAACAAAAGCATACCTCTCACCATTTGTGAGAAGGTGTCAAATCTAGAAAAAGGTTACCCTTTCTCTAGATGCCTCCTCAAAATGATGAGGGGCCCTAATGGAATCCTCACTACTTGATTTATAAGCTCAAACATGTCTCCTCACTCAAATGCACGCTTGCATATTGATAAGAAGATCCATGTGGTAATTTGATGCACTGTCATCTAGGGGGAGATGTTGTCACCAACCCCTTTCCCTCACCTCAAGTGAATGTAATTGTGTAGTAGGCTAAGACTCACACTACACACAAACTTGGCTTTATCAAAGCCTTTGAGGTGTTTGACTCATAGAGTTCTAGAGGCAAAATCAACCGAGATATCTTATACCATTGGGTTTTGAGAAACCCTAATGTCCAACGAAGATCCAATGTGTCTAGTGTGTGTACATGTATATTTATATATATATAGATAAACACACATATAGATATGTATGTATACGTACATGTGTGTGTGTGTGTGTGTGTGTATATTTATATATATATATATGTTCATATATATGTACATGTATATTTATACGTATACATATACATATATATGTATACACACATAGACACACATATTTATGTATATGTATATGTATACATACATACATACATACATACATACATACATATATATGTATATAGATATATACATACCTATACATGTATGTATATATACATATATATGTATATAGATATATACATACCTATACATGTATGTATATATATATATATCTATGTATATATATATGTGTGTGTGTGTATATATATGTATGTATATATTCACATATAGATACATACATACATACATATATATGTACATATATCTATATATATACATATATATATGTGTGTGTCTATATATACACACACATAGATATGTGTGTGTGTGTGTGTATATATACATATGTATATATGTATATGTATATGTATATATATATATACATATATGTGTGTGTGTGTTTGTGTGTGTGTGTGTGTATGTATGTATATATTTATATATTACTCCAAGAATGGCTTTAGTCCCATTCTCCATGAATCCAAGAAAGGTATATGGAATAATTTGGAATATAATAAGAGAGAAGGGTACTAGGTGACATTCTCCATACGTCATATAAAGGCATAGTGGGGTGATAATGGCATTAGTTTCATTCTCCACATGACTTCAAGAAAGGAATAATGTTCATTGGGAATGCGATAGAGGGTTATTGGGAAAAATGTAACTATATAATTCTTCCCCATGGGATTATGAAGAATGGTGGTAGTTCCATTCTCTCCCATGAGATTATGGAGATTGACACTATTACCATTATCCACCATGCGGTTATGTATAATGGCAATACTACCATTCTCACCATGGGGTTTTGGAGAATGGAAATAGTGCCATACTCTATTACTCCAAAAAGGCACTAGTGCCTTCTTCATGACTCCAAGAAAGGAATATGGGATAATTTGTTAATAATGTCCCTAGTGCCATTCTCCATGACTCCACGAAAGATGTAGGGTCCTATTTGGATTAGGACAAGGGTTCATTGGGAAGAATGGCAGTAGTGTCATTCTCCCCCATGGGGATATGGATAATGGTAGTACTACCATTCTCCCCCATAGATTTATGGAGATTGTTACTAATTCCATTCTTCACCATGCGGTTATGGCAAATAGCAATAGTGTCATTCTCCCCATTGGGTTATGGAAAATGGCAGCAGTTGTTCCATTCTCCATTACTCCAAAAAAGGCACTAGTCCCATTCTCCATGACTCTAAGATCTTAAAGGCATATGGGAGAATTTGGAATATAAAAAGAGATAATGGCATTTGTGCCATCCTCCATACCTGAAAGACACTACTTCTATTCTCCATCATAACTCCAAGAAAGACATAGGGGGTCATTCTTGCCAAGAATGGCAATCATTGTCCCCCATGGGGTAAATGGTAGTAGTTACATTCTTCCCCATATACTAGTGTTATGGAGATTGACACTAATGCCATTCTCTACCATGGAATCATGGAGAATGGAAATAGTGTCATTTATGAGAACGGTATAGGCAAATGTGTATACCATGGGTTAGCTTTGTAACCTATGGTTATTGACGAAGGCACCTCTTCTAGGTGGCATGAGAGGGGAAAGTGGGCAAGTGGATGAAAGCTAGGAACCTCCCTTGAGTGTGCCTATAAAATCAAGGTCTCTACACCTTCCCTTGTGGATAAGAGCTCTAGCATTCTTGTATGCACTTTGTGTTTAATCTAGGCTTTGTGTTACTTTGTGAAACCTAAGTTGGCTCTTGTCACCATTTCGGCTTTATCTTGAGTACTCTATCAATTCCATCTGTTAAGTAGCTACATGACATGTGTTAAGTCTCTATCATTGCTACTTAATGAGTATTCATTAGCTTAATCATTTGTTGATGCATTACTTAGTGTTGCTAATGCTATCACTACATCTATTGGTGATTAGCTTGCTAACTAAGTTAGTTCAACAATGACGTGCACCACCACCTTCATCATCACTGTTTTTTTCAACATCATCGTGTCTAAATAGTGCAAAACGTTAGCCACAAGCAAAATAAGTGGGTGATAATTTAAGTTTAAGGTATCACCAAGTTTCCCTGCCAAGCTCATCGAATATCGGTTTTAGTGAGATCACTCCTTGGATTTTGATGCACTCCCAAGTTTTCGCTTTGTTGTGATTCTTGCGGTACCTATTCTCCCTAAACATTGGGGGGTGACTTGTTACTCTTTCCTACAAGTTACAACATGCATGAGATATGAAAATTATGACAACACATGAAGTAAACTTAGTGAAAATGGCAAAAGAGAACCTAAAAATTATGCTAGCTAGCCTGCCTTTCCCTCCGAATGCATACTTTGTCACATCGTACTTCAACAATTGACTCGCATGCACTGCCTTTTGTTGAGGGTGTGGAGTGCCCCCCCTGGCTTCCTTCTTTGCCTTTTCCCAGTCCTTAATGGTGAAATTGGCGGGGCATTTGTTTCCCCTCTTTCGTGCACCTCCTTTCGTGAGACCTTAGATTATTAAGGATATTTATAATATGATTCCTTGCCCACTCATCAAAAAATGAGTGTGATGTAGGGTTGGGAATTTCTCATGCATACACTACACCACATACATGAAATCTCTGTCTTTCTATTCTCCCCATGGTTTCAAGGTATAGGTTTGGTTGACTAAATGATGAAAGGTATAATAAACCCTCCATCCTGTGTCATCCATCCTCATCAAGGGTATAGTAAATCATACCAACCTCCCTGAGCACAACATCTGAGAAGCCTTCGAGATATCATCACCTAAGTAGTATTATGAGGATGTCCCATGATGAGAAATGGAACTGTGCAGTATGGGATAGGAGTGTGTTGAGCACTAGGAGGAGCTGAAGGACGAGGAGTAAGGAAAGTGGAAGTGTGAGGGTAGGCAAAGTAGAAGTGAGAAGGATAGGGAAGGTTTTGGGATGCATGTATGTGGGCTATTGTGGGATAGATGACGTGTCTAGCACATAAAAGGCAAGAGATAAGCACGAGCAACTTAATTACTCAGCTATGTACTTAGAGTTCAGATGGTTCCAAGTTGCATGTGCCTCTAAAACATGTTGCAAATTTGGGTCATCACGAGCATGGGAGGGTACTAGAGGATGGCCCTCCATAGATACAATCTTGGTACTTTGCTAATGATCCCCATGTTGGCCACATCTAATACATAAAAACATTACATAAAAACATAGCTCACATAAAGCATAAAGACCATATTGGAGAATTTGGAGAAATCCCAAGACTTTGGAAATTTTCATTTCAATCTACTTTTTGGTTTGCCTTAAGCATACAAACTCAAAAGTTGTCGGAGAATGTGCATTTAGAACCTACTCTCTTTAAGCTCTTTCCAATGATATGTCACATGAGGGGGGTTTGACAAAATCTTAAAAAGGTTCACCATGGCCCCTTTTTACAATCTTGCAAAATGGGAATTGGGATTTTTTCAAATTCTCTAATATGGTGTTCATACATCACATAAAAAGCTTTATATATGAAAACATTACATAGCTCACATATGCATACATAGCTTACATAGAAAATACGTATGCTCTATGCATGTTCTATGCATAAACATAATGCATAATGCATACATAGCTCACATATGCATACATAGCTTACATACAGCATACATATGCTCTATGTATCCTCTACGCATAAACATAATGCGTAATGCACTACACTTAATGCATTATGAATTATGTATAATGCAAAATGCAATCATGAATTAAGTGCATATGCTTAATGCATTATGAATAATGCATAATGCATTAAGAATTAATGCATTATGCTTAATGCATTATGCACATACGCTTAATACATTATGCATATATGCTTAATGCTTAATGCATAATGCAATAAGCTTGAGACATTAAGAATCAATGCATTAAGAATTAAGTTATTAGGCGTAATGCATTAAGCATATGATTAATGCATATTGCATTATGCTTACGCATTAAGCATAGGCTTAGTGCATTAATACATTCAGCCTATGCTTAATGCATGAATGCATTAATGCATATAATTAATGTATTTTGCATAATGCATATTACATTAAGCAATAATGCATAGGGTTAATGCATTAAGCATAAGCTTAATGCATTAATGTATTAAGCATTATTGCATAGGCTTAATGCATTAAGCATATGCACTTAATTCATGATTGCATTAAGTGTAGTGCACTTAATTAACCATTGAGAGAGTTTGGAGAATGTTGCCTAAATCTAGTCAAAGAATAGAACCTAGCCACAAAAAGAAAAAGATGGGTAAAGTTTATGCTTAATGCATTATTTCATAAAGCTTATGTATTAATACATAAGCTTAATGGGTGGTTGCAAGATGAGGAGCACCACTGTTGACAGTTGGGCACCATAAAGGTAACCTGAAAACATGCATCTTCATAACTTTAAGGTCCAAGCTCTTGTGGTTATGTTTGGAATTTAGTGGCATGGTATTTGGGAAATAATATACATATAGTGGGTATTCAAATGGCACCCCCCCTGATCAATAATCCAGTTTATTTTAGCCATTGTTTCATTGCACGGAAGTTTTGGCATTTACATTTTCCAACTTTCTTTATTGGAGTATATGTCAGACATAAAATTCTTAGTACTTCTGCATCCCAAGTCTAATGACCATTCGAATTCGTATATGAAAAGAACACATTGCATAGAGATTGACTTGATTTATTGGGACTGGTTTTAGGTATTTAACTATATTTTTTATCTGCTTTATATTGTAAAGCAACATGTGATTTTCTATTCAAGATCTTGGCAAATGTGAAGCTCATCATTGAAGATCCAACGGTGAGAAATTAGAAAAATATATCTAGAATTTGATCATGTTGTTAAATTGCAATTTTAATGGTTGAATTTCTTTCAATCTTCTGTAGAAAACTCACTAAGTCTCTTAGAGGGACTGTAGAAGTTTAATAAATTTAATATGACCCTCATTATACTTCAATTTCTCGTGGCTCAATGATGAATTTAACAAAAAACAATTGGAGTGAATTTGAGTAAGGGAAGCTTATTTTCCAGCCATCTTAATCAAATTTTCATTGTTTGTTCTCTCAAAGTCTAAAACAAAGAATGCCTATTAGGCTTGGTGTTTCACCAAACCTAGAGAGTATGCCATTTGCAAAGCAATTGAGCTATGGTAACAGAATCTTAGCCTACATGTACATGCCACATCATATGGAGGACAGTGCACATAAGCATCTTACCATCTCATCATGCCTTGTCATCCTGCTACCTCAACTTAGTCAACTAGGTTGACTCCCTAAAACATACATGGCATGCCACATCACATGCATGCATGGCATTTCTACGTAATCAAGAATGTTCATGTCATATTGCCACCTCAACACAATCAACTTGGTTGACTTTCTGTGTACATGGAATGGTACATAATATGCATGCAGCATAGCATTGCCACCTCACACTTGAGCATGAGGAATGCCCACATGGAGATTCCATGTCAGTATCATTTTGCCATGTGGCAAAACGCCTACCACCTCACCATTATATTTCTTGAGTATTAATACGGAAAAAATTAAAAATATTATGAAAATAATTTATTTTTAATAAAATAAAATTATGTAATATATTTGTAAGGCTCTCCTCAAAAAAGAAAAAAATATATATATCTATATATATAATTTGTATCAAATAAATATTTTTAATGAACAAAATGTAATATTAAAAAAAATACTTTTAATTTTTTAATCAAGTGAATATTATATTTCTTGATTTTAATAATATAAAAAAATAAAAAATATTATTAAAATATTTTTTTAAAATACAAGAGCTAAAATAAATTATGTGATACAATTTTAAGGCTCTCCTCCAGAAAAAAGAAAAAAGAAATATAAAATTTATATAAAATAATTATTTTTTATTAAATATAATATATTATTAAAAATAAATATTTTTTATTTTTCAATTAAGTGAATATTATGATATAAATAAAAAAATTCTTACTATTTGAAAATAAAGTATTTTAAAAAATATTTTTTTTGGGAGAAAACTTGAAATATGTATTCTAAATGGATCCAAAGAAATTTTAATATTATTAAGCAATCAAAATAAATTTTATGTATTATATAAATAAATTTTATTTAGTAAATAAATTTAAAAAAATATTTTTTACTTAAAATAAATAATTTATTTATTTATACTAATAATTTTAATTATCTTTAAATATTATTCAATATTTTACAAAAAATTATCATTATCTAAAAAGATGAGATAAATTGGCGGAGATCTAGTCTTTAATCTAATTTAACCAATGAAATGCTAACTAGCTTGGTATATATAGCCCAGTTTTTCAAGTCTCCCTCATTCTTAGAGCTTTACCAACTTTGGAGATAGCTCCACTCCAAGCATATGTTAATCTTGTTCTAGTATTACTTTAATCTTAATTATCTTCAATTTTATGCTTAATCTCTTTTTTTCTACATCTTCGCATTTGTTCACAAAATTGTAGGAGTAGAAAAATTAGTAGGCAACAGGATCCCCCAATCCCCCCAATCCACCTTATTCTCTCATCCATGAGGTTGTAATATGTACAGGTCTTCACTCTTTGAAATGTTTGTTGCAACAAAGCTTCACTTATGTAGTATACAAAAATTCCACATGCTTTATCATTGTGACAAAGATCATGAGTCATATAAGGACGGGATAACAGTTGTAAGATTGTAGTATCGTATAGTTGTAAGAGTGTAGGATAGTTATTGAAGGACATATCTTCTTTTGCAACATGATATGTTGTTGCGAAGAGGTTAAGAGTATCTTGGTCAGCAACCTCCTTGGATCTGTTGATCCCATCTTCAATTTAAACTTTCTTTTCTCCATACATGTACTTCGCATCTTCATGCGCGCCCGAGTTTTCGCATGCTCTATAAGAGCATTGTGTTGTACATTGACATAGCTTGACTTTCCAAATTTGCTCTTTAAAGGAATATCATTTTTGCAATACTTGTAAAAAAACTTGGCAACAAAGTGGTAAAAAAGTGCCCACTTGAACATGACAGTCCAGGCTTATTTCCAACCTTGCCTATGACACTCTTTCTTTAGCTGATGTGCAAGTCTTTCTCTATTTGATGTGCACTTGATCCTATCTCAATTGCCATAGTCTCCTCCTTGAGCTCATAAAACATGTGCATTTAAGACATTTTACACAAGTCACGCACACACGGCCAAGAAACTAAATTAATTCTTTAAACATAATTCTACTAATTAGCTAAACCTATAACATGAGATCAAATATTGATGGGTGTGTACACCCCCTAGCATTTTGGGATTAGTGTGGGTGTGAACAGCCCCTAGCATTACTAGCATTATCTTAGGCTAATGACTTGTGGGATTCAGTCATTAAAAGATGTCACATCAAGAAGTGGTTACAAGAGGTCTTGGAAATTTGAATGATTACGGGTGCCCGAATGGACACACCACATGCCAATCACCAATCCTAGATTTTCCAAAAAAATAAAAATAACCTTTGTCTAGTTTTTCACTAATTTCTAAGAATTTTTTAAAATTTTTATTTTACCCCGAACACATTAGAATACGAATGGTCCAAAAATTTTGAAATCCCAATGGTCTTCCTTGAATACAGAAAGCCAACAGTTTTGAGAAAATGAAAAGAAAAGAAAAAAACGAAATGTAAAAGGTCAAAAGTTCCCGAAATCCGAAAGGTCAAAAGATCCCCGTAATTCAGAAGGTCAATAGGTTTCCCGGGAGATGGAAAGCCAAAGGGCTCTAAGAAAAAGATTTCAAATGAAATAAATCTATTATTTTTTTAAGATTTTTTTAAAAAGTTTTGAAAAGCTTTAAAAAAAACTCTTTTTTTAAAAATTTAAAAGCTTTAATTAAAGTTTTGAAAAGTTTTGAAAAGCTTTTAAAAAAACTCTTTGTTTAAATATTTAAAAGCTTTAATTAAAGCTTTGATTTTTAAAAGATTAAAAATCATTTTTATGGGGGGGCTTTTTTCGCCTAGTAGCCTAGAGCGCAAACCCCCCCCTGCGCCCTGTGATTTGTGAGAGAGAGAGAGGAGGAGAGCTCCTATCTCCTCTCTCCTGCCCTTCTTCTCCATTCCCACTTTCTCTCTCTCTCTCCACCCCTCCTTCTCTATTAATAGAGAGGAGACTGATTAAAAGTTTAATAAAACTTTTTTAATCATAATTATAACTTAATTATGATTAATGTTTAATCAAACTGTGCCTTCTAAGAGGCGTTCACATACGTGGGAGAGAGAAATAGAAGGAATGTAAGATTCCTCCCCAGCCTCTCAAAATGTCCAGCATCTTCCCTTGTAATCAATCCCTCTTCAGAAATATAAAAGACTTGTTTCTAACTGTTTTAACCTAGAGAGAGAAAATATTCTAGAGAGAGAATATTCAGATTTTTAATATTTTTGGATAGAAATTTATCTGATCTTATTAAAATAAGTTTTCTTGAAACAGAAATTCAAAAAGAACTTTCCAATGTGCAATTGGAATTAATTGGAAATGGGTATAAAGGACCTTAGCCTAAGGATCTAGATTTTGAGAAATTTTTGGATTATGGTCCAATTAAGGTTCCTATGGGCCAATAGCATCAATCCATGTGTAGGGAGGAGATAAATCCAATTTGTAAAAGAAGATACCCAAACATGAGTAAATGCTCACATAAGATGAAGAGTTGAAAATGTACAAGGTTTATTAGTAAAAAAACTATGAGCAATATTAAAAATATGAGATATTTTGGGTATAATGATTCCATTTTGACACATATGTAAGGAAGGGGAGTTCTTTAAAGGAGGTGCATATTTCACATAAGATGAAGAGTTGAAAATGTACAAGGTTTATTAGTAAAAAACTGAGCAATATTAAAAATATGAGATATTTTGGGTATAATGATTCCATTTTGACACATATGTAAGGAAGGGGAGTTCTTTAAAGGAGGTGCATATTTCACATGCTTGAATGAGTTTTAAACTCATAAAAATTGAGATATTTCATCTCTCCTCTCTCCTAATTCAAGTCTAGTTACAAAAAGTTAGCTCAACTGACCTAAAAATGGTCAAAAATTGACCAAACTGAGTTGGAAAATTCTAGAATCAGTTTGTTTGGTTAGGAACTCACTTTTTCCTATAAATAGAGGCCTTCCCCTTTGTTGAAACTCAGCAATGTTTAATGCATTGTTACTCTACTTCACCTAAGCCAAGAACTGTGAATTCATTATTAATTCACTAGTTTTTGACACTTCCTTCTTTCTTCAATCCCCATTGGTGGCTCCATCAACATACTAAACCAATTGATTGGTTGGGGGCCTCTACCGTGAACAAAAAATCAAGCAATTTGTAAGGTAATTAGTGAATATTGATCTTTTCTATAATTTCTCAATGTTTCTCTCTTCTCAACCCCTCTCAAGCTTGAGAAGCTTAATTGGTATGGTTTTTAAATGCTATTGAAGTTAATTGATGAATAGTAGTGAAGAGTTACATAATTTGATGAATGCTATTGAAGTTAATTGATTAATGATAGTAAAGAATTACAAAAATTTCTATTTATGTTTAAATTCTAATGGTTTTTATGTAATTTCTCTCTCTCACTCAAGAAATGGTCATACTCATGACCCATTCTCAATCCAAATGAAGCTTTTCATAAAGCTTTTTCTTAATCCAAGATTAATCTATACTTGAGACCAAATTAATGGTTTTTTTTCTATGCTTTTAGTTTATGTATTTCATGATTATTTTTGATTCAATCCATTATGGATTAATGATCCAATTAGGGATCATTCTAATCATTCCCTTAAAGATAAGCTTTATCTTTTAAAATAATTGAGATTTATCAGTCATAGCAGCGGAGCTATGGCAAAATTTTATAAAAATTTACACATAAAATAATTTCATTCAAAGCATGAAAAGAGGACTTCCTACCATATTCTAGGAATTATCATCCTAGATTAATTAAAAGAATTTCATTGTAATCATGGAGAAATTAAATTTTTATATTATGCATAAAGGATAAATTTCTATATCAAAAGTGTTACTTTTATCATTTTTATTTTCCTGCATAGAAGTATGCATAAAGGATAAATTTTTATATCAAAAGTGTTACTTCTATCAATTTTTATTTTCATGCATAGAAGTATGCATAAAGGATAAATTTTTATATCAAAAGTGTTATTTTTATCATTTTTATTTTCATGCATAGAAGTATGCATAAAGGATAAATTTTTATATCAAAAGTGTTACTTTTATCAAATTTTATTTTCATGCGTAGAAGTATGCATAAAGGATAAATTTTTATATCAAAAGTGTTATTTTTATCATTTTTATTTTCATGCATAGAAGTATGCATAAAAGATAAATTTTTATATCAAAAGTGTTACTTTTATCAATTTTTATTTTCATGCATAGAAGTATGCATGAAGGATAAATTTTTATATCAAAAGTGTTACTTTTATCATTTTTATTTTCATGCATAGAAGTATGCATAAAGGATAAATTTTTATATCAAAAGTGTTACTTCTATCAATTTTTATTTTCATGCATAGAAGTATGCATAAAGGATAAATTTTTATATCAAAAGTGTTATTTTTATCATTTTTATTTTCATGCATAGAAGTATGCATAAAGGATAAATTTTTATATCAAAAGTGTTACTTTTATCAAATTTTATTTTCATGCATAGAAGTATGCATGAAGGATAAATTTTTATATCAAAAGTGTTATTTTTATCATTTTTATTTTCATGCATAGAAGTATGCATAAAAGATAAATTTTTATATCAAAAGTGTTACTTTTATCAATTTTTATTTTCATGCATAGAAGTATGCATAAAGGATAAGTTTTTATATCAAAAGTGTTATTTTTATCATTTTTATTTTCATGCATAGAAGTATGCATAAAGGATAAATTTTTATATCAAAAGTGTTACTTTTATCAATTTTATTTTCATGCATAGAAGTATGCATAAAGGATAAATTTTTATATCAAAAGTGTTACTTTTATCATTTTTATTTCATGCATAGAAGTATGCATAATGGATAAATTTTTATATCAAAAGTGTTACTTTTATCATATTTGAATTTCATGCATAAAGGTATGCATAAAAGTTGATTATTTTATTATAAAAGTGTGACTTTTATCATAATTGAATTTCATGCATAAAGGTATGCATAAAAGTTGATTATTTTATTATAAAAGTGTGTCTTTTATTATATTGAATTTCATGCATAGAGGTATGCATAAAAGTTGATTATTTTATTATAAAAGTGTGACTTTTATCATAATTGAATTTCATGCATAGAGGTATGCATAAAAGTTGATTATTTTATTGTAAGAGTGTTACTTTTATCATATTGGATTTCATGCATAGAGGTATGCATAAAAGATATTCTTTTTATACTAAAAGTGTGATTTTCATCATAAATGGATTTTATGCATAACTTAGATGCATAAGAGATATTCTTTTATTCTAAAAGTGTATTTCCTACCAAATTGAATTTATGCATAAGAAGATGCATAAAAGTTTGATTTTTAATTCAAAGTGTCATTCTCATCTAAATTGAATTTATGCATAGGAAGATGCATAAAAGAATAAGATTTCAATTCAAAAGCGTTATTCTCATCCAAATTGAATTTCTGCATAGGAAGATGCATAAAAGATGGATTTTTAATTCAAAAATGTTAATTCTCATCCAAATTGAATTTATGCATAGGAAGATGCATAAAAGATTGAATTTTAATTCAAAAGTGTCATTTTCATTTAAAATTAAATTATGCATAGGAAGATGCATAAAAGATTGATTTTTAATTCGAAAGTGTTAGTCTCCTTAAACAAATGGAATTTATGCATAAACAAAAATGTAGAGAAATCTTATATCAAATATAAGAATTCTCTTGTATTCTATAAAAAGATATGAAATGTGATAAGACGTGATAAGAGGTGTATGAGATGTGATAATATGTGATAAGATGCGTATGGGAAGTGATAAGATGTGATAAGAGGTGTATGAGATGTGATAAGAGGTGTATGAGATGTGATAAGATGTGTATGAGATGTGATAGGATATGATAAGATGTATATGGAATGTGTAGGGTGAGAATGGATGTAATATGGATGTATGGATGTAGATACGGATATGTATGTATGAATGTGAATGTGGATGTGGATGTGTATGTATGAATGTGAATGTAGATGTGAATGTAGATGTGTATGTATGAATGTGAATGTAGATGTGGATGTGGATGTATGGATGTAGATACGGATGTGGATGTATGTATGTGGAAGTGGATGTATGAATGAGGATGTGAAAATGGATGTATGCTTGGATGTGTATGTAGAATAATGAATGTGAATGTGTATGGGAAATAATGTGTCGTCGATATGAGTGAATGGATGATGATGAATACATATGAATGGGATGTGGAATAAGTAATGTGGACTAAGGAGGATAAAATGGAAAAGAGGAGAGTTCGATATAGAAACTGTATTTTGTGAACTGTTTGTAAATGAATGTTTTATGTCAAGAATGCTAGGGAAGCATTTTGACCGTCTTGTGGATTAAGGTCAAGGAGACCTAACTGATAAAGTTGCAACTGCTGAGACGGAGAGTCAATGGAGGACGTCTCGCGCAAGGTCGGCCGAGGTCTTGACCAGCCTCGGTTCGATTTAAATGGTGAGCTTCCGGTACGGTGGATTAGGGACCAAGGAAGCGGCCTATGAGTGAAGCGCTAGGTCACCTGCGAAGGATCCTAGAGGGTGCTGACCATACGGTGCTCAGGCTCTGGGTCGCCGAAGATACCCACACGTGCGTCATGGAAGATATTGGAACAAGGAGTAAGAGTTGTTTTCTGAAACCGGGCATGGATCTGGTTGATTGACCTTGCTGGTCCTCAACGGATGAGTCCATGGCTCTTTTATATGGATCTGTGGGTTGATCTTGCTGATCTTCCACGGAGATTCCATTCTATTATATGAATATATTACCGGTTACTACGAGTTAGGAACTATGGAAAAGGCCCCTGAGTGAACAGGTGGTGAGCATTCAGGTTGCCAATGATGCCATAAGTATACCGATGAATGAATGACTGGAAATAAGGATTCAACCAGAGACTTTGAGGATTGTCATCAGTGACATAATGGTTTCATTAAAGGATTGTTTTAAAGTTAGCTGATGCTAAGAAAAAGGTAATTTCATATTGGGTGTGTAAGTGGTGTGACTAGTTTTATGTTTGCATGAACTTCCGGCTAGGGGGCCTTGGAACTCTTTTCCTTGGTACCCGGGACAAAACCTAACCAAATTCTTAATTGGATCCCATCACTACAGTGGTTGGGCGGTTGGCTAACCCATGGGACTGGATGGGGTTAGGCTGGACTGATGGATCCGTAAATCGAGACTCAATTTCTGTTATTACGATAGATAAAGTAAATCCCGGATAGTAATTGTTCTATGGATACGAATCAACGGCTGTGCCTCTTGATGGGAAAAAAAGCGTTGATCCCAATGTCCAAGTGCAAGTTTCTTCCTTGATCCGACCAAGTATCTTTATAGGTGCAGTCGGATCAGCGTGATCAGTAATGATCTTGACTACGTTAGAGTAAAAAGTTATCTTGGTGGAATCGCCCGTGCTTTCCGGGAAAGGAAAGTTTTTTCGGATTCGATTTTGGAAAAACCGATGGATTAGTCTCTTGTCCGGATATCCGTGGACGAGGCCCCGAGTGTGGGTCCCTGCCCCGCGCCGCATGAAGTGCTACTTCCGCTGCTAGTACCCCGAATCCGTTGCATGGTGGAGACAGGGATCTCACAGTTGGTATCAGAGCAAAATTGAAAGCTAATAAAGATAATTAAATTCTTATCTGAAATTAGTAATAAGAATTCAGAAATAGCATTTTCATAATGTATTGTCATTCCGTAAGCTTCTTTAATGAAGAAATTTTAATCAAAGAAATTATTTTTTATAGATGGAAGTTCCCCATTTATCTAGTATTCCTGACCTCACCCAGTCTCAAGATATGATTGCATTTGCCTTCGAGTATCTCATCTTTTTCGCTTCAACAGGAACAAGCCGAGCAAGACTCGCACGCCATTTCGAGGAATTATATTTTCCTAACCTAGTGGAGAGACAACAGCATAAGTGGTTTGCAGGGCTATATATCCACGCCTCTTACAACCGGCATGCAATGCTGAGGCAGAACCTCTCATTGGCCATGATTTTGATAAAGCTGAAAATGACGCGTGGTGTCATTCTATATCATTCAACGCCTCAAAATTTGAGACTTGCTTGTCGAGTTTATAGACTCTTTAGTCGATTTATCCCTAAGGAGAAATTCAAATTGGATCACCTTATTAATGTGACACGCTTCTATGAACATACAATACTATTTCTTTTTCTTATTTTCATCTTCTTTTGTTGAATTTTCAACGTAACGTTGGCCCACTCCTGATTGATTGAGAGTCTATTTTCTCTCTCTTCTAAAAGGCCCCAAAATGAGCTCCCTTTTTTCCTAATGAACCCAAGATACTCAATTTGATGAGTAAAGAAGGTACATTTGCTCTTCTTGGCATACAGTTTGTGTCTGTGTAACAATTGCAGAACTCTACGCACATGCTCCTCATGCTCTTCCATTGGTTTGGAGTAGATCAAGATGTCATAAAAAAAACAAGCACAAATTCATCCAAGTAAGGACAGAATATATCTTGCATTAGGCGGTTGAAGGTTGCAGGAGCATTGGTTAACCAGAATGACATTACAGTAAACTCATAGTGGCCATAACGGGTATTGAAGGCTGTCTTAGGTATATCTACTTCCTTGACTTTGATTTGATAGTAACCAGACCTTAAATCTATTTTTGAGAAGACTTTGGCCCCATGAAGCCTGTCAAGAAGTTCGTCGATGCGAGGGATAGAATACTTATTCTTGACAGTGACTTGATTTAGTCCTTGATAATCTATGCAGAGGCGAAGAGTTCCGTCCTTTTTTTTTGGAAAAGAACAAGTGCCCCCCAAGGAGAGCTACTAGGGCGTACGAATCCTTGCTCAATGAGTTGGGAAAGTTGCTCCTTAAGTTCAATGGCTTGAGGAAGGGACATTTTATAGGGCGTTTTTGAGACGGGTTGAGCTCCAAGGATCACCTCGATTTCATGATCGACTTCTCGAGGAGGCGGTAGCCCTGTAAGCTCGTCAGGGAAGATGTCAGAGAATTCTTTGAGCCAAGAGGGTTCTGTCTCCTTACTAGGTTCAATGGCTTTGTTGAGCTTGATTTAGAAAACTTGCTAACCCTTACGTGTTCCCTTGAGAAGATGTTTTGCCTTGACTACCCTAGATTTAGGTTTTCTTGTTATCCCCTGAACAGATATTTTATTGGCCATGCTCATTTTCCGAAGTGATACTCCCCTGGTTACAATGAATGCTAGCTTTGTTTGCAATTAACCAATCCATCCCAAGGATTCCATCATAAATTCCTAATGGCAAGACTCTAAAGTGGCCATGAGTTTGCTCATTACCCAGCTCAAAATCAAGGTTTCCTATAGAGTGGCGAGATACTACTTCTTTCCCACTGGCTAACTCTACAGTCATTCTCCTAGCTGTTTTTTGACCCAGGTTTAATTTTTGCAAACACCTAGGAGAAAGAAATGAATGGGTACTGCCACAATCAATCAAAAGCTGAAATGGCTTACTGATGAGTGGCTAGGGTTTGGATTATACCAAATTGTTTATTCGGACCTTGGTGTTCTACTGCTCGCATGGACGGTGGCGCGCTCTTCTTCAGCCATTTCCAAGGTCGATTCTTCACTTATAATATAGGCGGTCCTAGCAACTGCTCCTCCGCGGCCTCTGCCACGCCCACCGCCTCTTGCACCTTGGTGGATAGGGGTTCCACGGCCTTGATTTCCTCTGCCACCTTGGGAAAATGATGTTGCCATCTTGGGACAGTTGGCCCTAAAGTGTCCTGCCTCATTGCACTCAAAACACAGAGGGCCTTATCTCGAAGAAGCAGCATACGAGCAGGGAACGAAAGAGTTGCTTTGTCGCCCTCTGTTGTAGTAGGGGAAATTCTATTAGGGTTTCTTGTAGGGTGGATCTTTAGGATTTGCCTCAGGGTAAGATCTCTTTTGAGGCTTAGGTTTGTCAGTCCTCATTTCTTTCACAAGGGGCTTTGCTCGTATGAGAGCATCGTGTAATGTGCTTGGCCTCATTCCTTCCGAGGCGGGAATCTAAGGGTTCATTTAACCCTTGGCAAAAACGAGCCACTTGCTGGGAAGTTGTCATAGCTGGGGTATACTTCCGAAGAGTGATAAATTTGGAATAGTAGTCCTCAAGAGTTAAGCTGCACTGCCTAAGACTAAAAAACTCATTCATCTTTATGGATTCATGGGATGGGGGAAGTTATCTTTCCTTCACGGCCTGCTTGATGTCTTCCCACGTTTGAGAATGCTCGGTGACTTCCTTGTCACGGCACCACTGTTTCCACCAGAGTTTAGCATCTCCGATGAGGCGAAACTGTGCAAGCATAGACTGATTTGCTACTCCAGCACCATTGACCGTAAGAGAAATAATCGTCCATCGCTTCAATCCAGACTTCAACATCTTTCTCAATCTTTGAACCTTCTCCTTTAAAGGAGGGAGACTGCATTTGCTTGAGCAAGAGCTGCTTTACGCACTGGGTATCAGCGTAAAGCGCATTGGGAAGTGGAGGGTGATCGTCCTGGCCATCATTGTAAAAACAATTTTAAGATTACAAGATTCATATTTGCATAACGCTTATTTTTGGAGAGTAAAACATTGAAATCATTTTATTTCCAAATATTTACAAGGACGAGTTTTATTACAAAGATCTGAGACTAATATAATTAGTCTTATTTGCCATCAAGGGAAATTCCTAAGCTTGACTATGACATAAGGGTAGAGCGGTCCACATAGGTGAAATATTGGGGTTCCGCTGTAGTTTCTAAGACTCTAAAAACTGATGGTAAGGGTAGTAGACTTTGGATTGGGGTAGGTCCCAACATAGCTACCCTATCAGTAGCAGCAGGTAAGATCTGCATCACTTGGTCATACACCCAGCGATCCTGAGGTATGCGAATCCCATCTATAGTCACAAAGGTGTCGGCCATGGTACCAACGAACCAAAATAAACGGATCATCTTCAACTTTTCAATCCAACGAATCCGCTTTAGGTCAGTGGTAAGGTTCCCAATTCGATCTGCTCGGATGAAGAAATATCTTGGCCCACGACTCCAAAAATCTCTACCCCATCCTCTTTCAATACGAGAGAAATGAGGGAGGGACATCTTCTCTAGTATCTGCACCATGGTGTCACGGAACTCGAAATTTGAGGAGTGACTAGCAGTCTCGAAGATGCATTGGAAAACTAGAAACTTTGAGTAGGCATCTTCCTCTTCCTACAATCATTCAAACATCAATTCAACTTGTTTTTTTTAGTAGGATGTTTTTTTTAATTAACATTATGTTAGGTAAAACATTCATTGTAAAATAGTCCTTAAATGGTAATTCCTAGGAGCTAAGATCGGCTCTGATACCAATTGTAAGGTTTACCCCTTCTAAAATAGGGAAAACACTTAAGATAGTCCACTAAGTCTTAACTTTGAGAAAAATTTCCTATTCATCGACACCTTGACCATGTACAGATTCAAGGATACGATTCATAAGTAAGACCTAGTCCTATCCCGCAGGGGGAGCATGATCTTCTAAAAATCAAATCACCCATAGGGTAATTGATCATAACTAGACTTGATTTCTAGAGGCAATGCTTTTTTCCTCATCCATGCAAGGCACAGCCGCTGGCCTACTCTTCTAGAATAGAGTTGCCCAAGAACCTATTTATCTAGCGTAGGGCTTTATTTTAATATGTTGGAAAGCTACCCGACTAATCGGGTCCACCCGTCCGTAGGATGGTGCCATCGGGGCCTTCCATCCTCCCACTTTCCACCCTACTCATACGTCAATTTGTTTTCTAATTAATCCTACCACACTGTTTGACATAAATAAACATGTTCCTTAAATAAGGCCCTTTTCACAAGGTTTGTTAAAACACTCTTTTTCCACAATACAAACATGCCAAAGACAAGATATATATATAAAAAGTTTAGACATGAATCAATTCCATACAAGCCAAACCGGCTCTCTTATTCTTTTCCTTTATATTGCCGATGATCTAGAATTCGGCCTTCCAGCCTCTACATGCAAGGCAAAACCCTACGCGACCATACACCTCATCGTCGGCCGCCGCTGGGGAGGACTCAAAGCCGGCCTGTCACCCTCTCAGGCTCCATCGCTCAATCCTCCCGCCCCTCAGAGGGATGTCTGCACACTAGGGTGGGCTTATTCACCGCACTAGCCTGGGCCCTTAGAACTAGACAGCATCATAATCTCTCGCCTCAATCGGTGAATCTTATTCTCCCAATGGTATGAGGGATACCTTGGGCCATTCCTGGGCTTTGCTAACGACGCCACCCGACTACACAAGCACGGAACAGAGTTAGCATCGAAGCCAAGAAAAACTTGCACTCTTTAAAGATAACAATTTCAATACAATTCATTGAATACAGCATCACTCAATTCGTAACTTCATACAATTTTTATGTCATTATTTTAAAAGGAAAAGATGCACATTTACTAACACTAATATTTAAAAAAACTCTTCTTTAAAAGATAACCAAGCTGACCTAGCCATCATTTCTTTGAGGAGCTTGTAAAGGGAGGGTTGGAGCCGCATCGGGAGCATCTTTTCTAATCTCGTTGCGCGCTCCTGCCGAGGGAGGCAATATTCTGACGTTTCAGGAAGGGGCCATCTTGGACGTCGTCTTGTAGGGCTTGCTGCTGTCGCGGTCGAAACGCTTCAGTCAGACTTCAATTCTGAGATCGTTTGCTCACCGTATGAGCAAAAGACCATAGCGCATGAACCCTCTCTTAAGGCTAAAACCTCTTTATTAAAGTCCACGATTAAAGTCCACGCAAATGGGGGGAATTGTGAGATGCCCTTAAGACAAAAACGTTTTTGCTAAAGGGGAGAAGGGCTGAGGGCTGTTGTAAGTCTCTTCACACCGCCGGGGGGGGAGGGGGGGAGGGGGGGTAAGAAGAGTTAAGGACACTGCCTCCTAGCAAGAGGGGGATGGAGGAAAATTGTCTTATCTGAAAAGTGGCAAATGAGGGGGTGTGGAAGGGGTGGCTGCAAGCGGTGGCTGTACTACAGCAAGTACAATGCACAGGGACAGACGGCGGTACGGACGGCGGCACAACAGTGCATACGCCACGTAGAAATGCGTGTCGCCTATGGAGCACCCCGGGGGTTTATATAGCTGTGGGATGCAGGTACGGGCACTGTGCAAAGCTCGGGGGGGTCACTAGGTCACTATATGTAAAATATCCCTATCGCGTGCGTTCAAGGCCTATATTTTAAATCCCTTATTTGTGAATTTTTAAATCTATATAATATCCCCTTTTCTTTATGAATCTGTAAATTTTTTTGAAAATTTTTTAATTCATACCCTTATGTAAATATATTTCTATAAGTTTCATAAATTAAAATAATGCTTCTGTTGAACGCACGTGATATTCACATTTTTTTGTGAGTGACCCCCCCGAGGTGCAAAGCAAGGACGAAAGGACGGTGTACCAGCAAAGGCTATGGATCAGTGGCCTGCATGGCTCTGAGGAAAAGGTACGGTGTCGGTTAACTGGGAAAGGAGTGGTACGCATGTACCTTATCTGGTCTGGGCAGCATGGGTGTCCACGTAGCGGTACATGTGGACTACACAGTGGGCGGTCGTCCTTTGGTTCGTGTGCGGCCATCATACGGGCACCCTAGTACGTGTGTATGGTCCAAATTTTGGGGCAGGGTTCCCAAATTTGGGACACCGACCTCGATTTGCGTGTCGGGACCGCCCCTGGGGGCAAATTTTTTTTTATCCGAGAGGTTCTCTTGGTCGTTGGGGTTCAGACCATTCGTCAATTGGACGCCCGGTCGTGCATTTATTAAGGTTTAAAGGTCCTTCCTTTTTAACTAAAAATGACTGAAATTTGCGTATAAGCTTGATCCGGTGTCTGTTTTGGATGCTGTAAAATCCTATACTAGGATAAAATTGCACGTAGATTCCAAATTTGGGCTCAAAATTTGAAGATTCTAAGTAGAAATGACTCATTTAATAAAATCATTGATTTTTGTACCATAAAAACTCATAAATTTATCTATTACATGGACATTTATTTATTAGTAAAGATGGGTATGTTACACACTACATATAGACAACTAGTTTATTTGACCAAAACAAATTCCAAAACATTACAATCATTGCTATTGTCTTCCATCATGATTATGTCTCTACTAGAAACTCATAAACACTTGAGAATAGATTCAAAAAAGATTATTGATGTTGTCCCTAATTACATGCAAATTCCTTTATTATGATTTGCACACCTCCTTGTGAAGCCACCCAACAATGGAGTAACAAGCCAACAACAACCGATCACTTGATTTGCATGCATCATCAATCATGAACTGAGTGTACGTATGGTTATGAAAATTAGTAATAGATAGTAGTACACCTTTTTTTAAAAATTAGCAGTTCTCATGAAAAACTTTTTTTAAACCATACAAAATAAGGGCAACTATCTACAATAACCGATATTTTGAAAATCCAACCGGCCCTCAAAGAGAGTAAATTTTCAATCGGCGTTAAAGGAAGGAGGTTATTTTGATGTGGTCTTATAAAGACATAGAAAAGTTCAACCGAGACTATTTTCGATCGGCTTTTTATACACCTTAATGAAACCTTTTTGAAATGAGAAATACTTTTTAGCTCCTATTATAAAGACATACAGTTATGAAACCTTTATAAGACAAGAAAACCCCCATATTAGGAGGATAATGTTTATTCTAAACAACCTAACTAAAGAAATGCGTACTAAAAACAACTTAATTTCTAATTAGTCTCTACAAACAAATACTTTACTAAACATGATAACTCTTCTTTTTCACTTTTTAGTTTGAACAAGTGCTAGAAGAATGTTCAACTCTATTAATCCTTCAATCTTCACTTCCACTTTTTAGTTTGAACAAGTACTAGAAGAATGCTCGACTCTAGTAATCCATCCACATGTAAAGTTAATGTAATCTCATTTTACCAATGTAAACATACTAACATTCTACATAAAACTTATCAACAACATTTACATGCCCCCATCACCATATACTTTGGAACAAGTACTAGAAGAATGCTCGACTCTAGTAATCCATCCACATGTAAAGTTAATGTAATCTCATTTTACCAATCTATGTGACTTGCAATCGATATAATCTTTTTTTGATACAAACATACTAACATTCTACATAAGACTTATCAACAACATTTACATGCCCCCATCACCATATACTTTGGAACATTGCTATTATTATCCTTATATACATCCATCACCTAAAGAATATAACTAAATTTTCATCCAAGATCATAAAGGTATTATTCTCTATAGAACTCAAATCCAACAACATTAGGAACAATGATTGAAAAAATAATCTTCTCTACATTGCACTTCTTGATTCCAATCCTTCCTCCTCTCTCCCTTTTCTTGGGGATTGTGATCTCAAGAGATGAGTGTTGGTGGCCAATCAGCCCGCCCAAAGTTTCCTTTAGTAACAAACGGATCATGTGTTAAGACTTCTTGTTTTGTAACAACCTTGGGGGGACTTCTTATAAATTGATCCTTCCACCCATATATCAACGTGCTTTATCCCTGATTCCTTGGCGTGTTGCATTACATAAGGGTTGACTTTAGAACTCTCTATTCTCTTATAGAGGTAAGCATACTCATCTTCTAGGTCCACATGTATAAATCACTTCTTAGAATTATTTCTGATGTTCTACAGACCATAAAACAATACTAAAATTGCAATTAACTCCTCTCTAAACATATCCATACCTCCTTTGATCACTGTAGCAACACTTTTTGATGCCCTTATTGATGTAATAACACTTCTTGGTGATCAGTGCTACACCTCTCCTTTGCACTTCATCCCCATGTAGATAAATGAAGCTTGGCGCATGCAAACATCCTTCCAGAGCCCCAAGGGACTTGGATAGAAATCCCAACCTCACTTTAGGCAGGCATTGGATAGAAATCCTAACCTCACATATAATATGAAGGAGAGAGAGTGGGGCTAGTATGTTAAAGAAGAGAGAGGCCAGTAGGAAAATGGAGAGAGAGGCTAGTATAAGGTACAAGGAGAGAGAGGCTAGGAGGTAAAAGAAGATAGAGGCTAGTGAGCAAAAGGAGTTTGAAAAGGGGAAAATAAATGGAGAGAGAGAGGCTAGTTAGAAAAGGGAAAGCAAAAGGAGAGAGCGGCTAGTTAGAAAAGGGCACGCTAGCCTCCCAAATGGCGGTGGGGTTACAAGTTGCATGTGTAGATATGAGTTAGTGCTAGGCCTCTCATTTGCACTTCATCCCCATGTAGATGAATGAAGCTTGGTGTAGTGTAACATCCTTCAAAATCCCCAAGGGCCTTGTCATGTAAATCCCAACCTCACATTATGAGGGTATTTGTCGATAGAAACCCTAAACTTACCTATAATATGAAGCTTGGTGTAGTGTAACATCCTTCAAAATCCCCAAGGGCCTTGGCATGTAAATCCCAACCTCACATTATGAGGGTATTCGATAGAAACCCTAAACTTACCTATAATATGAGAGGGGCTAGTAGGTTAAAGGAGAGAGAGGCCAGTAGGCAAAACCTGAGAGAGGCTAGAATGAGGTACAAGGAGAGAGAGGCTAGTAGGTAAAAGGAGAGAGAGCCACTAGGAAAAAGAAGTTAGAAAAGGGAAAAGAAAAAGGAGAGAGATGATAGTTAGAAAAGGGATAACGGTACTACCAAGAACGTAAGTTGGTATCCATCTGGTTAGATTACATAATAATCAATCAAAAAAGTTGATTTAAAAAAACATAATTTTTTTAGAGAAACTTTAAAGTGTAATATTAGAAAAGATAAAGCCTATTCAAGACTTGTTAATACAAAAAGTTTTTTTGGATGGAGAAGCTTGACTCCTTAGCTAGAAATTACTTACAAAGTAGCCGGGACCGTAACTAGGGAGTTCCTCATCCCTTCTAAAAGGAACAATTACTTCCCTTTTCTTATAATTTAAGTGTCTCTGACTTCATCTGTCAGATTATCCCCATTTGCATCCATTCTGGCCACAATAGCATCATTGAGTTCTTCTATTTTTAAGTAAATAGCAATTCCTTGGTATCCTTCAAAGCACTCCAAATATGTAGAATCAAAGATTTCCTTAGACCCTAAAAAATGTCAAATTGCATTTTTTGGAAAGACATGCATATTTCTACGAATCCATGCATTCCATATACAAATGCTAATCTGATAATATTCCAAATTTTGGTTTAACAGCCATTAACTTCACTAAGAAGAATCTCCTTCTAATTTAGGTCCTGTAAAGGTGAGTGAAGTATACACATTGCTAAAGGAGGCACAAAGCATGTTTGATTCTCGAGTAGGAGATAAAGAGATGTGGCATAGATTCCAACGTATGGCTATACAACTAGAGTTGATTCCATTTCCCAAACAAAGTTTAGCTACATGAGCATTTGTCCATAAATCTTGATGTAACATAAGACACAACAAGCAAAACATTTTAGGTGAAATGTATTTGGACCATATGTTAGTAAATCTTAATTCCCATTGACTCCTATTCTAGCTGAGGTTCCATCTTCTTTTCAATTTGGAGTATAGTTGGGTCTTAAGTTTTCTGAACGTAGGAATCGTAAGCAGACTATCCTATCCAACTCAAATAAACGTTTTGGGAAGACGTGAACCTTTTAGCTAGATAAATTGTTCCTCTTGGTTTTTCCAAATGGACATCCTTTGTATGAGAAGGTTGAGATTATCATGAGCAACCAACCACTGGATTTGAAGTCCCAGACGCCCTCCTAGGTAGAAAGACTTTTCTTGGAGAACTTTTGTGCTGATCTGTAAAGGGTTTGGATGTAGTCTTGCCATACCATAGAGAACCATATGGAATCCTTGTGATAAATGCCCACTTTAGTTCTAAGGCCTTCATTAAGAGTAATATTCTCCGTTAATTTTTTCCAAGATGACCACATCTTTTTAATAAGCATACTACCCCCATACCACCTCTTTCCTTTGGCAATGTACGGTATTTCCAAGCCATCTTGGGTATTCTGAAAGTATCAACATCACCTCCCCATAGGAAATTCCTACACATGGACTTCAGAGGCTTAATCTCAGTTTGAGAAGTTCTCTAGCAAGAGAGAAAGAAAACGGTAGTAGGGATTAAGATATATTTTAGAACCACAATCTTGCATGCGAGGCTAACTTGCATACCTTTCCATTTGGCAAACTAAATTTTTTCTTTTTCCATGACACAAAGCCATCTGTGATGCATACTCACTCCAAAGTCCATTGGGATACCCAATAATCTGAATTTATTGCCATTCGGGATAATTTGACAACCTTGTTCGAGGAGACATTCAGGAAGCCCTTGAAGATGAGTTCTAATCCCTATTTTAGAATGATTTATGATAGCACTAGAAGCCAAACAAAAAGTTTAAAGGAAGTCCCAAAATGTCTCCATAGATTGGGGGTCATTGTTGTGAATCAGAGTGTTGGTATCATCTGCAAATTGTTGTATAGGCATAATTGTTTTTGACCTCCTAGGAGATTGATCCCTCTAAGTTTTTATCCCTAAATGGTCTTTTCATCAAGCAGTATAAGTACACATACAAGCCATGTGAAATACTAGGTAGTTAAGTGAAATACTAGGTAGTTAAGTGTAATTCTAGAGCAATTCACATGCCAAATGAGATTAGTAGTAAAACCTTTAAGATCTCAAGCGAAGGTTGGACTTATTTACATCTAGTAAGAAGAGATAGAGTCTCTTGCATACTTTTGAGAAAAAAGAAAAGAATAAATGAACCTGAAGTGTGAAGTGTGGATAGTCCATGTGTAGAGCAAGTGGGCTGTGTGTGTGTGTGTGTGTTTGTGTTGTTTGGATATGTATGGACTTCAAAAACAAGGCTGAGAACCACACAAAGTTGAGAGCAAGAGGGTAATGTGGTGGTGTTGCATGAGGAGCTTCTAGAGCTTCTAATTATAAGGGGGGTGAGTTCCTAAAGTAGCCGGCCAAGCGTAGACATCTGGTATTTGATGATTGGTGAGGAGGTTGGGGGGCAAGTTGTAAAGGGCCATACTATTGTTGTTGCCATTGGTTGTGTTATTGGGGGGCAAGTTGTAAAGGGCCATTGGTTGTGTAATTAGGGGGCCGCTTCAGATTGTGAAGCTCCGATGGCGGGCAACGCCTCCTCCTCTAGGCCTTCTCCTCCCTCCTCACGTCCTGTCGTGGCCAGCACTAGCTCGTTACCGGGCTTTAGGTGAATATGGGGTGCCTCAATACGTGGCACCCCATTTGACCGAGCCCACAGCCGGTAGCCGGCGGGGGACTCTTTGAACGCACGTCCGCTCACGGGCGTAGGCGCCTATGTATAGACATCTGATTGTATACATGTGCAAATAATGAGATAGGTACGTTATAAATTTCACTCATATTACCAAATTCACTTAGTTAGTTACATAAATGGATTAAGACATCTTCTTAAGTCCATGTAGGCATAGCCCTACCATTGTTATTTTGAATGCTTCAAGCTAATATAAGTCCATGTAGGCATTGCCCTACCACAATTGTTTTGAATGCTTTAACCTAATATAAGATTGGTGGAGCCGAAACTTGGGCTTGTTATGAGTAAAATTACATTTCAAAATTACATAGCATACACATGACTCTCATTAAGTAACTAGAGGAAGTTAGAAACTCAACTTGTCAATATGGATGAATATTTTGTGGAAGTAGACACACATATGTAAAAGAAAGCTTACTAATTCTATTTTAGAATCTTGCCACAAAGAGTCGACGCATTATTTCATGTCATCAAAATATTCACAAAGAAGCTAATCGATATAGCCACTTCAACTGAAAGTTATATTATAATAGTTATATAATGACTATATCATAGCATGTCATAGAAGCTAATTTGTACAACCACTTAAATTTAAAGCTTAGAAAATAATAATAGATATATTATGACTCTAAAAAAGACTTGGTTGCCATGAAAACCCACAATGTAAGATATACAACCGTAGAAGTACAATCAAAACAAAAATCATTACAAGGTAATATTTTGTTTTTCTTGAGAAATCACGTACACCAAAGATCATCACAAGGAGATCAAAGAAGCATAAAAAATGGGTTTGAAACATTGCTATTATCCATGGTATTAGATAATAATTGAAAATGAATAGAAACAAAAAATGTGCTTTTAGGAGATTTTGAGTGGTAACTAGCATTCAATTAGATGCCTTAATAGTTGAGCTCTATTTATGCTAATGAGCACTTCTTGATTCCAATCCTTCCTCCTCTCTTCCTTTCCTTGGGGATTGTGATCTCAAGAGATGAGTGTTGGTGGCCAATCAGCCCCCGTCTGGCTACCGCCCAAATTTCCTTTTAGTAACAAACGGATCATGTGTTAAGACTTCTTGTTTTGTAACAACCTTGTGAATGACTTCTTATAAATTGATCCTTCCACCCATATATCAACATGCTTTATCCCTAATTCCTTGGTGTGCTGCATTACATAAGGGTTGACCTTAGAAGCCTCTATTCTCTTATAGAGAGGAGCATACTCATCTTCTATATCCGCATGTATAAATCACTTCTTTAGAATTGTTTCTGATGATCTACTACAGACCATAAAACAATACTAAAATTGCAATTAACTCCTTTCTTTGCAAAAATATACGGTACAGTAAAACATTATCATTAATTTCATACACGTGTTTCAAATAACATAAAAATATATTCTCTAAACATATCCATACCTCCATTGAGCACTGTAGCAACACTTGTTGATGCCCTTATCGATGCAATAACACTTCTTAGTGGTCGGTGCTACACCTCTCCTTTGCACTTCATCCCCATGTAGATAAATGAAGCTTGGCGCATACAAACATCCTTCCAAAGCCCCAAGGGACTGGGATAGAAATCCCAACCTCACATTAGGCAGGTATTGGATAGAAATCCTAACCTCACATATAATATGAAGGAGAGAGAGTGGGGCTAGTATGTTAAAGAAGAGAGAGGCCAGTAGGTAAATGGAGAGAGAGGCTAGTATAAGGTACAAGGAGACAGAGGCTAGTAGGTAAAAGAAGATAGAGGCTAGTAAGCAAAAGGAGTTTGAAAAGGGGAAAACAAATGGAGAGAGAGAGTCTAGTTAGAAAAGGGAAAGCAAAAGGAGAGAGCGGCTAGTTAGAAAAGGGCACACTAGCCTCCCAAATGGCGGTGGGGTTACAAGTTGCATGTGTAGATATGAGTTGGTGCTAGGCCTCTCATTTGCACTTCATCCCCATGTAGACGAATGAAGCTTGGTGTAGTGTAACATCCTTCAAAATCCCCAAGGGCCTTGTCATGTAAATCCCAACCTCACATTATGAGGGTATTCGATATAAATCCTAAGCTTACCTATAATATGAGAGGGGCTAGTAGGTTAAAGGAGAGAGAGGCCAGTAGGCAAAAACTGAGAGAGGCTAGAATGAAGTAGAAGGAGAGGGAGGCTAGTAGGTAAAAGGAGAGAGAGCCAGTAGGAAAAAGAAGTTAGAAAAGGAAAAAGAAAAAGGAGAGAGATGATAGTAAGAAAAGGGGTAAGGGTACTCCCAAGAACGTAAGTTGGTATCCATTGGGTTAGATTACATAATAATGAGTCAAAAAAGTTGATTTAAAAAAACATAATTTTTTTAGAGAAACTTTAAAGTGTAATATTAGAAAAGATAAAGGGTATTCAAGACTTATTACAAAAAGATTTTTTGGATGAAGAAGCTTGACTCCTTAGCTAGAAATTAGTTACACAAAGTAGCATGGACCTTAACTAGGTCCATAATGTAATGCATGAGTTCCTCATCCCTTCTAGAAGGAGCAATTACTTCCCTTTCCTTATAATTTTAGTGTCTCTGACTTCATCTGGCAGATTATCCCCATTTGCATCCATTTTGGCCACAATAGCATCATTGAGTTCTTCTATTTCAGTAAGCAACAGCTAGAGTTGATTCCATATCCCAAACAAAGTTTAGCTACATGAGCATTTGTCCATAAATCTTGATGTAACATAAGACACAACAAGCAAAAAAATTTTAGGCAAAATGTATTTGGACCATATGTTGGTAAATCTTAATTCCCATTGACTCCTATTCTAGTTGAGGTTCCATCTTCTTTTCAATTTGGAGTATAGTTGGGGTCCAAGTTTTCTGAACGTAGGAATCATAAGCACACTATCCTATCCAGTCCAAATAAACGTTTTGGGAAGACGTGAACCTTTTAGCTGGATAAATTGTTCCTCTTGGTTTGTTGGCCAAATGGACATCCTTTGTATGAGAAGGTTGAGGTCCTCTTCATTAGTGGCCTAAACATTTCTTTGAGATTATCATGAGTCAACCAACCACTGGATTTGAAGTCCCAATCGTCCCCCTAGGTAAAGACCTTTCTTGGAGAACTTTTGTGCTCATCTGTAAAGGGTTTGGGGGATGTAGTCTTGCCATACCATAGAGAACCATATGGAATCCTTGTGATAAATGCCCACTTTAGTTCTGAGGCCTTCATTAAGAGTAATATTCTCCTTTAATTTTTTCCAAGATGACCACATCTTTTTAATTAGCATACTACCCCCATACCTCCTTTTTCCTTTGGCAATGTACGGTATTTCCAAGCCACCTTGGGTATTCTGAAAGTATCATCACCTCCCCATAGGAAATTCCTACACATGGACTTCAGAGGCTTAATCTCAGTCTGAGAAGGTCTCTAGTAGTAGAGAAAGAAAACGGTAGTAGGGACTAAGATATATTTTAGAACCATAATCTTGCATGCGAGGATGACTTGCATACCTTTCCATTTGGCAAAATGAATTTTTTCTTTTTCCACGACACAAAGCCATCTCTAGTGCTGCATACTCACTCCAAATTTTCCATTCGGATACCCACTAATCTGAATATATTGCCATCCAGGGATAATTTCACAACCTTGATCAAGAGGACATTCAGGAGGCCCTTGAAGATGAGTTCTAATCCCTATTTTAGAATGATTTATGATAGAACTAGAAGCCAAACAAAATGTTTAAAGGAAGTCCCAAAATGTCTCCATAGATTGGGGGTTATTGTGAATCAGAGTGTTGTTATCATCTGCAAATTGTTGTAGGCATAATTGTTTTAATTTTTTTTGACCTCCTAGGAGATTGATCCCTCTAAGTTTTCATCCCTAAATGGCCTTTTCAACAAGCCAACCAAGACTGTCAGCAGAGCAGCAATGGCAAAGACAAGAGATTCCAACATACAGCCTTGCCTAATGGATATTTGTAGTGTAAATGGGTGGGAGAGCTGACCATTTACTGCCACTCTCACACTAGCATTCCCAAACAGGGTATGAACAGTTTGAATAAACCTTGATCAATGCCCATATCTTATAGGGACTGCAATACAAAATCCTATTCTAATCTATATCAAAGTCAATCTGGAAGAAGATGAAATCCTAATTGGAACTCTCAGCATGTTCAAAACCCTCCCACAAAGCAAAAATGGCATCTAGAATATACCTTCCCTTCACGAAGCCTTTCTGTTCACTTCTAATCCATGCCTTCAGGTTGTTGGTTAGCCGAAGAGGAAGGGATTTTGCAAAACATTTGTAGGCAGTATAAAGCATTGTGATAGGCCTCTAGTTAGTAATATGTTTCTTGGTTCCTTGTTTGTGTATTACCTTAATTGCACCTTTGTTGACTTATCGATGGAGAGCACCAAAGGTGAGGGTTTCCTTCCATACCAACATCAGGTAAGGAGCATTAACATTTTTAAAGATTCGAAAAATTCACTAGGGAGACCATCCATTCTATGGCTCTTTCCATTTTTGAGAGAGTCTATGGCTATTCCAAGTTCTTCCTCACTTATATTCCCTTCAAGTAAGGCAGCCAAAGGAGGAGGAACAAATTTTCTCCTACATCTAGCTCTTTTGGCACACGCTTCTTGTTTTTTGCAGTAGATTTAAGGGGTGGAGAGCTCAAGATGTTTGTAAAGTGAGAGTGGACGATTGACAATCTCACTTTGAAGGGTCAAGAATGTCGAGAATGGTTGACCTGCAAGGGATTTCATGACTTGATAGATATAGCAACAAATCTAGAAGTCACATGGTCAAATGGCAGACTTGATTCTCACCTAAGCAAAGCTAGGTTGGATATGTGTTATCTTAGTGGCTCTATTGCTAAGGACTTCCATAGTTTAGCTATTAGATCCCTTATCTCTACTTACATCTTAGACCACAAGCCTATTCATATTTTAATTCTTAAACCTAGATGGTTTCATGCTGACCCATCCCTATTTCACCTACCTATTGTACAAGAAGATGTGGATGATATCTTCTTCAAGGCCTTTCACTCTCAGCTTCCACGTGCTTAATCCTGATCCCAAGCAGTTAGACAAACTCAACATTTTCTCAGGTAGACCAAATTACAGAGGAATAGATATAGGCTAGCAAGAAAAAAGGACTCTCTTTAAAAAAAAACTAGAATAGCTTGAGAAAGAGGTTAATGAAGGGAAGCTAGAACACCAAGAACACTATCTCACAGTGAAGGCTATTGAGGGACATAATTCAATCATGTTGGAATCCCCCACAAGGATTGTAGCCTGATGGTCAAGATGACGCAGATACTACCATAGCGCTGGTCTGGAGCTAGTTGGGGACCAGAGGCATATATGGAGAATTAAAAAAAGGATAATATTTTTCCATCTTGACTACAATTCATTTATTCGAGTCAACCACAAAGCCCTTAATGTAGCTATTCCACCTCTTGTGGATTCCCAAGGCAGTGCCACCACTACCCTGACTATGGCCAGTGTAGAATCAAGTGAGATCCTTATAAATATTCTTGCAATTGGTATTAAGGTTAGGACCATATACCTTTACCTCTTGGAGATAGAGGCAATGTACAGATACCTCTCCTCCTCTAGGTAAAGGCTGTTAGGGGTAAGTCATCACTAAATTCCATTTTGTCAATTTCTCTTTCCAGTCTATCCAAAGCGTTAGATTGGGAATCCTAAATATATTCTTCTCCATCTCATGATTTAACATCTTCATCCACTAGCTGAGAAAGGTATGCTACATCAAAAAGAAGAGGGGTGAACCTATTGTGGTTTCTACCCCTAGCATGTGCCCTTCCCTCTCCTATTAGCTACTTGAAACTCATCATTATTTTTGTGAGCATCTTGAGTTGGATGGAAGCTAGGATTATCGTGAGAGTGGGGAGGGGGGGATTTTAAGGGGACAATATCTAATGAAATGGCCTTGTTTATATCAATGGAAACAAGAATTGGGGGCAGGTTTTTATATGTGATAGGTTGGATAAAACTAGTTACATTTCGATCAAGATTAATCAAGATATCTTCTGGAAGATCCGTATTTAAGTCAACTTCTAGGAGAGCTTGGGGATTCCATCTCAAGTCAAGATCCAAGTTGGCTCTTTGCTCTAAGAGTTTATAAAGGGGTTCCACTACCAGCTTAAGAAGAGGGTACAAATGAAGAGGTAGGTCAGGGAGCTCGACCAACATTGTATTTTGTGGGTTTAGGGCTCTAGGGGAGATACCTGAGTGCCATCGAAAAAGGGACACAGGGGGTTGTCTCCTCCTCCTTGAACAGAAAGCAAAAGTATTTCTTTGGCAAATACTAGATATGGACAACTAAAACCCCTCTAGGCCACCAATTAGATCTTACCCACCCTCTTAGGACCTCAACCGGAGGGTGAGGACCACATGACACAGATCGATTAGGTCCCGAGACTGATAAACCTGCAGCTAATCTTTGACTAGATCAGTGGGAAGAGAGACTGAGAGTTTACCTGTTACACCTTAAATATCTTCCAAAAAAGCAGTGGTATTGATAAGCTCGCCTAGATTCATGACGGTGAGTGCGGGCGAAAAGAACACATGGCAGTCCTCCCCAACTTGCATGGTTGAGGTTGTGTCCGTCCCAGGACTGGTAGCGGTTGAGAGGAAGCTGCTCGTGTTGTGCCAGGCAACAATGGCTGAGGATCCCTGACAGCTGTAGTCGCACCAGACGAAGAACGTCTCCCGATTGGCATTAGCGATATAGAGTGGAAGAGGGAGTGACGACGGGAAGACGTAGTTAGCAAAACCCTAACTAGAAGCTATCCGTAAAGGTGGCCTTCTCTGTTCATGAAGCTCAAATTGTTTGAGGCTAAATTAAAAAAACTATTGATTACATTGTTGAACTCCTCACGTCACTAAAAGTTGGGGGCTGTTTTTTTTATTACAACCTTGTGAGATGACTTCTTATAAATTGATCCTTCCACCCATATATCAACATGCTTTATCCCTAATTCCTTGGCGTGTTGCATTACATAAGGGTTGACCTTAGAAGCCTCTATTCTCTTATAAAGAGGAGCATACTCATCTTCTAGGCCACATGTATAAATCACTTCTTAGAATTGTTTCTGATGTTCTACAGACCATAAAACAATACTAAAATTGTAATTAACTCCTTTCTTTGCAAAAATATACGGTACAATAAAACATTATCATTAATTTCAGACACTTGTGTTTCAAATAACATAAAAATATGCTCTCTAAACATATCCATACCTCCATTGAGCACTGCAGCAACACTTGTTGATGCCCTTATTGATGCAATAACACTTCTTGGTGGTCGGTGCTACACCTCTCCTTTGCACTTCATCCCCATTTAGATAAATGAAGCTTGGTGCATGCAAAAATCCTTCCAAAGCCCTAAGGGACATGGATAGAAATCCCAACCTCACATTAGGCACGCATTGTTGTTGTTGCCAGATATTCTAGCTGACAAGGATATAGACTCCAGTTAATGTGCTATAAACTCTGCTAAACAACACAACAAATCAGTGAAAAGTCAGGTGCAGGTAAGAGAGAGAGAGAGAGAGAGAGAGAGAGAGAGAGAGAGAGAGAGAGATAGAGAGTAGTTAGCTAATCACAAGCTCTTTGTGTGTGACCTAATTAAGATTAAGAGGGAGAGGGAGAGAGACGTTGTTGTTAAGATTGTTGTTGTTGCTAGATATTCTAGCTGATAAGGATATAGACTCCAGCTAATGTGCTATAAACTCTGCTAAACAAAACAACAAATCAGTGAAAAGTTAGGTGCAGGTAAGAGAGAGAGAGAGAGAGAGAGAGAGAGAGAGAGAGAGAGAGAGAGAGACGGAGAGAGAGAGAGAGACACACACACATAGAGAGAGAGAGAGAGAGAGAGAGAGAGAGAGAGAGAGCAGCACTTTAGCTGATCACAATAGACAATATCAATTGAAGGGACTGAAAAGGTTACCTAGCTAGCTCGTATATAGCATGAAATGGCTAGTAGTTGGTATATAGAAAGAATTAGAGCAAGGGTGGATATTATGAGAGGACGACAGGAAAAGCACCTTTGAGACGATCAAATATTTTAAAAAAGACATTACCGTGATCATCCCTGAAACTTGCAACTTTCCCTTGGACTTCAAGTGAAACTAAGACCTACAAAGTACCTTGGCCCGCGAAACCCATTAGTTAGTCCAAAATGTCTATTTTGGATGGCCTTCTTTGTGAGTGGTAGGTTTCATTTGAAGTCGTTGGCATTTGAAGGCTAAAATGGGATTTGAAGTGGTTAAATCGGGATTTGAAGCCCACTCTAGCCTTCAAATTTCACTTCTACCAACAATGTGTTTTTCTCATCAATGACTAGATTAAGGAAATAATGTATTAGTGAGTGACAATTGAGAGATAGGTGTCACTAACAGAATTCAAATGTGAGTCCTCATAATGCCTTCCCACTATGATTACACAACCTTGTGGACTTTCACACAATAATATTCAAGAAAAATCCTAGACCTAGTATGGAGGAGAAAGTCACTAATGAAAAACCTAGAGAAGTATAGAACCTAGACTACTTTGCATTTTGTGGAAGTGTTCTAAGTTGTGGCAAGGATAAAGGCATCTTACTATTTAAGACTTTGTGGAGTGCAGTAATGGCATACGAATAGGAAATTCAATGTAGTTGTTGTGTGAATTATGGTTGTAACCCAAATGATGAACATGCATCATTTATTAGGAAGGGGATCCCACATTGGAGGTAAATATTTAATAGATTTCCTTTCTAATAGGAAACTATCCCCATTCAAGAGAAAGGCTTAATTTATAACCAATGAGAAACCTCTACACTGCATGACATGCCATATTAGTTTGATTAGCAAGCTCACTATTAACTTATTTTACAAGTAATGATCGTCCATTCTCTCCTTGTGAGTGACTAAATAAATTTGGAGATATGACCTTAAAACTAAAGCTAGCTAAAGTATGTAAGGAGGCTTATGAAAGCATGGATTTTCTAGGCATCACTTGATGAGAGAAGATGCTAAAGAGATAAAGAGACATAAACCATGTTATGGAGAGTCACAGACAAATTCTCTGCATAAAATGAGATACGTACATTATAAATTTCACTCATATTACCAAATTCACTTAGTCAGTTACATAAATGGGTTAAGACATCTTCTTAAGTCCATGTAGGCATAGCCCTACCATTGTTATTTTGAATGCTTCAAGCTAATATAAGTCCATGTAGGCATTGCCCTACCACAATTGTTTCGAATGCTTCAAGCTAATCTAAGATTGGTGGAGCCTAAACTTGGGCTTGTTATGAGTAAAATTACATTTCAAAATTACACAGCATACACATGACTCTGGTTAAGTAACTAGAGGAAGTTAGAAACACAACTTGTCAATGTGGATGAATACTTTGTGGAAGTAGACACACATATGTAAAAGAAAGCTTACTAATTCTATTTTATAATCTTGCCCCAAAGAGTCGACACATCATTGCATGTCATCAAAATGTTCACAAAAGAAGTTAATTTAAAGCTTAAAAAATAATAATAGATATATTATGACTCTAAACAAAACTTAGGTGCCATGAAAACCCACAATGTAAGATATACAACCGTAGAAGTACAATCAAAACAAAAATCATTACAAGGTAATATTCTGTTTTTCTTGAGAAATCACATACACCAAAGATCATCACAAGGAGATCAAAGAAGCATTATAAGCTGAACCAAAAAAATGGGTTTGAAGATAATATTTGAAAATGAATAAAAACAAAAAAAATGTGCTTTTAGGAGATTTTGAGTGGTAACTAGCATTCAGTTAGATGCCTTAATAGTTGAGCTTTATTTATGCTAATGAGCACTTCTTGATTCCAATCCTTCCTCCTCTCTCCGTTTCCTTGGGGATTGTGATCTCAAGAGATGAGTGTTGGTGGCCAATCAGCCTGACTGGATACCGCCAAAAGTTCCCTTTTAGTAACAAACGGATCATGTGTTAAGACTTCTTGTTTTATAACAACCTTGTGAGATGACTTCTTATAAATTGATCTTGCCACCCATATATCAACATGCTTTATCCCTAATTCCTTGGCGTGTTGCATTACATAAGGGTTGACCTTAGAAGCCTCTATTCTCTTATAGAGAGGAGCATATTCATCTTCTAGGCCACATGTATAAATCACTTCTTAGAATCCGCGAGCTTTGCCTCATTGTCTTTGAAAATGACTTTATGGCCAAAGTTGGATAAAGATATAAAAAAATAGAGTCATGAATCAAATAAAGGATGAGTACAAGCCGGCCATCATCAGTAGTGATGTCGTCCCCATTAGGTGGATAAAGGACCACATGGTGGACGTCATGAAACATTGGCGGGGAGATGTGAATAGGAGAGTGAAGGAAGGGGGTGATAAGCCTTGGTACATGAGCACCGAGGATTAGAATGAGGAGAAGCAAAAGCATGCAAGAAATCCCCAACGCTACAAGCAACAAGAGGATGTAGCCAAAGCCCGAATGGAGAGCGTAGGAAGCTCTCACCTTGGAAGCAGTGGTTGGGATGCATTCCATGTCTACTTTGTAAGTATCAACACTTATCTTGTATGTTTCATTTGGTATTATGTCTACTTTGTAAGTATCAACGCTTATCTTGTTGTTTTGGTACTTTAAGAATCAAGAGGTTGGTCAGCCGCCGACAACGGGAGAAGAGGAGGACATTGCTCGCCCGCCATAACACATACTTTCTTTTAGAGAAGCTTGAGCAAGAAGGCACCAACCTCATTTGGGGGCGCATTGTAGATATGGTAAGTGCGGCAAGCCTTAACCTTATGATTTGTATACTTGCTTTGCCATGTCATGTTAGATCGTTGTTTTGTATACAAAAAAAAAGCGTCTTGTATGGTTTTTGCAGGGACCAATGCCTTACCCTAAGTGAGGGCTCCACATAGAGTGGCCTTGCCCATGTCTTTTCTCTTGTA
Source organism: Cibotium barometz (assembly GCF_041138505.1). Lineage (NCBI taxonomy): Eukaryota > Viridiplantae > Streptophyta > Polypodiopsida > Cyatheales > Cibotiaceae > Cibotium > Cibotium barometz. The sequence goes on from NC_141094.1 coordinate 36,948,204, forward strand.
CATACATGTTTTGGTCAGCTCACATCTTTGTTTGAGCTTGTATAGCTTGTATGCAACTACTTTATGCAATTTTGGTCATCGAGTATAGCTTGTAGAGCTTGTATGCAATTTTATGCAACTACTTTACGCAATTTTGGCTTATCTCGTTATAGCTTGATATGTAAATTTCACATCTTGCAATATAACTTGGCCATTGTTTGCACTTGTGTGAATTGTGTACCTACTTTGTAATGTCAAAAACGTTATGGCACTCTAACTTTTTTAACAAATTTACTTTGTTCTTCACATCAGAGTACAGTTGCCTTTGGTACTCTATAAGTTTGGCATAATGGTGCATCCTGCTACTACAAGACTGTAGCTGGATGCACTATTATGTTAAAAAAAAATTTAATACTTGCACGTGTCGAAATAACCGTCGAAATAAGCATCGAAACTTTCCTACATCCGTCGAAATAAGCATCGAAACTTTCCTACATCCGTCAAAAAAAGCGTAAAAAGTTTTCTGTGTTCGCAAAAAAAACCCGTCGAAATGTCAGTCGAAATCAGCGTCAAAATATCTGCCAAAATCAGCATCGAAAAGTAAGTCAAAAAAAGCATGCAAAACGTAATTATTTTGACCTTTATTTTTTAACGCGTATATCGACGCGTATTTCGACGTTTCCATTTTGAGACGTATTTTGACATTTCGGGGATTTTAAGCTTAGTTCTAAAGCGTCCAAAAAAGCGTGGATAATGGCCCCGCCTCTTGTAGTGAAGTTGCATGTGTAGATATGAGTTGGTGCTAGGCCTCTCATTTGCACTTCATCCCCATGTAGATGAACGAAGCTTGGTGTAGTCTAACATCCTTCAAAATCCCCAAGGACCTTGGCATGTAAATCCCAACCTCACATTATGAGGGTATTTGATAGAAACCCTAAACTTAACTATAATATGAGAGGGGGTAGTAGGTTAAAGGAGAGAGAGGCCAGTAGGCAAAAATTGAGAGAGGCTAGAATGAGGTACAAGGAGAGGGAGGCTAGTATAGGTAAAAGGAGGGAGAGCTAGTAGGAAAAAGAAGTTTAAAAAGGGAGAAGAAAAAGGAGAGAGATGATAGTTAGAAAAGGGATAAGGGTACTCCCAAGAACGTAAGTTGGTATCCATCGGGTTAGATTACATAATAATCAATCAATCAAAAAAGTTGATTTAAAAAAACACAATTTTTTTAGAGAAACTTTAAAATGTAATATTAGAAAAGATAAAGCCTATTCAAGACTTATTACAAAAAGATTTTTTGGATGGAGAAGCTTGATTCCTTAGCTAAAAATTAGTAACAAAGTAGCCCGGACCTTAACTAGGTCCATAATGTAATGCATGAGTTCCTCATCCCTTCTAAAAGGAACAATTACTTCCCTTTTCTTATAATTTTGGTGTCTCTAACTTCATTTGTCAGATTATCCCCATTTGCATCCATTCTGGCCACAATAACATCATTGAGTTCTTCTATTTCAGTAAGTCAAAATTCTTTGGTATCCTTCAAAGCACTCCAAATATGTAGAACCAAATAGTTCTTGAGAACCCTAAAAAATATCCAATTGCATTTTTTAGAAAGACATGCATATTTCTACGAATCCATGCATTCCATACAAATGCTAATCTCATAATATTCCAAATTTTGGTTTAACAGCCATTAACTTCACTAAGAAGAATCTCCTTCTAATCTAGGTCCTGTAGGCGAGTGAAGTATACACATTGCTGAAGGAGGCAGCACAAAGCACATTTGATTCTCGAGTAGGAGATAAAGAGATGTGAGATAGATTCCAACGTATGGCTACAACTAGAGTTGATTCCATTTCCCAAACAAAGTTTAGCTACATGAGCATTTGTCCATAAATCTTGATGTAACATAAGACACAACAAGCAAGAGATTTTAGGCGCAATGTATTTGGACCATACGTTGGTAAATCTTAATTCCCATTGACTCCTATTCTAGCTCAGGTTCCATCTTCTTTTCAATTTGGAGTAGGAATCGTAAGCAGACTATCCTTATCCAGCCCAAATAAACGTTTTGGGAAGACGTGGACCTTTTAGCTGGATAAATTGTTCCTCTTGGTTTTGCAAATGGACATCCTTTTTGTAGTATGAGAAGGTTGAGGTCCTCTTCAGTGGCCTAAACTTTTCTTTGAGATTATCATGAGTCAACCAACCACTGGATTTGAAGTCCCAGACGCCCCCCTAGGTAGAAAGACCTTTCTTGGAGAACTTTTGTGATGATCTGTAAAGGGTTTGGGGGATGTAGTCTTGCCATACCATAGAGAACCATATGGAATCCTTGTGATAAATGCCCACTTTAGTTCTGAGGCCTTCATTAAGAGTAATATTCTCCTTTAATTTTTTCCAAGATGACCACATCTTTTTAATTAGCATACTACCCCCATACCACCTTTTTCCTTTGGCAATGTACGATATTTCCAAGCCACCTTGGGTATTCTGAAAGTATCAACATCACCTCCCCATAGGAAATTCCTACACATGGACTTTAGAGGCTTAATCTCAATCTGAGGTCTCTAGTAGGAGAGAAAGAAAACAGTAGTAGGGATTAAGATATATTTGAGAACCACAATCTTGCATGTGAGGCTGACTTGCATACCTTTCCATTTGGCAAAATTAATTTTTTCTTTTTCCACGACACAAAGCCATCTCTGATCCATACTCACTCCAAAGTCCATTGGGGTACCCAATAATCTGAATATATTGCCATTTGGGGGATAATTTGACAACCTTGTTCAAGAAGACATTCAGCAGGCCCTTCAAGATGAGTTCTAATCCCTATTTTAGAATGATTTATGATAGAACTAGAAGCCAAACAAAAAGTTTAAAGGAAGTCCCAAAATGTCTCCATAGATTGGGGGTCATTGTGAATCAGAGTGTTGGTATCAATTGCAAATAGTTGTAGGCATAATTGTTTTTGACAAATGGCCTTTTCACAACAAGCCAACCAAGAGTGTCAGCAGGAATGGCAAAGACAAGAGATTCCAGCATATAGCCTTGCCTAATGGATATTTGTAGTGTAAATGGGTGGGAGAGCTGACCATTTACTGCCACTCTTGCACTAGCATTCCCAAACAGGGTATGAACAACCTTGGACCAATGCCCATATCTTGTAGGGACTGTAATACAAAATCCTATTCTAATCTATATCAAAGTCAATGTGGAAGAAGATGAAATCCTAATTGGAACTCTCAGCATGTTCAAAACCCTCCCACAAAGCAAAAATGCATCTAGAATATACCTTCCCTTCACGAAGCCTTTCTGTTCACTTCTAATCCATGATTTCAGGTTGTTGGTTAGCCGAAGAGGAAGGGATTTTGCAAAACATTTGTAGGCAGTATAAAGCATTGTGATAGGCCTCTAGTTAGTAATATGTTTCCTAGTTCCTTGTTTGTGTATTACCTTAATTACACCTTTGTTGACTTATCGACGGAGAGCACCAAAGGTGAGGGATTCCTTCCATACCAACATCAGGTAAGGAGCATTAACGTTTTTAAAGATTCAAAAAATTCACTAGGGAGACCATCCATTCTATGGCTCTTTCCATTTTTGAGAGAGTCTATGGCTATTCCAAGTTCTTCCTCACTTATATATTACTTTCAAGTAAGGCAGCCAAAGGAGGAGGAACAAATTTTCTCCTACATCTAGCTTTTTTGGCACACGCTTCTTGTTTTGCAGTAGATTTAAGGGGTGGAGAGCTCAAGATGTTTGCAAAGTGAGAGTGGACGATTGACAATCTCACTTTGAAGGGTCAAGAATGTCGAGAATGGTTGACCTGCAAGGGATTTCATGACTTGATAGATATAGCAACAAATCTAGAAGTCACATGGTCAAATGGCAGACCTCATTCTCACCTAAGCAAAGCTAGGTTGTTGGATATGTGTTATCTTAGTGGCTCTATTGCTAAGGACTTCCATAGTTTAGCTATTAGATCCCTCATCTCTACTTACATCTTAGACCACAAGCCTATTCATATTTTAATTCTTAAACCTAGTAGATGGTTTCATGCTGACCCATCCCTATTTCACCTACCTATTGTACAAGAAGATGTGGATGATATCTTCTTCAAGGCCTTTCACTCTCAGCTTCCACGTGCTTAAGCCTGATCCCAAGCAGTTAGACAAACTCAACATTTTCTCAGGTAGACCAAATTACAGAGGAATAGATATAGGCTAGCAAGAAAAAAGGACTCTCTTTAAAAAAACTAGAATAGCTTGAGAAAGAGGTTAACGAAGGGAAGCTAGAACACAAAGAACACTATCTCACAGCAGTGAAGGCTATTTAGGGACATAATTCAACCATGTTGAAATCCCCCACAAGGATTGTAGCCTGATGGTCAAGATGAAACAGATACTACCATAGAGCTGGGTCTGGAGCTAGTTGGGGTCCAGAGGCATATATGGAGAATTAAAAAAAAGATAATATTTTTCCATCTTGACTACAATTCATTTATTCGAGAGTCAACCACAAAGCCCTTAATGTAGCTATTCCACCTCTTGTGGATTCCCAAGGCAGCGCCACCACTACCCTAACTATGGCCAGTGTAGAATCAAGTGAGATCCTTAAAAATATTCTTGCGATTGGTATTAAGGTTAGGACCAGATGCCTTTACCTCTTGGAGATAGAGGCAATGTACAGATACCTCTCCAACACTGGGGTAAATCCTAAACATATTCTTCTCCATCTCATGATTTAACATCTTCATCCACTAGCTGAGAAGGGTATGCTACATCAAAAAGAAGAGGGGTGAACCTTTTCTGGTTTCTACCCCTAGCCTGTGCCCTTCCCTCTCCTATTAGTAGCTACTTGAAACTCATCATTATTTTTGTGAGCATCTTGAGTTGGATGGGAGCTAGGATTATCGTGAGAGTGGGGAGGGGGGAATTTTGGACAATATCTAATGAAATGGCCTTGTTTATATCAATAGAAACAAGAATCGGGGGCAGGTTTTTATATGTGATAGGCTGGATAAAACTAGTATTTCGATCAAGATTAATCAAGATATCTTCTGGAAGGTCCTTATTCAAGTCAACTTCTAGGGGAGCTTGGGGATTCCATCTCAAGTTAAGATCCAAGTTGGCTCTTTGCTCTAAGAGTTTATCAAGGGGTTCCACTACCAGCTTAAGAAGAGGGTACAAATGAAGAGGTAGGTCAGGGAGCTCGACCCAACATTGTATTTTGTGGGTGTAGGGCTCCTAGGGGAGATATCTGAGTGCCATCGAAAAAGGGACAAAGGGGGTTGTCTCCTCCTCCTTGAACAGAAAGCAAAAATAGTTCTTTGGCAAATACTAGATATGGACAACTAAAACCCCTCTAGGCCACCAATTAGATCTTACCCACCCTCTTAGGACCTCAACCGGAGGGTGAGGACCACATGACACAGATCGATTAGGTCCCGAGACTGATAAACCTGCAGCTAATCTTTGACTAGATCAGTGGGAAGAGAGACTGAGAGTTTACCTGTTACACCTTAAATATCTTCCAAAAAAGCAGTGGTATTGATAAGCTCGCCTAGATTCATGACGGTGAGTGCGGGCGAAAAGAACACATGGCAGTCCTCCCAGGACTGCCATGTTTGAGGTTGAGGTTGAGGTTGTGTCCGTCCCAGGACTGGTAGCGGTTGAGAGGAAGCTGCTCGTGTTGTGGCAGGCTGAGGATCCCTGACAGCTGTAGTCGCACCAGACGAAGAACGTATCCCTGACAGCATTAGCGATATAGAGTGGAAGAGGGAGTGACGACGGGAAGACGTAGTTAGCAAAACCCTAACTAGAAGCTAGGCTAAATTAAAAAAACTATTGATTACATTGTTGAACTCCTCACTGTCACGTCACTAAAAGTTGGGGGCTGTTTTTTTTCCCCTTTTGTTTATTTGGGGGCGAAAGAATTCAATTAATATATCATTATATTTACTTGACGCCCACGACAAACACTATAATTAATTGATACATATAATGATCACTATAATTGATTGACGCCCACGACAAACACTATAATTGATTGACACCCACGACAGTTAAAATTCAGATCAACAAGACAAGGACAAGATTGTTAGTCAATGACACCAACTAGGAGGCAATTAAATTAATAGGCATTAAGTAAGGATAGACAACATTTGCTTATAGGGTGTTTTGTAATTAAGGTAGTATAGGACTGAATCGGACACATCACGTTATTAAAATTAGTAATTAATAGTAGTACACCTATTTTTAATTTGATGTGATTGTCAACGCTCCTTCATTAAAATTAGTTATAAGAGTAGTATACCTTGTTTATTAAAAATATAAATATACTTTAGCCAAGTCTTGACTTTCGATGCTCTGGTCTTAACGGAGGTTAAGGTTAGTGGAGATAACCTTCTGCAAAGACTTAATACTATTAGCAATAATCTCTTGTGGATATACACAGTCCACCAACAGGGGTCGGGAGGAGTTGCCTGTGGTCTGCACCCAAGATGGGAGAATCAGATTAGAGATTTTCAAATAGATACTTTTGACCAATGGGTAGCATTTGAGCTTGAGGAGTTTGTGCTTATTGGAATGTATGCAAACTGCCCCCAAGCTATGAGGGCAAGAATTTGGCATTCGGTCATGCAAGAATATGATGAGCCTATAATTTTAATAGGTGATTTGAATATGGTTGAACTGGAGGAAGATAGGTACAAGAAGCTGGGTAAACTTATCTCAGGGGCAAAGAAATTGGCCTGGGACCAATGCAAAGAACATTTTAATCTAGTAGATATTGGATCCCCTGGCCAATTCACATGGCAAAATTATGGCACGGGAGAGCTTCTGAGGAAAGCTAGAATAGACAGATGTTATGTCAGCCAGGAAATAAGCAAGATGTATGTCAATGTGGAATGCAAAGCTATACTTGATACCTGTTTGTCAGATCACTACCCCATTAGAGCCTCTCTGGATAAAGAAGATAAAAAAAGAGGCTCCAAGTGGTTTCATACAGACCCTGCCCTATTTAAAATCCCCATGATACAAGAAGAAATTAAAAGGATATGGGATCATTTCTTTAGTGTAGGCCTGTCTCCCGCTAAAGCTTGGACTCTAGCAGTAAAATCTACGCAATCTCTGCTCATATGTACCAGGAAAGGGGTTAAAAAGATAAGGTTTGAGAAGAAAAGAGCCTGTATAGAAGAGATTAAAGAGCTTGAAGACAGGGTGGACAATGGAGATGATACAGCTCAGAGGAAGCTAAAGGACACGAGAGCCAAACTCCACAAGCTTGAAGACCAAGAACTGGAGGAAAGCTCCCTCTTCTTCAGGGAATGGTGGGCTGGGAAAGCAGATAGACCATCTAAAGAGATGTTCCAAATGCTCAAAGTAAAACATGCAGCGGACACAATCCCCCCCATGAAAGACAGCTCAGGCAATCTATTGCTAAAGGATGAAGACAATAAAGCCTGGATAGCACAGCATTTCCAAACGCTCCTCACAGAAACTACCACCTCGGATGAGGAACAAACGGTGGCCACAAAGGTTATAGAACAGAGCAGACGCAAAACTGTACCTGAGCAACAAGCCCATTGGCTGGACAAAGCAATCACAAGAGAGGAAATTGCCACAGCCACCATTGACATGCTCAAGGTCAAGAAATCGCCCGGCAAAGATGGCCTCCCAGCGGAATTCTTCCAAACCTTCAAAGAATTTCTGATAGAGCCCCTTCTCAAAATCTGGAATGAAGCCCTCCTCTTCGAAGCCCTCCCCCAGACTGTCAATGCAGGAATCATTAAACTTATACACAAAAAAGAGGACAGGGACATTATAACCAACTGGAGACCGATCACTCTCCTCAATAGCGCTTACAAGATCTTTGCCAAAGCTCTTGCTTTAAGGCTGAAAGATCATATGAATGATTGGATAAGACAGGAACAGAAGGGATTTATTAAAGGAAGGTACATTCTGGACACTATAATCACGCTTTGGGAAACTATGGAATATGCAGAAGAATCAGAGCAGGATTACATTTTCTTAAAATAGACTTTGACAAAGCCTATGATAGACTTAGATGGGACTATATGCTGGATGCTCTGAAACACATGGGTTGTGGCCCTAGATTCTGTAGCATGGTTAAAACCTTATTGGGCAATGCTTCTGCACAGGTTTGTGTCAATGGAGATTTGACACAAGCCTTCAAATTGTCAAGGTCCATCAGGCAAGGCTGCCCTTTGGCCCCCCTTCTGTATGCAATAGCGGCGGATGGACTCAATTGGCTTATCCATGACAGAATAATCAAAGGTGATCTGAAAGGTATTTTACTTGGTAATGGAGTACAGGTGTGCACGGAAATGTTCGCAGATGACTCCAATGCTCTTGTGGAAAATGAAGAGAACAGCATAGACACCTTTTGGGAATGTTTGCAAACCTACTGCAAGGCCTCTGGCTCAGTGATCAACCACAACAAAACAGGGATCAGAACCAGCATTCAGCCCCCGCCTAACTGGCTCCTACAAGAAGGATGCAAGGTTATCCAGGATGGTGAAATTATTAGGATTCTTGGAATACCTATGGGATTCAGAGTGTCACTAAGGAAAAGATGGCAATGGGTCATGCAAAAACTTGAAGTCAAGCTAAAAAAATGGCAAAATAGACAACTGAATATGGCAGCCAGGAAAATGGTGCTTAACCACTGCATCATTCCAACTGCAATCTACTTCTTGAGCTGTTGGAGACCTCCTGAAGAAGATGTGAAGATGTTCTTGTCCCTTTGCAGGAACTTTCTCTGGGGAGGAGACCCGTGGGTAAAGAAAGTGGCCAAAGTGAAATGGGAAATCTGCTGCCTCCCCACTGAGTTTGGAGGATTGGGAATTCTAGACATAGTAGAATTAGCTGACAGACTGGCAGCCAAATGGATTCTGAGAGGATTAATGCACCAGGACAAGAGTTGGGCGTGGCTTCTCAACAGGAAAAATCACATGTTTGCTCTTAGAGGCCAACATAGATGGAAAAACCTCCCCCACCTGGAAGCAAACATGGGATAAACCCAAAAGGATCGGAACTGGTGGTTTCGATATGGAAGGCCTGGGGGAAGGTGAAAGGGCAGTTGGAGTTAGCCACGGCCCTCAAAGATTTGCTGGGATTGCATCCTCTCGACTCCATATGGTGGCCTGCCCTTGATCTGCCACCAACGGATACTCAAGATTTGGAAGAGGCTCTGAAGCTGCACAACATGGGCATTAAGATATGGGTAGACCTGTGGGACAGAGAAAAGAAAACATGGCTAGCAAGAGCGGATCTCATAGCTAAACACAACCTCTCAGACTCACAGCTGGACACTGTTGGGAGAAGACTGATGCTATGGCAGAGGGAAGACTGGTGGCTAATGACAATAGAGGACCCCCCCAAGTTGAAAGCCTTCCAGTGGAAATCCCAAAGGTACATCTGGCCTATCCCTCCCATAGTCTCCTCCCCTCCTGTCCATCGGTTTCTTAACCAAAGATGGAATATCCTCAAAGACAGAAGACAATGGTATTTTCTCTTTAAGTCCTTATGGGGGAAATATGTGGAACCTAAGAAAGCTTGCCTAGCTTGGCTTATCATGTACAGAGCCATCTGGACATAGACAAAGGCTCTTGCTATCGGGAAGGGCAATGGTACTTGCAGCAGATGCAACAAAGAAGAAGATGATGTCCACATATTTCTTTTGTGCCCTGCCATAGAGCTAATGGTTAAGAAACTTAATGAATATGTGGCTAGTTGGGGGCAAACATCACTGTCATGGAAACATCTGCTCATTGGTGATTCAATAGGATGCTCTACGGAGCTGTGGACTGTAATTAGAACAGAGATTCTCTGGTTCTTTTGGCTTGAAAGACTAGCGGCCTTATACAATGGCAGTACTCGGAATACTAACACCCTCAAAAGTCAACTCACCTCTGCTGGAGAGAGATTCTACCTGAGGAAGCTCACTGCCATTGAGACCAAAATTTCAAGAGCTAAAGTCCAGATTAAAAGGTCGGCCATGAACATTCAGGCGAAGATAAAGCTACTACAGCTACAAGAAAAGAGAGAGCAACTCGTCAAGATTGATCTCTCCTATGTTCTAAAGCTCCAGTACCTATAGGAAACTTAGGTATGATATAGAAGCCATCTTGTAACTCAGTACTTTGGTAATCTGTAATCCCCCATGAATCCCGGTATGTAACTCAGTACTTTGGTAAATTGTAACTCCCCCATGATTCCATGTATCAGGAGCTTGGCCAAAGCTAAATCTCCGACTCTTGTAACCTGTATTGCCTTTTTTCAGTAATGAAAATGCCTTTTATTGAAAAATATATATATATATATATATATAAATATAACTTTATTAATGTTCCCAAAAAAAAGTTAGCAGTGGGCCTCAAAGAGAGTAAATTTTGATGTGGTCTTATAAAGACATAGAAAAGTTCAACCGGGACTATTTTCGATCGGCTTTTTATACACCTTAATGAAACCTTTATGAAAGGAGAAATACTTTTTAGCTGCTATCATAAAGACATACAGTTATGAAACCTTTATAAGACAAGACAACCCCCATATTAGGAGGAGAATGTTTATTCTAAACAACCTAACTAAGGAAATGCGTACTAAAAACAACTTAATTTCTAATTAGTCTCTACAAATAAATACTTTACTAAACATGATAATTCTTCTTTTTCACTTTTTAGTTTGAACAAAGAATGTTCAACTCTATTAATCCTTGAATCTTCACTTCCACTTTTTAGTTTGAACAAGTGCTAGAAGAATGCTCGACTCTATTAATCCATCCACATGTAAAGTTAACGTAATCTCATTTTACCAATCTATGTGACTTGCAATCGATATAATCTTTTTTTGATACAAACATACTAACATTCTACATAAGACTTATCAACAACATTTACATGTCCCCATCACCATATACTTTGGAACATTGCTATTATTATCCTTATTTACATCCATCACCTAAAGAATATAACTAAATTTTCATCCAAGACCATAAAGGTATTATTCTCTATAGAACTCAAATCCAACAACATTAGGAACAATGATTGACAAAGTAATCTTCTCTACATTGTAAAATTTTAACAAAAAACTTTAATTATATTAAAAAAATAACACCTCTGTCTACACACTGCATATAGACAACTAGTTTATTTGACCGAAAATAAATTCCAAAACATTACAATCATTGCTCTCTTGTCTTCCATCATGTTTATGTCTCTACTAGAAACTCATAAACACTTGAGAATAGATTCAAAAAAGATTATTGATGTTGTCCCTAATTACATGCAAATTCCTTTATTATGATTTGCACACCTCCTTGTGATGCCACCCAACAATGCAGTAACAAGCCAACAACAACCGATCACTTGATTTGCATGCATCATCATGAACTGAGTGTACGTATGGTTGTTTGTGACATTGAAATTTCAATTGAGAAACCTAGCACCATAGAGTGAAAGTTGGCTATGGGCATCTACAACATGGACATAAAGCCAAGGCTATTTTAAACATTGATAGTTTCAATTAAGAAACCCTAGAGCATCTGGCTGTGAGCATATGCACCATAGAGAGATGGGCATCTATAATATGGGCATAAAGATAAGGCTGGTTGTCACATATGCAACATGGGTAATGTGCATTAAAGCAAGGTGTGGCTGAACATGTGTGTTTAGAGAATAAGAGAAAGTGAAGGTGATATAAAGATTCATAGAAAATTTTCTCAGCTTTAATTGTCACCTTTGTTGCTGTCAAAAGATATGACCTACACACAACACCATGTATTTACATAAGTGCATATAAATCATTTAAACTAAATTATCATGATAATGTATAAACTGAACTAGCGAAGAATTCACCATGTTACCTTGCAAGGTTTGTATAGCAACATCCATAGCTTACACATACAATAGTACCCATGACAAGTCTAATGAAGCTGCACCAATGCATAGGCTTTGATTCTCTCAAGTACCTTCACATTAAATTATCTAACTTAAAGCTGCACTGTAATTCTAGTATGCATGTTGAATTTAGTATGCACTCTAATTCTAGTATGCATGTTGAATTTAGTATGCACTATAATTCTACAACAACCGATATTTTGAAAATCCAACCGGCCCTCAAAGAGAGTAAATTTTCAATCGGCGTTAAAGGAAGGAGGTTATTTTGATGTGGTCTTATAAAGACATAGAAAAGTTCAACCGAGACTATTTTCGATCGGCTTTTTATACACATTAATGAAACCTTTATGAAAGGAGAAATACTTTTTAGCTGCTATTATAAAGACATACAGTTATGAAACCTTTATAAGACAAGACAACCCCCATATTAGGAGGATAATGTTTATTCTAAACAACCTAACTAAAGAAATGCGTACTAAAAAACAACTTAATTTCTAATTAGTCTCTACAAACAAATACTTTACTAAACATGATAATTCTTCTTTTTCACTTTTTAGTTTGAACAAGTGCTAGAAGAATGTTCAACTCTATTAATCCTTCAATCTTCACTGCCACTTTTTAGTTTGAATAAGTACTAGAAGAATGCTCGCGACTCTAGTAATCCATCCACATGTAAAGTTAACGTAATCTCATTTTACCAATCTATGTGACTTGCAATCGATATAATCTTTTTTTGATACAAACATACTAACATTCTACATAAGACTTATCAACAACATTTACATGTCCCCATCACCATATACTTTGGAACATTGCTATTATTATCCTTCTATATAACTAAATTTTCATTCAAGACCATTAGGGCCAATTTGGACAAGAAAAGGGCTATCTAAGGATCTAAAAAGGGGCAACTTAAAAAAGACCATGAAGATCTTACCAAAACTATTCCACATGGGTACTCATTGGATAGAGCTCATCAAGCGCCACCTGTGGACCATTTGAGCGCTAAATTTGGAGTTCATATGTAAAAGTTATGGCTAAAATAGTGCAAAATGTTCCAAATGTAAGTGAAGGAGATCTTGACACGTGTACAAAAATGCCATACTTCTTGACACGTGGCTCCTCCTTGACCCTTAGATCAAGAATAGAGAAACCCTAAACAGCCCTTTTTTCATCCAAATTGGCCCTAATGCCATAAAGGTATTATTCTCTATAGAACTCAAATCCAACAACATTAGGAACAATGATTGACAAAGTAATCTTCTCTACATTGTAAAATTTTAACAAAAAACTTTAATTATATTAAAAAAAATAACACCTCTGTCTACACACTGCATATAGACAACTAGTTTATTTGACCAAAAATAAATTCCAAAACATTACAATCATTGCTCTCTTGTCTTGGCTAGACTAATAGCACTTTGGTTGTCACATCTAAGAGGAGTACTTGAGGAAGGAGAATGACCAATATCAGCAACAAGCAATTGTCGAAAAGCAAACCAATTCACAAGCTGCTAAAGATGCAGCTACATATTCAGACTCTGTAGTAGAAACTGCAATACATCGTTGTTTCTTGCTAGCCCAAGATACCAAACAGCCATTTTGATAAAGAAGCAATTACCACTGGTGGATTGCATGGACAAGTTAGAGCTTGCCCAATCACCATATCTGAATAACCCAAAAGATTAAGAGAAGTTCATGAAGAAATGCCCTCCCATAGAACACAAAGCTCCTCAACTAAAGGGACTACATACACATCCACGTTCTTCACCTTGTACTTTCCAGGAACTATCAAAGATAATAAAAGATGCCCCTTTTTTTTGGCTAGCCATGGTGGAAGATTATAGTTAACTAGACAAACAGGCCACCATGTACTCCATGATGAACTTCGTAGACCAAATGGATTCACTCCATCCATTGCTAGTCCGAGTCGAATATGGCAAGCCTCCTCCTAAAAGGCTACCCACTTCTCTTCAATGTGCTTCCATGCAGGGAAATCTGTGGGCACACGCATAACACCATCCGTGGACCTAGTGTTACGGTGCCAAGTCATCAATCCTGTAATGGATTTGCACACTTGAACATTGTTTTAATCTGAGAGGGATGATGGAAAAGTGTCGTAAAACTTTTTCTGGTAGTACCACCCTTTCTCCTTGCACATCTTGTCTATATCTCGATGTACCACAATGCGGACAATGTACTGCGTTGTTATATTCGTGTCGATAAAGAATACGATCATTTGGACAAGCATGGTGTGTGTTGTAGTCCATGCCAATCGAGTGTAACATTGCTTTTGCTCGACTATGGTCCATTAGCATCTCATTATCTTCTCGCAATATTTGATGTTTCAATAAACTGTTACACAAAATAGTCAGGCTTAAAAAATGCATATAAAGGTACATAACTCACTAATTGCATATGATATCTTTTGATATGCTTGTATATCAAACCATCCAGAAATCGATGCAAGTTCAATAAAGATAGGCAAGCGCGTAAAACAGACACATGTGCTCCACGATGATATAGTGGAACATGAGCAAGCCTGCGTAGCTGTTTCTCTTCTTAGGAAGCGTATTCCACACGTCGTGTGTTTTCTTCTACCCCTTCGTGTTCCAAATCTCGATCTTCTGTTCCATCATGTAATGCATTTATCATGTCATCCATGTCATGTTCTAGTATTTGCTCCGAATCTGCCTCAAGTTCCTCGGGTTGTTGGATCACCTCATTTGTGGCTACTCTTGTTGGTCTCCATTGTTCAGGCTGGATATCCACCACTGGTTCATCATTGTTGAAGCGCGCATTGCCACTAATTAGATGTTCCAATCGCTCCATCGAAAATATTCTCCATTTTTTTGTATGATCATTGCAAATTCATCAACATTGAGCCACTTTGTACTTGCACAGCAAGTATATGGGCAAAGTATCTTCTCCTCTAAATTAACAAAATTTAAGGGTGTGATGTCGTCCATGGTTTCCATATTGATTTGCAATGGGAACAAATCCTTATTTTTGGAGGGGAATTCTCCCTTAAGTATTTGTGTGGAGGGTGGTAGTTGGTGATAGGTAATTTGAAATGTCAGGGGGGCGTGCAAGATCTAGAAAGATTTTGAATTTGAATGAAAAGTAGCGATCGTCGAAATAAGCATCGAAAAGATCCTCGAAAGAACGTCAAAATATCCATCGAAAAAAGCATGTGAAATTTATTTTTTCGATGCTTATTTCCACGCTTTTTTTCACTGACCTTTTGATGCTTTTTTCCACCCTAATTTCGATGCTTTTTTCGACGGTTATTTCGACGCATATATTGACGGTGCAAATGTTTACAATAAAATAGAACCTCTTTTTTCTGCGTTGTTTTTTGTACGCGTGTGTTTTGCTTCCTCACCAGGTATGCCTCCTTTGCCCTCACTCCCATCTCCTCTTGGTTACATGTACATGTGCTGTAAAATGTCTGTGTGTAATTAGGGGTAATTTGCTTGTTTTTTTGCTTTCTCATTTGTTTTGTAGGTTCTTTCTTTCTTCCAAGCTCTTCTCCACCTCTTTCTTTGCCCTCCCTCCCCTCCCCTCCCCTCCCCTCTCCTCTCCTCTCCTCTTGGTTGTTAAATTGGTGTGTGTGTGTTCAAGGATAAACCTCCTTGTGTATCCATGCTATTCATACTTTTAGGGTTTTGTATTACTAATTCTTTTCTCAACTTTTTGTTTTGCTTCGTAGGTCTTCTAATCCTCTCTTTCAACTTCACCAAAAAGAGGTAAATTCTTTTCTCTCTTTTCTCTCTTTTCGATTTTGTATGTATGCATTAGGTTCTTAGGGCATTTGTATGTATGCATTACTAATCCTTGCCTCACCCTTTTGTTGGTTTTTGAGGTCTTCTAATCTTATCTACCAAAAAGAGGGGTTTTTTTTGTAGGTCCTCTATGCATAGAGCTTAATCTATGAATAGAGCTCTAATCATAGAGCTTAATCTATGCATTAAGCTCCATTTGTAGAGCTTAATGCATAGATTAAGCTCTATGCATGCATTCATAATGCATAGAGATATATGCATAGATTAAGCTCTATGCATGTATAGAGCTTAATCTATGCATGTATTAATCTCTATGCATGCATGCTTAATGCATAGTACCGGGGTACGGTATAGTTTAGGATAGCGTGGCTTGCATAGTGCTTTATGCATAAGCCTCATGCATAGCTTTATGCATAAGGCCTCATGCATAGCTTTATGCATAAGCCTTATGCATAATGCATTATGCATAAGGCCTCATGCATAGCTTTATGCTTAAAGCTTTATGCATAAGCTTTAGCATAGCTTGCATAATGCTTGCATAGTGGCATAGTTTGCATAAGCTTTAGCATATCTTGCATAAGCTTTTGTATGTATGCATTACTAATCCTTTTCTCACCCTTTTGTTGGTTTTGTATGTCCTCTAATATTCTCTTTCAACATCAGGAAAAAGAGGTAAGTGCTTTTCTATCTTTCCTCTATTATTATTGCACCCTTGGGTGCTGGGGATTTGTTTTGTAGGGCGCATAAGCTTTATGCATAATGCTCATTCATGCTTTATGCATAATCTTTATACATAAGACTCATGCATAGCTTTATGCATAAGACTCATAGCTTTATGCACAAGGCCTCATGCAGAAGGCCTCATGCATAGCTTTATGCATAGGCTTTATGCATAAGGCCTTATGCATGCTTTATGCATAAGGTCTCATGCATAGTTTTATGCTTAAGGACTCATGCTTAAGGCCTTATGCATAGTGCTTTATTCATAAGGCCTCATGCATGCTTTATGTATAAGGTCTCATGCATAGTTTTATGCTTAAGGACTCGTGCTTAAGGCCTTATGCATAGTGCTTTATGCATAAGCCTTATGCATAAGGCCTCATGCATAGCTTTGTAGGTTTGCGCATCTTTATGCATAATGCTTTATGCATAATCTTTTTACATAGCTTTATGCATAAGGCCTCATGTATAAGGCCTCATGCATAAAGCCTCATGCATAGCTTTATCCATAAGGCCTCATGCATAAATGAATAAATGTTGAGGGATAATTCATGTGTATGCTCTCATTAAAGTGTCCATGTGGGCTTTTTTATGTGTGTGTGAAAATATGTCTTGCGCTCCAGATGAGACACCGGCTTACTTTCCATCCTTCTCTCTATATGCCATGTTGCCTGACCAGTTTATGGGTTTTTTAGCATAAGCCATGCCCGAGAAAAGAGTGATGGCACAACAATATTTTGGGAGAGGGGTGGGCACTTCGGCCGCACCATCGGGCACCACCAGGTCGCTAACCCTAGTTCACCTGTAGAAACCCCACAAAGAGCCACCCCAGAACCCCTCGCTCAGGTCGCTTGTCCACTTCGCAGAGGACAACACTCCAGTAGTGGAGGTGGAGGCGGTTGTTGTCCATGTGGGGGCACAGATGCGTCTACGCCCCCACGTGAGCATCCTTCCCCATCTAGCGCCCGAAGCACTCCATGTTCGCAATCATCGTCGTGAGGTTTTGACACACAACCCACACTCACCGATGGGAAAAAATATTACACAATTGTTAATGGCAATGTGGTTTTGGATAATGTCAGGCAAGAGATGAAGAGCCGCATCCGCCAGCTTTGCCACATTGTCTTTGCAAATGACTATGACTTTATGGCCAAAGTTGGATAAAGATAAGAAAGATAGAGTCATAAATCAAATCAAGGATGAGTACAAGCCGGCCGTCGGTAGTGATATCGTCCCCATAAGGTCGGTAGTGATATCGTCCCCATAAGGTGGATAAAGGACCACATGGTGGACGTCATGAAACATTGGTAGGGAGATGTGAATAGGAGAGTGAAGGCAGGGGGTGAGAAGCCTTGGTAGATGAGCAGCGAGGATTGGAATGAGGAGAAGCAAAAGCATGCAAGAAATCCCCAATGCTACAAGTAACAAGAGGATGCAGCCAAAGACTGAATGGAGAGCGTAGGAAGCTCTCACCTTGGAAGCAGTGGGGCTGGGATGCATTCCATGTCTACTTTGTAAGTATGAATGCTTATCTTGTATGTTTCATTTGATGTTATGTATACTTTGTAAGTATCAACGCTTGTCTTGTTATTTTGGTACTTTTAGAATCAAGTGGTTGGTCGGCTGGCAAAACGGGAGAAGAGGAGGACATTGCTCGCCGCCGCCATAACACGTACTTTCTTTTGGAAAATCTTAAGCAAGAAGGCGCCAACCTCAATCGGGAACGCATTGCAGATATGGTAAGTGCGGCAAGCCTTCACCTTATGATTTGTATACTTGCTTTGCCATGTCATGTTAGATCGTTGTTTTGTATACCAAAAAAAGCATCTTGTATGGTTTTCGCAAGGACCAATGCCTGACCCTAAGTGAGGGCTCCGTATAGAGTGGCCTTGCCCATGTCTTTCCTCTTGCACATACATATTTTGGTCAGCTTACATCTTTGTTTGAGCTTGTATAGCTTGTATGCAACTACTTTATGTAATTTTGGTCATCGAGTATAGCTTGTAGAGCTTGTATGTAATTTTATGCAATTTTGGCTTATCTCGTCAGAGCTCGATATGTAATTTTATGCAATTTTGGCTTATCTCGTCAGAGCTCGATATGTAAATTTCACATCTTGCAATATAACTTGGCCATTGTTTGCACTTGTGTGAATTGTGTACCTACTTTGTAATGCCGAAAATGTTATGGCACTCTAACTTTTTCAACAAATTTGATTCGTTCTTCACATCAGAGTATAGTTACCTTTGGTACTCTATAAGTTTGGCATAATGGTGCATCCAGTACAAAACTGCAGCTGGATGCACCATTATGCCAAAAAAAATTTAATACCTGCACGCGTCGAAATAACCGCCGTTGAAACTTTCCTGCATCCGTCGAAAAAAGCGTCCAAAGTTTCCTACATCCATCGAAAAAAGCATCAAAATTTTTTTGCATCCATCGAAAAAAGCGTTGAAATTTTCCTCCAAGAGAGTTCCCAGGCCCCCTAGCCAGATATTCATGCAAACTTAAAACTAGTCACACAACTTACACACCCAATATGAAATTGCCTTTTTCATAGAATCAGCTATCTTTAAAAATAATCATTTAATGAAATCATTGTATCATTGATCATAATCCTCAAAATATCCAGTTGAATCCTTATTTCCAATTATTCCTTCATCGGTGTACCTATGGCATCATTGGTATATCATTCATATCTATCCAATTTACATCCCATCTCATCGCCTCTATTCTCGTTCATATCCATCACATTCACATCCACATATATTCTTCCACATACATCCACATCCATACTTATCACATACACATCCACATCTATCCTTTCACATATATCCACATCCATCCTTTCACATACATACATCCACATCCATTCTTTCACATACATCCACTTCCATTCTTCACATACATCCACATCCATCCCATATCATTAATTTACATCCTGATTCACATGACATCTCATTAAATCTATTTACATCTCATCCATCCATCCATTCATTCACATTTATCTGATTCACATCACATTTATCCATTCATTCTCATTTATCTGATTCACATCACATCCATCCATCCATTCTTTTATTAAAATCAACTTCAGTGAGAATCTTACTTTTATAAAAATCCTTTTATACATCTATTTATACATAAATTCAATTTTAAGAAAAATAACACTTTCGAAATAAAAATAAATTCCTTTATGCATCTTTTTATACATAAAATCAAAGTTAATGAGAATAACTCTTTTGAAATAAAAATAAATTCCTTTATGCATCTTTCTATGCATAAAATCAAAGTTAATGAGAATAATTCTTTTAAAATAACAATAAATTCCTTTATGTATCTTTCTATGCATAAAATCAAAATTAATGAGAATAACTCTTTTGAAATAAAAATAAATTTCTTTATGCATCTTTCTATGCATAAATTCAATTTTGATGAAAGTAACACTTTTATAATAAAATATTTCCAATATGCATCTTTCTATGCATAGAAAATATTTTACGATAAAAATATTTCCAATATGCATTTTTCTATGCATAGAAATTAATTCTAACAAAAAAACCCTTTTACAATAAAAGTATTTCCAATATGTATCTTTCTATGCATAGAAATTAATTCTAACGAAAATAACACTTTTATAATAAAAATATTTCCAATATGCATCTTTCTATGCATAGAAATTAACTCTAATGAAAACAACACTTTTACAATAAAAATATTTCCAATATGCATATTTCTATGCATAGAAATTAATTCTAATGAAAATAACGCTTTTACTATAAAAATATTTCCAATATGCATCTTTATATGCATAGAAATTAATTCAAAAAAAAATAACGCTTTTACAATAAAAATATTTTCAATATGCATCTTTCTATGCATAGAAATTAAGTCTAATGAAAATAACGCTTTTAAAATAAAAATATTTCCAATATGCATCTTTCTATGCATAGAAATTAATTCTAATGAAAATAACACTTTTACAATAAAAATATTTCCAATATGCATCTTTCTATGCATAGAATGAAAATAACACTTTTAGAATACACAAACGGAGGGGATTACTCTTTTTGAATAACATAAAGATAAAACTTTTTTTCACAAAATTTAAGAAAAATTTGCCATAACCTCCTTTGTATGGCTGACCATTTTTTAATTTTTACATTCTAAATCTACTTATAATTTACCTCAAGATGAATTTAGCACTCTAATCTAATCAATTCACATTTAAAAAAAAAGAGAGAAAACAATACGAAAAGTTTAACTCTATTTAATTGATTACACATCTTGGATAAAGAAGGGCTGAATTCAATGAAGAGAAGGGGGAAGCCTTTCCATCAAGGCATAAACATCCAATTTCAAATTAAAAGAAGCAAGAAATCATAAAACCATAGAATAGAATTAGAAAAAAGTAGAATTTCTAACTTACATGGAGTTTTGTGAGCTATCCTTTGGCTTGAGGGATTGAGGGTTTTACTCTTGCTTGGATCAAGAGTGGCCACCAATTCTTTGTAGAGGAAATAGTCAAAAACAAGTGAATTATCAATGAATTCATCTTTTTAATAGTACATAAAACACTATTAAGCTTTTACAAAAGGAAGGGGGCTTCTATTTATAGGAAAAAGTGAGTATCGAACCAAGCAAACTGATTCTAGAATTTTTCAGATCTGTTTGGTCACTTTTTGACCATTTTTAGGTCAGTTTAGCTTACTTTTTGGTTCTAGTTGAAACATGAGAGAGGAGAGATGAAATATCTCATTATTTGAGAGTTTAAAACTCCACCACACATGTGAAATAGGTGCCTCCTTCATGAGGGAAATTCCCCCACACTGAGGTGTAAAAAATACATCATTTCCTCTAAATATATCTTCTTTTTTAACTAATAACTCTTCATCTTATGTGAGTATTTACTCATTTTTGGGGGGCTTTTCTTAATTTCTTCAATTTATCTCCTCCCTACATTTAGATTAATCTAATTGGCCCCTCAGAACCTTAATCTAAATTTTTCAAAAAATCTGGACCCTTAGGCTAAGGCCTTTTGAACAGATTTTAATTTATTTCTAATGCACCTTTTGAAATTCTTTTTAAACTTCTGTTTCGGGGGCATTTATTTTAATAAGAAGAGATATTTTTCCATCCAAAAATATCTAAAAATTGAATAATCTCTCTCTAGAATATTTTCTCTCTCTAAGCCAAGGTAGAAACAAGATCTGTTAATATTCTGACAAGGGGAATGATTACAGGGAGAGAGATTGGACATCTTGAGGGGCTGGGGAGGAATCTTACATCCTACCCACTTAAGAAACACGAGATGTCCTCATCTCACAGATGGAGTATGATCTCTTTCATCATCTTCTTCTTCTTCTTCAATCACTTCCAGCGTTACTGCCTTGTAAGTGGACGGCCGATTTGGGAACAACTTGTAAGTGGACGGCCGATTTGGGAACAACTCTCTTTGACTTCCCCTATTCTGAGGCAGAGGTCTTGCATTACTTTGGATTGAAACTGCAGGTTGGTTAGAGGGTCTACCTCTGGAATTTCCTTGATTTTGGCAGATAGAAACGTGATTACTCTGGAAGGAAGGGGCTAGAGTCTGGAATCTTGATCCCTGATTTCCTTGCCCCGAAAACCTTGATCCAAAAGGAGTTGGGCAATCCATACTGCGATGTTTAAATTCTTGACAGTTATAGCATTTCACTCCCTTATTCAAGGGTGGAACTTCTGAAGTTAAATTCCAGGGGATTGAGTTTCGCGAAAAGGACATTTCTTCCATGCTGGAACTTCCCCTATCCTTGGATTGATCCTGATATCTCTTAGGCGGTGGAAGGTTGGAATCACCTTCTGGAACTAAAAACCTTTTGAAAGGTGATAGTGCCTGCTTTGGTGGGACCTTGACATCAAAGGCCTTGGAGAAATCCTTCGCCATCCCCATTGCTTCGGCCATGGAAACTTGCTTGGCGTTCTTCACCAAAATATTCAAAGGTTCATTCAGTCCCCGAATGAACCTAGCCGGTGGCAAGTATTTGAGGAGAAGAGCAAATGCTTGGTGATATACTTCAAGCTCCCTTGGGTTAACTCTAAGAATTCGTTCATCTTTGTTTCCAAAAAGCCGGGAGGACAGAACCTCATCCTTAGGTAAATTTTGAGATCATTCCATGTTTGGGTATTCCGATCCAAATGGTTTGTCTCGCAGTGGTTTCTCCATGCCACTCTCGCTGTTTCTACAATCTTCAACCTTGCAAGAGCCATTTTGCTCTTCTCATTGTACCCAATGACATCGAAGTATTCTTCCATTGCCTCGATCCACTTCTCCACGGCCTCTCCCAAGTTTTCCCCTTCACCCTTGAAAGGTCCAGGCTGCGAGCTATGAAGAGTTTTACAAACATCCACGTCGAGATCTTCCTCATCGAGTTGGGGGTTATCATTTCTACCACGACGACCTCGATCCATGTCTCTATCAATACGAAAAATCTTGTTAAGTTCCCTTTATCTATGATTCAAATCCGATTTTTGATTCATCTAATTCTGGGGTTCTTTAGATAAGTCGGCTCCCCACAGAATCATGGGATAAAGATACTTGCAGTATCAGATAACAATTCATTCAGAACATATCATTCATAGCTTTAACACAATAATGGTCTATTAGACCAAAATTTCCATCTCTGAACAGTCCTCCATGGGGTATTTCAATTTTATAGATTTTTAATTTGTCATCCCTTAACTTCATCCACTGGGTTAAGAGTTAATAGTAGCAATCTCTCAGCACAATCCACTAATCTCATAGTGATTTGTTGAAGTCATTATCATCATTCTAGTTTACGAAGATCAACAGAGGGACTCATCCCATTCATTCTCATTGTGGTTTTGCTCAATTTATCGCTTTTCAACCAAAAATTCAGGAATCATCATTTTTCAATCAGAATCCAATTCAACTCATCAGTTCTCAACCAGAATTTTAAAATCATATCAACCACATTCGAATTCATCATCTGGATAGCATTTTAGCTAATGATTTCAAGATCTTAGATTTACTCGTATATACTGTCAATAAAGAGCTGCAGTTATACCCTCTATATACGGGTAGTCACGGTCATAAATACCATCATGTCTAGGCCTCAAGCAAGTCAGGGATTCCATATAATTACAGTACTTCCATATGAAAACCCAATTATCAATTTAGGAATTTCATTTTGAATATCAAATTGTATGAGTTTCATCACACAATTCCAACCCTTTTACTGCTACTTCATAAATTTATGGATTGTCCACGTCTCAAAATAGAAGTGCTCCATCTATTTTCGTAGCTACTCTCTTATTTCATATCACGTTTTGTCTATTTTTGGGTACTACTTTTCATCACCACTTACTTTTCAGAACTCATAAATCACATTCTATATTTGACGGGTTCATTTGTGCCAGTCGGTTTTCATGCATGTATCTCATATAACTTTCATGGTCCTCCTTGTTTATGTTCTCGTTTCATGGTTTGCAAATTCTGTGATCTCGTTCTATACATATTCTCCTAATTTGAGATGGAAGCTTCTATTCTCATTAATGGTTTTCCATCTAGTCAATGATATGTTCCCCTATTTCAAGGCCAAGAATTTCTTGGATGGAAGGCCAAGATGATGTTGATACTTGAAGGTGAAGATCTTTCTGATCTTGTTTTGGGTAATCTTGTATGTCCATCTCAACTTGTTGATGTAGAACAGGATAACGCTCTTATTACTATTGGTCCTATTTTTGAGCAATGGCAAACTAATTACTCAAATTGGATCCATCATGATAAAGCTGCTCATCGGTATATCTTATATGCTCTTCGTGTTTCTCTTATGCTATATGTATTCAATCTTCCTACTTCTCATGATATATAGCAGTATCTTCTTACTACTTTTGAGAAGAAATCTGTTACATAAATTCTTTATCTTCGTAATCTCCTGAACAATTTACAATAAAAAATCGGTACTCCTATGACTTCTCATATTGAATTCTTCAAAGACATCATCAATCAACTTGTTGCCGGTGCTCCTATTGCACGAAATTAGTTGGTTACACATCTTCTTCATATATGGTCAAGGATCATTCATATGATAATATTGTCACTATTATGTCTAACAAGGATGACATTGATTTTGACACTGTATTTCTCTCGTGGAATATTCTCAATGGCATGAACGTCGTACAAAGAATTTTGACACTGTTTTGAATACACAAGAAGCTGCAGATTTCGAAACAGCTTGTATTGATCATAAGCGTTCCTTTTTGCATTTTACTCGTGGTGGTCACTCTTAACAAGGTGGAAATTCTTCTCGACTTTCCTATCCTAATAAACATTGTTCCTATTATGGTAGAATGTTCATACTATCTTTGATTATTGGGCACGTCAATATGATGAGGAACATTGCATTACCACCAAGCAACCTCGTTCAAATTCCTCCAAAAATTATACTCCTTGTGACGATTGTGTTCGTAGAGATCATCCATTGAGCATCGTTGTTTCAAAAGGGGATATGATCAAGATCGTAATCACACATATGCTACTCAACATACAAGTAGTGATGAACAGAATTATCAGGAGGTAAACTGTATTCATCATGATATTTCTCCTAGAAGAGTACTTCTTGTTCGGGATAGTTCTCTTTTTATTGTTGATTCTAGTGCTAATGGTAATATGACTTACCAATCTCAATGGCTTCATAATCATCATGCTCTTACAATTAAGAAATTTGTGTATCTTGCTGATGACACTACTTGTCAAGTCATGGGTGTTGGTGATCTATATCTTGGAACCCTTTCCTCTACATGTTCTAGATCTTCAAAGGAATCTTCTTTCTATTTCCCGCTGACTTGTTGATCTTGGTCTTTTTATTGGTTTTGATCATACAAAGTGTCGAATTGAGAAGGATGGGCATACTATTGCAGTAGCTCCTCGACGTGATAATCTGTTTGAGCTCTCTTTGAATGATGACATTGTAAATGTTGTTACTACTCCAAGAGATCTTTATTGCAAGTTATGGCACCGTCAATTTGTCCATTTGGATTTTGCAAAGCTTCTTGATATTCATCGCCGTGATCTCGTCAGAGGTATGGATCTTAAAGATTGTCCTCATATGGGTATCCATGAGTATTGTGCTCTTGGCAAGCAACATTGACAGGCTTTTCATATCTCTACCTTTACACATTCATATATCCTTTTAGATCTCAATCATACAGATATTTGTGGACCTTTTCCTCCCTCCAAATATCACTATCATTATTTCATTACCTTTATATTGATGATTTCTCTTGTTTCACATATCTTTTTCTCTTATGGCATAAGTCTGGAGCCTTATCCATATTCAAGCAATATCAGAAAGCAATTGGACTTCATACTGGTCGCTCTTTCAAGACTCTCCGTGTGGTGACAACAGTGGAGAATATATTTTAAATATCTTCGATGACTATTTTATTGAACAATGAATTCATCATCATGAGTTCACTATTCCATATTCTTCTCAACAAATTGGCATTGCAGAGCGTAAGACTCCAACCATCCTTAATGTTATGAGATGTATGCTTATTCATTTTGGATTATCTAGGAGCTTTTGGGGTGAAGCAATTCATATAGCAGTCTTTGTTCAAAATCATCTTTCCACAATTGCACCTACTTGTTGGTAAGATTCCCATTAAAATTTGGACAGGGAAAACTCATTCTGTATCACATTTTTGCACCTTTGGATGCATTGCTTATATTCACGTGCCAAAAGAAACACGACAAAAGTTGGATCCTCCTGGTTTAAAAGTTATATTTATTGGATATTCTGATAATTCTAAAGGATACAAATTTATGATCCTACTTCTCAAAAAGTCATCATCAGTCGTGATGCTATATTTGATGAACGTTCGATGGGAGGTACATGGTCTAGTAGGGATTGTGATGATACCCAATCCTTACTCACTGCTTTTCCTTTTTTGTTTGATAATCATTGTATTTCTCAATATGTTGTGCATCCTTTTGTTATGGGTCACCCTAACCCTCCTTGAAACACATCCAAAAAGAGATTACCTGGTGAACCGCCAACTTTGTGAGAGGATCTTTCCAATGCCCAAGCTTGTAATCCTTGAGGTCTCCAAGCTCTACAACTCCTTGAGAAGCAATTCCATCGTGTCTCCCGCCCGAGCATTGTCCCTCCTCTCACCTTTCTTCACTCACACACACTCACTAGCATGCATTAGGGAGAGAGATTAGCAAGAGCAAGACTCAATTGCACAATGGGAGAGTCTATTGTAATATGGGAGATATTCACTTTTATACATGGCCATAAGTGTTCACAATCACTTAAACTATGGCCGGCCGGGAACTTTAGGCTCATAAGAGTCCTAGTACTATTACAATGACTAATATCATAATATATCCATGAAGTACATCACTTACAACTTCATCCTATCTTGCTGCCACACTCTCTTGAAGTGGGAATTGCCATAAATACTCTGTGACACCATTTACAGGCGCCCATCCAAGTTGTAGCTTTGGACACTATAGCTTCATATCTTGAATGTACGACCCTTTGGTGTATCTACCATGACTCCTTGATGTATGATCATGGAGGTAGCTCTTGTTAACCCTAGAATTGGGCTAACATTCCCCCCTTGCTGATGGCGATCACGTCCGCGTGATCACGGTGAAGACCTTTGTGTGAGGAGAATGAACAAGCTTTGTCAATGGCGTTGATGTTGAGTGACATTCAATGGTTTTTTTTCCTCCCGGAGAAATAAGAAAAGCTAGTTAATGAATTAAGAGGTTAGTGGTTTATTGGAGATTCCTAACGGGGTGAGGGGTGGGGTTTTTTGAGAATGATTATAATTTTATATTTGTGTGAGCTCCTTTTTTTTTATACGTGGCTCAATTTGTTTTTGGCAATCATTGGTAAGGTTACATGTGATTTTTGTTAGTGGGAACACTAAGAGATGTTAATAATGGGAGCAAAGAGAGGGAAGGATCCGGAGGAACGTAGAATTAATCATCAGAACGAGATGGTGATCCTCAGTTCCTCATTTGATTCATTGAAGCGCCATTCATCATTTGAAGAATTTGGCCTTTGATGAAGTCCCTTTGTCTGGTAGGATTCTTGTCAAATGTTGTTGAGTAGGACCTATTCCTGACTTTTTTTGCCTATGTCATTTTTATGTTTATATGTATATTTAAATTGCCTTATGAAGTAGACTTACATGAAGTACAAGAATTGAGTCATATAGACTCTTATTGAACTGCTTTGTGTTGAAGTAGCCACTTGTTGGTGGTGAGGTTTGAAAGAATTAAGTTGACTTGGGAGGCTAATATATATATCTTTACTAAGGGTTGAAGTTCATTGATTTGTGAATATGGTGGCATCTTTTGGAGAGGTTTGTAATTTGAAGGAAAATTCCAAGCGATGGGTTGTACCATTGACTAGGCTTCCACCCACCATGGCCCCCCATCCAGAGATGTACCTGGAAGTTGTCGATGGTGAGGCTTTGGTGAAAATGTTCTCCAATGCATGAGTATGGATATGTTGAAAGATCCCTACCCCCTCCGCGTAACGGATTCTGGTTCTTCAAAAACTAAACCCGGAAAAACTTTCCCCTACCTGAAAGCACGGGCGATTCCTCCAGGATATTTATACTCTAACGTAGTCAAGGTCATTACTGACCAAACTGATCCGACCAAACCTGTGAGTCACTTGGCCAGATCAAGGAAGAAACTTGCACTTGGATCATAGAAACCAACGCTTTTTTTCCCATCAAGAGGCACAGCCGTTGATTCATTTTTCATAGAACAATTACTATCCAGAATTTACTTCATCTATCGTACTATAACACAATTGAGTCTTATTTTACGGATCCATCAGTCTAGTCTATAGTCCCATGGGTTAGCCAACCGCCCAACCACTGTAGTGATGGGATCCAATTAGGAATTTGGTTAGGTTTTGTCCCGGGTACCAAGGAAAATAGTTCCCAGGTTCCCTAGCCGGATATTCATGCAAATTTAACGCCAGTCACACAACTTACATACCCAATATGAAATTACCTATTTCACAGATTCGGCTATCTTTTAAAAATAATTATTTAATGAAACCATAGTGTCATTTATCATAATCCTCAAAATCTCCAGTTGAATCCTTATTTCGAATCATTCCTTCATCGGTGTATCTATGGCATCATTGGCAACCAGAATGCTCACCACCTGTCCACTCAGGGGCCTTTTCGATAGTTCCTAGCTCATAGTAACCAGCAATATA
This sequence comes from Cibotium barometz, assembly GCF_041138505.1. Taxonomy (NCBI): domain Eukaryota; kingdom Viridiplantae; phylum Streptophyta; class Polypodiopsida; order Cyatheales; family Cibotiaceae; genus Cibotium; species Cibotium barometz. The sequence continues at coordinate 36,976,862 of NC_141094.1, forward strand.
TTCACATATCAAAAATGGAATATCCGTTGAAGATTAGCAAGATCAACCAACCGATCCATATAAAAGAGCCATGGACTCACTCGTTGAGGACCTGCAAGGTCAATCAACCAGATCCATGCCCGAATTCAGAAAACAACTCTTAATCCTTGTTCCAATATCTTCCCCGATGCACGTGTGGGTATCTTCGGTGACCCAGAGCCCGAGTACCGTATCGTCAGCACCCTCTAGGATCCTTCGCAGGTAACCTAGCGCTTCACTCATAGGCCGCTTCATTTAAATCAAACCGAGACCTCGCCCAACCTTGCTACGTGAGACGTCCTTCGTTGACTCTCCATCAGTTGTTGCAACTTTATTAGTTAGGTCTCCACGACCTCATTCTCAAGACGGTCAAAATGCTTCCCCAGAATTATTGACATAAAATAGTCATTTAAAAATAGGTCATAAATACAGTTTCTATAATAAACTCTCGTCTTTCACATTGTTCCACATCTGTCCACGTTGCTTAATCCATATCCAATTCATATGTATTCCTATTCTCATCCAATCACATCATTTTTCATCTCATCACATCTTTCCTCATTTACTCTCATCACATCTCATCCATTCACATCCCATATCATTCATTTACATCCGATTCATATGACATCACATCTCACTCACTCACATCCGTATTCACATCACATTACATCTTATCCATTCACTCACATCGACATCACATCCTTTCACATACACGTCCATATCCATTCTTTCACATACACATCCATTCTTATCACATCCTATTTTTATCTTATCACATCCTATCACATCCCATACACATCTTATCACATCTATTCACATTCTATCACATCCAATACACATCTTATCGCATCCTATTTTCATCTTATCTTATCCATTCGCATGCTATTCCCATTTAATAGCTTTTTCTAGGTTGATCTCGATAATGGGACTTTTTCTAAATTTCTGCCAACAAGTGCTTGGCCTAATTAAAGATTCTTTTTCTTGACGACTAGTTCCATATTCATTCTCAATTTCTCAAATGAACTATATTCAATATTCCTCTTTTGGAATAGAAGAATTTATGGGATTTACAGGAATTGATTCTACCCATATTTCCACTTTTGATAAATAATCGTAAATTGAATTATACTAAATTTTTCTCTTCTTCCCATTCAATTTCTTGGATCTCAAATACCATGCGTATTCCTCTTTTTGCATTTAATTAATTGCATTCCAATGTCACGGGTATTCCTCTTTTATCATCAATTATTTCTCATAAAGTAATTTCATCTAAAATAAAATACCCATAAATTCAATATGCTAGGAATTTATCTTTTTCCATCTAAATGATGGGATTTCAAATGTCATAGGAATTCCTCTTTTAACATTTAAATATTTCTCATAGGTAAAATAAATTTATCTAAATTTCATCTTTGAATTTAATTAAAATACTCATTAATTCCAATATGCTAGGAGTTTCTCTTTTCCCATCTCAATGATGAAATTTCAAATGTCATAGGAATTCCTCTTTTAACATTTAAATATTTCTCATAGATAAAATAAATTTATCTAAATGTCATCTTTGAATTTAATTAAAATACTCATTAATTTCAATATGCTAAGAATTTCTATTTTCCCATCTCAATGATGGAATTCCAAATGTCATAGGAATTCCTCTTTTAACATAAAAATGAACTACTAGAAATTTCTCTTTTGCTATTACTATTTATGCATAAACATAAAAATTAAATTTTTCATGATAATAATTAGAATCATTCAATTAATCTAGGATGATTAATCCTAGAATATGGTAGAAAGTCCTCTTTTCATAATATGAATGAAAATGATTTGTGTTAATTTTTTAGACATTTTGCCATAGCTCCGCTACTATTACTGATAATTCTCAATAATTTTGGAAGTGTAAAGTTTAGTAATATCATTTGATAGAATAACCATTAATTGGATCACTATCCAATTATGGACTTGATTCCTAATTTTTTTCCATACATTAAATAGCATAAAGCATCAAAAAGCCACTTATTTGGCCTCAATTTGACAAGCATAGCAATTACTTTTAGATTAGAGAATTGCTTCATGAGAAGCTTCATTTGAATATAGAATAGGTCATAGGAATGATCATTCTTTGTGGGAGAGAGAGACATGCTTAAAAGAAACATTTAATTTAAGCATAAATGGAAATTTATGTGTTCACTACAATTCATTAAAGAACTTCAATTGTATTAAAAATCCATTCAATTGAATGCTTCTCAAGCTTGAGAGAGGTTGAGAAGAGAGAATCATTTGGAGATTTAAAAAAAAAAACCATAAACCACACTTTACCTCCTAGATTGCTTGATTCTTTGATCAAAGTAGAGGCCCCCAACCAATCAATTGGTTTGATATGTTGATGAAGACTCCAAGGAAGATTGAAGAGAGAGAGAAGGAGTGCAGCTACAATGTCCTCTAGAGATGGTTTTGGAAGATTTGTTAAAGTAGAGACCAAATGTCCATACTCTTCATCAGGCATACTTATTAACAATACAACCAACTCCATCTTCATCATCTATTGGTGCTCAATAGCTACTAGTTTTGACATTAGACTCTTCATATGATTAAGATGATTTGGAAATGAGTCAAAATCTTTCATTTCAAGTTTGAAAATTTCAAATTTAAGGCTCATTTTAGAATGCTTCCCTTTTGTACCGAATAGTTTTTGCATAATCTCCCATGCCTCGGATGAGGTTTTTGCACCTGAGATATGATGGATAAAGTTCTCACTAAGGTCTAATGCAATGACTGAAAAATCCATTTTATCCTTAAAATCAATATTAGATAATTTAGAAAAAATCTCACACTTTGAGAATCAACTTCTCAATATAGTTTTGGCCATATATTGAGCATAGTAGCTCCAAATTTGATGTAGATTATAGACTTAGATTCTACTCCTAAAAGTACTTCCAACGATATATCACATGAGGAGTTTTGACAAAATCTTAGATATGTTCACCTATGATCCTATTTTTCAAAGGGAATGAGAATTTTTCCAAATTTGGAAAAGAACAAGAGAGAATCCACTAGTGCAATGCTCCATGCATAAAATAAAGACATAGTGGGAGAATAATAGCACTTAGTGCCCTTTCCATGACTCTAAAAAAGGCGTAGGGATCATTGGGGAATAGAACAAGAAGTCATTGTTTGGAAAAATAAAACTAGTGTAATTCTCCCTCATGGGGTTATGGAGAATGGTCGTAATGCCATTATTTTCCATTGGTGAGATGAAAATTTCTAGAGAGTGGTAATTAATTATTGAGATATTTTTAGATATATAAATTCTATAAATATTAAAATATATGTTTTTCTGAAACAAAAAATCAAAATAAATTTTTCAAGGTGCAATTGGAATCAATTAAAAATGATTTAAAAAAGACCTTAGCCTAAAGGTCAAGATTTTTTGAAATTTTTGGATTATGGTCCAATTAAGGTGACTATGGACCAATAACATTAATCCAAGTGTTGGGATGAGATAAATCCAATGAATAAAAGAAAATACCAAAAAATGAGTAAATTCCCACATAAGATGAAGAGTTGACTGAGTACAAGATTTATTAGTTAAAAATAATGAAACATTACTAAAAATTTGAGATATTTTGGAGTAATCATACAAATTTGACACCTTGGTAAGGAAAGGAGGAGCCTTCCAGGAGGTGCCTATTTCACACATGTGAAGGAGTTTTAAACTCAAAAATTTTAAGATATTTTTATCTCTCCTCTCTCCTGGATTAAACCAAAATAAAAAAGGGAGCCAAACTGGTCCAAATCTTGTCCAAATTCAGCCAAACTGAAGCTGGAAAATTCTAGAACTTAGATGGACTTAGTTAGTGGCCTCCCTCACCTATAAATAGACCCTCATTATTTTGTATCCTCATCTGTGAACTAGACCATGCCAGTATTACTCTAAAATAAGTATATTTTTTATTATCCTCTAAAAATCCTCTACAATTTAGAGATATTGGAGCTTCTCTCTCTCTTCAACCTTCTTTGGATCTTTCCTCAACATACTAACCAATTGATTGGTTGGGGGCCTCTCCTAAGACTAGAGAATCAAGCAAAACAAGAGTTAAAGTGTGACTTTACGGTCTTTTTTTCTTAATCTTCTAAATGTTTTTCACTTCTCAACCCCTCTCAAGCTTGAGAAGTATTCAATTGAATGGTTCTTCAATGCATATGAAGCTCTCTTATGAATTTCAATGATTAATCACATAAAGTTTATATTTATGCTTAAATTAAAATATTTTTTAAGCATATATCTCTCTCCCCCAAAGAATGGTCATTCCTATGACCAATTCTATATTCAAATGATGCTTCGCATGGAGCAATTATTAATTCTAAAAGTAAACTCTATGCTAGTCAAATTAAAGGCCAAAGAAATGGCTTTTTAATACTTTTATGCTACTTAAATTATGATAAAAGTAGGGATTAAGTCCATAAATTGGATATTAGTCCAAATGATAGTTATTCTATCATATTGTATTATTAAATCTTATGCTTTTCAAATTTATTAAAAATTATCAGTAATAGCAGCCAGAGCTATGGTAAAATTTTTAAAAATCAACACATAAATCATTTTTATGCATAATGTGAAAAGAGGACTTCCTACCATATTCTAGGATTAGTCATCCTATGTTATATGAATAATTCTCATCATATCCATGGAATATTAATTTTTAATGTTTATGCATAAATAGTTAATTAGAGAAAAAGAGAAATTTCTAGTATTTCATTTTTATGATAAAAGAGGAATTCCCATGATAGTGGAGATCCATGTATTCTAATGGAGAAAGAGAAAAAATAGAATATCAAAATAATGGATATTTATTTAAAACTAAAGAAGAATTTTAGTTATAAAAAAAATTATGCATAAATATATTTAAATGATGAAAGAGAAATTTCCACCATATTTGGAGTTCAATCATTTAAATGAGAAAAGTGGAATTTCTAATAGAATGGAATTAATGGATTTTTTTTTAATTTTTAAGAGAAACTTTAGTTAAATTTATTTTAAAATAAAATAAATTTAAATGATGAAAAATAAAATCCAACCATATTTGGAATTCAATCATTTAAATGAAAAAAGTTAAATTATTATCATATTAGGATTAATGGATATTTATATGTAATTTTTAAGAGCAATTTTAGTTAAAATTATTCTATGCATGTTTAAATTTAAATGATGAAAGAGGAATTCCCATCATAATTGGAATTCAATCATTCAAATGGAAAAAGAGAATTCTTGGTATATTTGGTATATTGAATATTTATATTTAATTTAAAGAGAAATTTTAGAAAGATTTAATTTATGATAAAAGAGGAATTCCCATAACATTTGGATTGCACTCATTAAATGGAAAAAGGAGGTATTTCAAGTTTATTCAAAAAGATAGATATTGGTATTTAGTGAAAAGAAGAATTTTTTTGATATTTAAAAAAAGAATACTTTAAATTAATTTTTAGTATGAAGAATTTCCATCATAATTCTACCTATGGAATTAAGGTTGAGAAATTAAATGGTAAAAAGAATATCTTTAGATATTTTATGTGGTTAAATCACTAAATTGGTATTTACCCAAAACTAGATGTTTATCTGAAGGGAATCCTTGTTAGAACTAAACCGAAGGGAATCCTTGTTAGAACTAAACGGAATGAATTTGGTTAGACTACGAGAGGGACGGACAGTAAACCTACTTGTCCATCTCTCAATTTGAATCAAGCAAAAACTTCGTGACCAATTCCAGTTCCTAAATACAAAGAATAGACTACCGTTGAACTAAACTAGTTTTCCTTTGACTGAAATCACCAAGAATCTAGTTGGACAATCAGTCAAATGATGGGTAGATTACCCTGATGAGAGATCAAGGATTCTCATTATGAAATTGGGAATTAAGGAAAAAGGGATTTTGTGGAACCAATCTCAAATTGGGAATTAAGAGGAGGTTTGTTACTAAGATGAGGTTCTTTGCATGAATCGCCGGCTAGGGGGCCTGGGAACTCTCTTCCTCGGTACCCGGGTATAACACAATCAAATCTTTATAAAGGAATCCCACCAATACAGTGGTCGGGTGGTTGGCTAACCCATGAGCTGGTTGGGGTAAGGTTGGTGGATCGAGGGATTCCTGCGAAACAATTAAGATACGATTGCTATTAAAGATGACAAAAATGATAATATTGTCATGATTATTTCTTATTGAATATTCACAATGTCATGAACAACATACATAGCCCTCTCTAGATGCTCTTCTTACACGTCATGCAGATTCTTCTAAGGCTGCTATTCTTACTTCCAAAAATCGCCCCTTTTCACGGTTCCCTTGTGTGGAAATTGTTTTTCTCATGGAGGATGCTCTAATCGACAATATGGTTCTAGCAAGTATTGCAATTATTGTCACAAAAAATGGTCCCACCATATTAGATAATTTGGGAAAATTCCCATTCCCATTCAAAAAATGGGATCATGGTAAACTTGATTAAAGTTTTGTCAAAACCCCCTCATCATGTGACATATGGTAAACTTGATTAAAGTTTTTTCAAAACCCCCTCATGTGACATATGGTTAGAAAGATGTTAAAGAGTAGAATCTAAATCTACAACCTCTGAAAATTTGGAGTTAATATGCTTGAGATATGTCCAAAACGATATGAAAACTTTGACTCCCAAAATATGAGATTTTTCCCAAATTGTGTCTAATATTGACTTTGGACATTACGAATATGATTTTTTTGCTAGATTATATGATGAAGAACATGGGTTCTCTTGATCTAATAACAGATCAACCACAAGTCCACCTACAGCATGTACATATTGTGGTTGTACAAATCATACCACTTCTAAATGTCTAAAGAAAAAGTATGATGATGAATGTAATCAAGAGAAGGTGAGTTGTGTTAATCGCCATATTTCATTAGATCAAGTTCTTCTTGTTCATGATGGTGCTACGTTTATAGTGGATTTTGGTGCCACTGGTACCATGACATATCAAGCTCAATGACTTCATTAAATAACTATCATACTTTACCAATCAAGAAGATGGTTTATCGTGCTCATGATACTACATGTCAAGTTTGGATATTGGTGATCTTTACTTGGGAATACACTCCTCTACTCAAATTTGGCAAGGTATTCTACATGTTCCTAATCTTAACTGCAATCTTTTATCAGTTGCTTGTCTTGTGGATATTGGTTTATTTGTTGGTTTTGACCATACACAATGTCCACTTGAGAATGATGGACATACCATAGCCTTTGGAATTCGTCGAGGTAATCTATTTGAGCTTTCATTAACAGATGATGTAACTAATGTTGTGACTTCACCAGGCAATCGTGATAGCAAACTTTGGAATTCTTGACTTGCCCATGCTGACTTCTAAAAAATTCTTGATTTATATCATTTGAATTAGTGTGTGGTCTTCAGCTGAAGCCTCGCTCAACTCTTGGTGTCTGTGAACATTGTGCGTTTGGGAAAACATCACCGAAAACCTTTTATTTCCTCCATTTCTCATCACTCTCAAGATGTATTAGAGCTTATTCATACTGACATTTGTGGTCCATTCCCTCCATCCTACTCCAAATTCCGCTATTTTGTTACATTTATTGATGATTTTTCTTGATTTACACATGTTTTTCTTCTACGACATTAATTAGAAGTTCTTAATGTATTTCAACGATACCGCAAACATGTTGAACTTCAAACTGGTCAGGCTATCAAAACTATACAAAGTGACAATGGTGGAGAATACATATCCAATAATATCAAAGAATATTGTGATGTTAATGGGACTCATATGAACTTACTATTCCCTATTCTCCTCAGTAAAATGGAATCACTGAGCGTAGCAATCAGACCATTATCAATGCCATGAGGTGTCTTCCTATTTAGGCCAATCTATCAAAGATGTTTGGGTAGAGGTAGTTCTTACGGAAGTTTATGTTCAAAATTATTTACCTCTACAAATGCTTCGTTAGGGAATATTGCCATTGCAAGTTGGATAGGTACAACACATTCTATCTCTCATTTATGTGTCTTTGGTTGCATTGTTTATATTCATATTCCTAAAGAGACAGAAACAAAGATTGATCCTCCTACTAAAGAAGGTCATTTTCATTGGGTATCCTGATAATGCCAAAGCCACAATTTTTATGATTCTCTCTCCAAGAAGGTCACTTTAAGCCATGATGTAATTTTTTATGAACATACTATGGGTGGTAAATGGTTCATTGATGCATCTAATGATTCACAAACCATTCTAACATCTTTTCCTTTTCTGGCCAATGAATCTCATATTATTGATTCTCAAGTTGATGTCTCTATTCCATCCTCTTCATTGGATAATTTGTGACAAAAATAGCCTTGACATTGATATCTACATTGATCTTCCTATTGTGACGATGAACATGGTTCTCATACTCCTCATGATTGATGACATTGAATTTGATGTCATGTCCATTATTGAAGACCTTATTACATATGAGCAAGCTATTTCTTCTCCACAAAAGAATCAGTGTGGCAAGACGCTACACAAGCTAAGTATGATTCTCTCATCTCAAAAGGTACTTGGATTCTAACTGATCTTCCTCTTCATGGATGAACACCTATCAAGTGTAAGGTGTATAAGACAAAAGTTAAAGTTGATGGTTCTTTTGACAAATTTAAAGCTCATCTAGTTGCCAAAGGATACTCTCAAGTCGTAGCTGTTGACTATCATGATACATTCTCACTTGTTGTTTGCATGACAAGTATACATGTTCTTTTGGCATTTTCCACTCAATTTGATTTAGAAATTCATCAAAAAGATGTTAGAATAACTTTTCTCAATGGTGACTTGAAAGAAGAGATATATATGATACAACCACTTGGTTTTGCTATCCTAGGAAAGGAATATCTGATATGTTGTCTTCATCGAGCTCTCTATGGTTTGAAACATGCATCACATGCATGGTACTTAAAGATTGATGCCTTTATTCAATCATATGGTTTGAAACACGCATCACATGCATGGTACTTAAAGATTGATGCCTTTATTCAATCATATGGATTTGCTTCCTGTTCTTTTGATCCAAATTTATTCTTGAAATGACAATACCACTTGTTTATTATTATTGCTTCATATGTGGATGATACCATCCTGGGTGCCAATGATGTATCCTTCCTTCTACATACTAAGACGCTCTTATCCTCAGCATTTGAAAGGGTGGATCTTGGTGAAATTCATTCATATCTTGGCATTCAAATCTAGCAATCTCATGAGAAAGGTATTTTTCTTCTTCGATAAACAAAATTCATTACTAATGCTCTTGAAAAACTTTGATTGGTTGATGCACATCTGATATATACTCCTTTTTTTATGCATTCTACTAAGAATTAGCCTTCAAAATATGATCATCCTTTGGATGATTGCCCATATGCAATCCTGGTTGGCTGTCTACAATTTGTTGGTCTCAATACAAGCCCTAATATTTCTTTCACTACAAATCTTCTTGGTCAGTATATTGCTCAACCTTCTCATGGGGCAATTGGATTGAAGCAAAGCTTGCTTTGAATTATTTAAAGGGAACTAAAGATCATGGCCTCCTTTATCATCGATAGGCATCTTCATCTCACCCTTCGCTTAGCTGGTTATTGTTATGCTGATTAGACAAGTTCTCATTCTTCAATGAGATCTACAAGTGTAAATTTATTTTTTGTTAATGCTTGGTTTCTTGGACGATTAAGAAATAACGTTGTTTTGTAGTTTCAACTACAGAAGCAGAATATGTAGCGGCGTCATTGGTAGCTCTTGAGTTGATAGGGTTATTACGACAGTTACTCTCAGACATTGGTTATCCTTCACATTCTAGCACTTGTCTTTGATGTGATAATCAAAGTGCTATCAGTCTTGCAAAGGATTATGTTCAGCATACCAAAACCAAACACATTTTTGCTCATTATCACTATGTTTGCCATGAAGTGAAGAAGGGATCTATTATGGTTGAATATTACCCAACTGATTAAATAGTTTGCAGACATTCTTAAGAAGGGACTTGGTGAAGCTTGATTCACTTATCTACGCAATGAGCTTGGAGTGATAGCGGGGGCAGTTTCTTAGAAACTGATCTATGATCATCATTGTATATATTCATTCAAAAGTTTGGACACATGCACCACACAACACATTCATCCATGGTTTATGGACATTGATGTATATATATATTATTCAGCACTTATCCCATTCATGCACATGTGGATTATCACATTTGTATATAAATTTTCATAGATGTATCTAGGAGCTCGGATTTTTTCCTTCTACTCCCCAAGGGTTTTTTTGCATCCACAACTAGAGACCTTAGTTTGAGTAGGGATGTTGGAATATATATAGCTCACCCTAGCTTGACCTAGATCTCACCTATATATACCTATGCACTATCAATATTATACACTAATTTGGGATAAATGTCTCATGTTCCTCTCTTTCTCTCTTACTCTTTATCATATCTGTCAACACCATGATGTTGTTGGTGTGTAGTGACAACCATCGTCAGGAGATAAGATTATTTTTTTGTGTTAAAAAAACCCTAAGGGTTTGTCTTAGGAATCTACAATGGTTGATGTAAAAAGCCTTTCTTGGGAGGTAGTTCACAAAGGCTTGTCATTTCTAAGCACTTTCTTGAGATTCACTTGCATCATCAACACTTCATCATCATGGGCTTCTGGCAATAAAGACATCAACATCATCAAGATCTTTATCGATAAGGCCTCCACCTAAACTTTGTAAAAATGTTACAACCAAATGAGCATGTGAGTGTAAGTATACACAAGAAAAGCACAAGTCAAAAATAATAAACATAAACAAGCAACAACAAACCTCACTACCTAAGGCTATATAAAATGTTGTAAGGCCACCAAATGAGTAAGACAAACCCAAAACAAAGTCAAATATAAAATGTTGTAACACTTGACTACCAAAAAGTAGCCAAAGTAACACCCTGGAGAAGTCAAAATCAACCCAACCATCTCCAAAATAACCTCTGAGCTAGAGAGTAACCTAGCTAAAAGAGCCTCTGAGTTACCCAACCAAGTTAGAAATGAGGAGGGGTGATTATATGTTTTAAAACTCACATCCAAATACCTTGCAATAGCCTACAAATATGGCACCAAAGGGGGGTGTTGAGAGATATGGTGCCATGGAGCACAAGGAAGGTACAGAGTGAGTCACATAAGTAAGAGAATAAGTATGCACATTACAAAAAGGAAAAGGCTAAGGGTCTAATGTCAAAGGTTGATTTGTATGGTCATTTGTAATAGGTGAAGTCAAAGGTCATAAAGGTAGCACAAGGGGGCACATAACATGTGAGCATTTATGGACACATGGTTGGCACTACGGTGCACACATCTTGTGAATTGAAAGCTCCATGAGAGTTATAAAAGGATTTATTTGGATCAAACTAATGGAATGGTAAAGATATTGTATGGTTTTCTTATGAGTATTATCATTGTGTTATTAATATCTTAATTATTTGCTTAATCATATTATTAGCCTCCTCAAGCATATCTATAATCTATGACTATGAGCTACCCTTGATCTATGGTTTAACAATAGAAAGGCATAGTCGGGAAGAACGGTGTGAATGACATTTAAGAAAGGCATAGTGGGTCATTGGAAATAGGACACGGGGTCATTTGGCACTAGTTCCATTCTCACCCATGGCGTTATAAATAATGGTAGTAGTGCCATTATCCCCCATAAGGTTATTGAAAGATCCATGTCCCCTCTGCGCAATGAATTCAGGGGTGCTCGCAGCGGAAGTAGCACTTCTTGCAGACTAATCCCTCGGTTCTTCCAAAACCAAACCCGGAAAAACTTCCCTTGCCCAAAAAGCACGGGCAATTCCTCTGGAATAAATTTACTCTAGCGTAGTCAAGTGTCTTAATTAATTGAACTGATCTGACCGAACCCGTAAGTCCCATAGTCAGATCAAGGAAAAGACGCACTTGGATCATAGAGACCAATGCTTTTTTCCTCATTGAGAGGCAGAGCCGTTGATTCTTTTCCATAGAACAATTTTTATCCAGGATTTACTTCATCTATCGTACCATAACATAATTGAGTCTCATTTTAGGGATCCATCAGTCCAGCCTAACCCCATCCAGTCCGTGGGTTAGCCAACCGCCCAACCACTGTAGTGATGAGATCCATTTAAGAATTTGGTTAGGTTTTATTTCGGGTACCAGGGAAAAGAGTTCCCAGGCCCCCCTAGCCGGATATTCATGCAAACTTAGAACTAGTTACACCACTTACACACCCAATATGAAATTGCCTTTTTCACAGATTCAGGTATCTTTAAAACAATCTTTTAATGAAACTATAGTATCACTGATCATAATCCTCCAAAATATCCGGTTGAATCCTCATTTCCAATTTTTCCTTCATCGATGTACCTATGGCATCATTGGCAACCAGAATGCTCACCACCTCTCCACTTAGGGGCCTTTTCGATAGTTCCTAACTCATAGTAACTGGCAATATTTTCACTTATAAAAATCAAAATGGAATCTCCGTTGAAGATCAGCAAGATCAGCAAGGTCAACCAACAGATCCATATAAAAGAGCCATGGACTCATCCATTGAGGACCAGCAAGGTCAATCAACCGGATCCATGCCCGAATTCAGAAAACAACTCTTACTCCTTGTTCCAATATCTTTCACGATGCACGTGTGGGTATCTTTGGTGACCCAGAGCCCGCCGAGCAGCGTATGGTCAGCACCCTCTAGGATTCTTCGCAAGTCACCTAGCGCTTCACTCATAGGCCGCCTCCTTGTTTCCTCATCCACCGTACCGGAAGCTCACCATTTAAATCAAGCCGAGGCTGGTCAAGACCACGGCAGACCTTGCTACGCGAGACGTCCTCCATTGACTCTTCGTCAGCTGTTGCAACTTTATCCAGCTAGGTCTCCACAACCTCATTCACAAGACGGTCAAAATGCATCCCCAGCATTCTTGACATAAAACAGTCATTTAAAAACAGGTCATAAATACAGTTTCTATAACAAACTCTCGTCTTTCCACATTGTTCCACATCAATCCACAATATTTAATCCACATCCATTTCATATGTATTCCCCTTCTCATCCAATCACATCATTTTCATCTCATCACATCTTTCGTCATTTATCCTCATCAGATCTCATCCACTCGCATCTACCCATATCCACATCTCATCACATCACATTCATTCACATCGCATCCATTCACATCGCATCCATTCACATCACATCACATTCATTCACATTTATCCCGATTCCCATCTCATCCATTCACATCCCATATCATTCATTCATATCCCGATTCACATGACATCACATCTCATTCATTCACATCACCATCCCATCACATACATTCTATCCACATAACATCACATCACATCTATCTACATCATATCTCATTCATACACATCTCATCTCATTCATCCACATCCATCCAATTGTTCACATGTACGACTATCCACATCTATCCATACATTCATATCTATCACTTCACATCCACATATATTCATGTCACATCACATCTCTTTACTTCACATCACATTCTTTCACATACACATCCACATCCATTCTTTCACATGCACATGCACATCCATTCTTTCACATACATCCACATACACATCCACATCCATTCTTTCACATACATCCACATCCATTCTTTCACATACACATCCACATCCATTCTTTCACATACACATCCACATCCATTCTTTCACATACATATCCACATCCATTCTTTCACGTACATCCACATCCATTCTTTCACATACATATCCACATCCATTCTTCACATACACATTCACATATCCATTCTTCACATACACATTCAAATCCATTCTTCACATACACATCCACATCCATTCTTTCACATACACATTCAAATCCATTCTTCACATACACATCCACATCCATTCTTCACATACACATCCACATCCATTCTTTCACATACACATCCACATCCATTCTTTCATATACACATCCACATCCATTCTTTCACATCCACATCCATTGTTTCATATACACATCCACATCCATTCTTTCACATACACATCCACATCCATTCTGGCGTAAGACAGTCCTTTAAGAAAATAGGGTTTCTAAGCAAGTTTTCAGTTTGATTTTCTTTTGAATACAAGAGTATTTCTTGAATCAATATCCCTAAAACTCCTTGATCTTCGAAATTCAGAATTTCATACCAAAATTCCTCGAATTCTATAACCTTGATCCACAGATTAATTCGAAGGGTCTCAAACTTAGTTTCAGTTTGGCGAGCGTTTTTAGTGTATTTTTCTAAACTGTTCACACCTTCTTTCCTCAAAACTAACGAAAGAATTTGGTCTTGGTTATAGTTTGATTCAAGGTTTGAGTCGGATAAGATTTTTCCTGAACTATCTTTCTTGATAATTCAGTTACTGTTTTACTAAATTTCTTTCTTTGAATATTCACTTAACTGATTTTTAAAATAGATACGAATTCCAATGAGGAATAAATTAATCATTTATATGAATATGTCGATCTTGATAAATTTCTTGAATTTTCTTCTTACAATCCGTGTGAATATAAAACGATAGAAATTTCTCTCTTAGAGTATTTAATTATTCATTTATCAAATACTCATGGAATTTAAACATAGAGTTTAAGAGAATTCTAATTTTGATATAAAAATTCTTTATGCATCTATTTATGCATAAAAAGCAACTTCAATGGGAATAACACTTTTATATAAAATAAAAATCCTTTTATGCATCTATTTATGCATAGAATCAAATTTAATAGGAATAACACTTTTAAAATAAAAAGAATTTCTTTATGCATAAAAATTAATTTTTATAAGAATAACGCTTTTATAATAAAAAAATTTCCTTTATGTATCTTTCTATGCATAAAAATCAAATTTAATAAGAATAACACTTTTATAATTAAAAAAATTCATGTATGCATCTTTCTATGCATAGAAACCAAATTTAATAAGAATAACACTTTTATAATAAAAAAAATTCTTTATGCATCTTTCTATGCATAGAAATTAAATTTAATAAAAATAACACTTTTATAATTAAAAAAAATCCTTTATGCATCTTTCTATGCATAGAAATCAAATTTAATAAGATAACACTTTTATAATAAAAAAATTTCCTTTATGCATCTTTCTATGCATAGAAATAAAATTTAATAAGAATAACACTTTTGTAATTAAAAAAATTCCTTTACGCATCTTTCTATGCAGAGAAATCAAATTTAATAAGAATAACACTTTTGTAATTAAAAAAGTTCCTTTACGCATCTTTCTATGCATAAAAATCAAATTTAATAAGAATAACACTTTTGTAATAAAAAAATTTCCTTTATGCATCTTTCTATGCATAAAAGTCAAATTTAATAAGAATAACACTTTTGTAATAAAAAAATTTCCTTTATGCATCTTTGTATGCATAGAAATCAAATTTAATAAGAATAACATTTTTGTAATAAAAAAAATCCTTTATGCATCTTTCTATGCATAGAAATCAATTTTAATAATTAATATCAGTGATATCCATGCATATTCATAGGTGAATATGTACATGGAGTAATTAGAATATTTCTTTGGTGGGAATTACTCTTTTGGAATAACATAAAAACAAACTTTCTTTTTCATAAAATTGTGGAAACTTTTGCCACAACCTCCTTTGTATGGTTGACCATTTCTCATTTTTTATTTTTCTATAATTAACTTAATTAACCCAATTTAGATTTATAGAACTCTAATCTATATAATTTTCTAAATTCAAGAGAGTAAACAGTAAGAAGATTTTAATTAATCACATAGTTAATCTTTCTAGGATTGAGAAAGGTTGGAATGTAAAGAAGAGAAGGGGGTGGCCTTTTCATCAAAGGCAGAGCATTTGAATTTAATTCAATCATCCGCAATTCATAAAAATCAAGAAAACCATAGATTTTTCATTAAAATTTATAAACAAAGTAAGAAAATTAGCTTACATGGAGCTTGTAAGCTCTCCTTTGGCTTGACGGATTGAGGGTTCTACTATTGTTTGAAGCAATAGTAGCCACCAATTCACTTTGGAGAGGATTAGGCCAAAAATAATTGAATTATTAAAAAATTCAATGTAGATGGCTCAGGACAGGAGTAGAGTAACAGTGCATAAAACACCATTAAGCTTTTACAAAGGGGGAGCTTCTATTTATAGGAAAAAGTGAGCCTCTAACCAAGAAAACTGATTCTAGAATTTCCCAGATCAGTTTGGTCAATTTTTGACCATTTTTGGGTCAGTTCAGCTTACTTTTTGGATCTAGTTTTGAAATAGGAGAGGAGAGATGAAAATATCTCATTTTATTGATTAAAAATCGGGGGTAATGATGAGAAAAAGGCACCTACTTCATGAGGGGAGATCCCCACACTGAGGTGTCAAAAATGAGTGTTTTAATTCTTTTCTTTGGTCCTTAGTCCACTCTTCATCTTTTGTGAGCATTTACTCATTTTTGGGGGGTTTTCCTTTTATTCTTCAATTTATCTCCTCCCTACACTTGGATTGATCCTAATGGCGCATAGGAACCTTAATTGGACCATAATCTAAAAATTTCTAAAAATCTGGACCCTTAGGCTAAGGTCCTTGATACCTATTTTCAATTAATTCCAATTGCACATTGGAAAGTTCTTTTTGAATTTTTGTTTTAGGGGAAACCATTTTAGACACAAGGAGGATTTTTATATCCAAAAATATCTCAATTTTGAATTACCTCCCTCTAGATATTTTCTCTCTCCAAGGTCAAA
This sequence comes from Cibotium barometz, assembly GCF_041138505.1. NCBI lineage: Eukaryota > Viridiplantae > Streptophyta > Polypodiopsida > Cyatheales > Cibotiaceae > Cibotium > Cibotium barometz. The sequence goes on from NC_141094.1 coordinate 36,993,701, forward strand.
ACAGTGTAAAACAGGATCTTTCTTTTATTTCAGAGAGGGGAATAATTATAAGATCAGAAGGGAAGGTTCTTACACCTGTACACCTCAAAAGTTGGAGGGAGGAATCTTACAGTTATAGAGATTGACACTAATGCCTTTCTTCACCATGGGGTTATGGAGAATAGGAATAGTGCCATTCTTCCCATGGGCTTATGGAGGTGCCATTCTCCATTGCTCTAAGAAAAACACTAGTCCCATTCTCCATGACTCCAAGAAAGGCATATGAGATAATTTGGAGTAGAAGAAGAGAGAATAGCACTAGTGCCATTCTCTATTCCTCTAAGAAAGACATAGTGGGGAAATAATAGCACTAGTGTCATTCTCCAAATGACTCCAAGAAATATGTATGGGGTCATTGTTAGGAATAGGATAGGGGAATAATGGCACTAGTGCCATTCTCCCCCATGGGGTTACGGGAGAATGCTAGTATTGCCATTCTCCCCATTACGGTTATGGAGATTTGAGATTAATACCACTCTTCACCATGGGGTTATGGGAGAATGGAAATAGTGTCATCCTCCCCATGGGGATATGGGAGAATGGAAATAGTGTCATCCTCCCCATGGGGATATGGAGAATGGCCATAATGTCATTCTCCATTACTCTAAGAACGGCACTAGTCCCATTTTTCCATTACTCCAAGAAAGGCATACACCAATAATTTGGAATAGAACAAGAGATAATGACACTAGTGCCATTGTCACTTCTAAGAGAGATATACTTGGGGAATAATGGCACTAGTGCCATTCTCATGGGGGTCATTGGGAATAGAAGAGGGTGTCATTGAGAAGAGTGGCACTCATTCTCTCCCATGGTGTGAATTGTAGTAGTGCCATTGTCTTCCATAGTGTTATGGAAATGACACTAATACCATTCTCTACCATGGGGTTATGGATAATTGAAATAGTGCCATTCTTCCCATGGGGTTATGGTGAGTGGTAGTAGTTTCATTACTTCAACAAGGCACTAGTCTCATTATCCATGATGGTATTAATAGTGAAAGGCACTAGTGTCATTCTCCATGACTCAAAGAAAGGCCTAGTGGGTCATTCGGAAGAATGGAACTAATTCCATTCTCCCCCATGGGGTTTTAGAGAATGGTAGTAGTGCCATTCTTCCCCATGGGGTTATGTAGAATAATGCCATTCTCTATCATGGAGTTATGGAGAATGGCAATAGTGGGATTCTTTTCATAGGGTTATAGAGAATGGTCCAGCTCACTGCAAAACCATCCGGTCTATACATCTGCCAGGGCATTCAGGGCAAAGTTTATTCACACAGCATGCATTCCATATGTACACAGACGCAAAACACCTTTCAAATTTTCACCTGACAACGTGAAAGGCAAACACTCCAAACTCTGTGATAAATGTTGTTTTAGCTTGGTCCTCTACTGCGATTGTGATCTGATTGTAACCAGAGTACCCATCTAAAAAGCTATATGCCTCCTTGCTTGCAACTCTTTCAAGCATCAGAATATGGCAAGGGGTAATGATCCCTTCTGGTGGGTGCATTAACCTTTTTGAGATCAACGCACACTCTGAGTTTTCCATTCTTCTTTGGTACGATGACTATCGGAGAAACCCATTCTGAGTGCTCAATAGGGTATATGAATCCACATTTTACAAGCTTTTCAATTGCCTCTTGTACAATCTTTGCATACTTAGGATTCATTGGGTAGGGACGTTGCTGGACTGGTTTAGCAGTGCTAATCATTGGAATTGTGTGTTGCACCACAGAGGGTGGAACACCCTTCATATCATGATATGTCCAAGCAAATATGTCTTTGAATTCCTTAAGAAGCCTCTTGAGTGTAGCTTCCTCCGTCTGGGTGAGGTCTTGAGCAATAAAAATTGGGTTAGACTCCTCACCTGGATCTGCTAATTCTATCTCCTTAACTACCGCCGGGCCATCGTAGACACCGCTACTCCCATTGGTAGGCGTTCGTTGGGATTTTGTGTAGATGACTTACGTTCCCCTGTGGTAAATGATTTAAAATGCTCGGGTGCGGGGTGTAAGTCTACTGGTTCTTGTTGTGCCAGGCTTTTTTCTTTTAATTCCGCCTCCTTTTGTTGCTGAGCTAACTCTTGGTTTTGCCGCCTTCTCGCAGTATGACTTAGTTTTGGCTTCTCTTCGATTTCTAATTGGGCGATGTCATGAGGTTGCGGAATACACCACATGACACTTTGGAGATATTTTCCCCAATTATTTGCTAACTTCCGAGATGAGCGTCAATAGCTCCTACATAACTAAGCCATTCTGCAGAGTGGATCTCTCTTTGTTTATTGTAGTTCGCACATTAGCTCGATAGCGTTGTCGCTTATGTCTTGTTTTCTTCTTACCAAGTTTTTGATTTTTGTTTCTATCAGATTCGGACTCACTTGGTCGATCTTCACTTGTGTCCCCCTCACTCTCGGATGAACTGTAGGAGGTCACTGTCCTAGGCCTTGAGCACGTTGCTTCCACACTTGGGTGAATACTTGATTCATCCCCCCCATCAGGCTCAGAGTCAGTTTCTTCTTGAGATTCAGACTCAGAGTTGCATTGGTCAGAGTCTTCGCTACTTTTAGTGTCAGGGGAGTTTGCCACTTTCTTGCCATAAGGAGTCAAGTGCATAACACCTATCATGTTTATTGGCACTAACGGTGGCATATCTTCCCCCTCAGGCATTACCCAACTTGTGCCTCTATTTCCCCATGTGTCTATGGTTGCTGCTAGGTGTACCCAATCCACGTTATCTGACTCAGTCATACCCGGTAGGACATCCATATAAGGAGAATCTTTCCCATCATCAGTCTCTTTTTTGCATGTATAGCAATACTTTAATGGGGCTGAGTGAATAGTGGTATCCGATCGATTATCGATGATAACCTTGCTTCCTAAAGGATGCACGTGACCATTCTCAAGATCAACTCGAATGACAGAGTCCTGGAATTGTAGGTAGACATGGTTTTTCGACCAGTCATGCACCATTTGTGCTTCCCTCATGAAAGGACGTCCTAAGATCATTTGATATGACATAGGATGCTTGGAGAAATCCATTACAATGAAGGTATGTCTTATCTTGTATCCCAGAACCTTGATCTTAAGGTCCCTTAACATTCCAATAGGTTTAGCAATAGTTTCGTTTGCCATCTTAACCACTATGTTTGTGACTTTGAGGTGAGGTCTTCCCATAGATTCCCAACAGTTTTTAGTCACAATGGTCACTCCAGCACCACCATCAAGGATTCCCTTTAGAGTTAATCCCTTGGTAGTAATGGGGAGGGTTTCATTAGATTCGTCACCTTCAAAGTACTGTCCCAACTTGTTAACAGGTATTTCAACGACTGAGTCTTCATCAGGGTTGGGTTGTAGATCCCAATGTTCCTCATCTTGAAGCGTGTTGGGTCTATCCATATTTGCAAATACCCCACCTTCAAATCTCCATTAAGAAATGCTCGAAGAGCTAAGAATAGCTCAAGATCTTCATATAACTTGGATATGATCGTGGTTCTGATTTTAGAGGACATGAAATCCATTAGTTTGGACACATTCAACGGTACTTTTCGCGATATCGGCCCCTGACTAGGGACTGGTGAAGATGGGATCACTTCCTCTTCGATGGGGTTAGGCATACCCTCACTAAACATTATTTTAAGCAAGAAGGGTGTTTGCCCACTTCCTGATGTCCTATCCTCACTTTCTTCTCGAATGATACTAGGTATAGCTAACAGTTTATGGTTCCTGTGAGGCTGACCCTGCATAGGAAACACTGTGTCTGGAATTTTGATTTTTCTAGGGTTTGGCTCCAGTTCTCTTTGTGTTTCTTCCACCAAACCCCTTAAGTGTTGCACTTGTTCAATCTCCTCAACTGGGTTTGGGTAAGTTCCAATCTTTTTCTTGAGGGTTTTTGGCCCACGTGGCTTGTCTTGGGGAGACTCCGTCAGTTTGGGTGGCCGAGAGGTCATTAGCTGACTTGGTTGTGGGGCCGGAGGAGTTTCCTTTTGTTTCCCCTGATTATGTATTCGCTTGATTCTCCTTCGTTGAGCTCCCGAGTGGGTTCCTCCCTTACGGTACTGGCTTTGGTCCCCATGGTTTCTCTGGAATCAGCATCATCTTCAGGATCATTCATATACACAGGGTCGTCTCCTGTTCCTATGTTAGTCTTTGAACTAGGCTTGGAGCTCGTGGTATTAAGCGATCTCTTCCGTCGCGTTTTCTTCTTCTTTGCTCGAGAAATTGATGCAGTATCTCTCTCTTCAAGAATGTAGTTTTGATTTTGAAGCATTGACGGTGTGACTACATTTGCGGGTATAACAGGTGTGGTTCCTAGTGCCTCTTCGTGACCTCAACCAAATTCAATGGCGTAATCTTGGGTGCACTAGGATTATGTGTGTTGAAATTTGAGCATTGTGATGAGCTATGGTGGATCAAACACTAGAATCAACATCATTAACAAAGTGATTAGCAATTAAGACGTAATTAGTAAATAGATTAATGTAGGGTAATTAGCAAATAGATAAGACATAATTAGTGGGTAATTAGCAAATAGATTAATGTAGGCATGGATACTCCAAAACTAGTAAATTCTCATTAGGGAAATGCCTCAATTTATAGAGTTTACATCCAAGCATCAAATCCCACTGATTTCTCCATGATTCACTCCACCTCTTTTCCATGATTCTCTCCATCTCTTCACTTTTCCCAGAATATCTCCACACTTCCTAAATCTTCTCATGCTACCCTTTATTCTCTCCCAGTAGATTCTTCTCACCTTTTCACAGGTTCTTTCACATTTACACATCCTCTTTTACAGCCTCTAACCAAGGGCTTGTTCCCGTACACACCCTATTCACTTGTATTTTCAACACCTCCCCTCAAGTGAGTACTCCTAGTACACCTAGACCCTATACCAAGTTTGCCTCCCCTTACTTGAGCGACCAGTGTCTACTCCTCCCCTCAAGTTATCTTAGCACACCTCGACCCTGTATCAAGTTTCTTTCTTACTTGACAGTCCGCGACCAGTGCCTCAAGTCCCTAGACTCCATAGTCCTTGACACTCTCTCTCTCTATGTGTCCAAGGCTACTATAAGTGCCCGCGACCTTGACTAAAGTGCTCACACATACATCTACCACGTGGCCTACATCATCGGTGGCTCAGAGGTGGTTTTACTTTGTTGGGGCAGGTTACATTGGGTTGTGGGGTCTCTCTCTCTCTCTCTCTCTCTCTCTCTCTCCCTCTCTCTCTCTCTCTCTCTCTCTCAGAAAAGATGATCCGACTCCACTTCCTTTGGAGCCTCCATGAAGTTTGCCGATGTCGTTCCTTCTCCAGTGGGTTTGCTGTAGGAGTCTCTCGCCATGTGTCCTGGATTTCCACATTTGTGGCAAAGTGAAGGTCCCTCCTTCTCTGCCTCTTCCTCGTCCTCGTCCTCGAGAGAATCCTCCTCGGGTAAAGAATGCTTTTTCTTCTCCTGCTGTTGAGTCGAGCTATTTCTTCTCTTTGCCTCTACTCTCTTGCTCTAGTAGAGCTGCTTCTATCTCGCGTAGCTTCAATTCAGGTACATTTTTTAGTGTTGCTACAATGTTTTCATATTCACCTTTGTCCACACTCTTCAGAAGCACTACTAGTGCCTCATCATCTTCTACCTTTTTGCCAATAGCAGCCAGCTGTTGCTTAATGCTTTTATATTTGTTCAAGTGTGATTAAAGGTTCACTTTCCTTCATGTCCAATTTGTAGAATTCCATTAAAAGATTTATCTTTGAATTTTTTGCTTGTGTGCCAAATAATTTATTGAGTTCATCCCATGCATCTTCTGCACATTGTATCCCTGTGATGTGATGAATGATTTCATCATTTAAACTGAGTGCAATAAGTCCCAATGCTTTTTCATTCCTAATCTTCCACTCATTTTCTCCTCTCTCTGGGCATTCATCTCTTCCCTCAACTAATCCCCACAGATTTCTCCTCATGAGCAAATACATGGTTTTTGTCTGCCATGTGTAAAATTGCTCCCCATTAAATTTGGCTATTTCCTGTGCTGTACTCATGGTGATGTGAAGGGGGTCTTACCTCTTGATCCAATTTCAAGATTCAAGGGCAGTGTCTACCCTTTTACAACTCAATTTAGTGTTTAATAGATGATTACAATAAATTTATCAGCATAAACTCACCAGAAATTACATTAAATTAAGGGTAACCAATTTGTACGGAATGGTTGGAGTATCAAACCAACTTCGAATTGAGATCTGAAGTTATAGGGATCTGTATCAGATACCTAATGGTTAATTTAAACCCTCAATTACACCAAAATATAGTGATTAGCATTGATTAATCATTGATTAGCAAATTAATCCACTGTTTTGTGTACAAAAAACAGAGTATGCGGGGAGTCCAGATCTGGTGTCTTAAACTTCAAATGAGCTCAAATGCTTTCAAAGGCATCAATAGCAATGAGTCTAGTAGAGGATTAAGCCAAGAAACACAAGATTTGACCAAATATTGAAAGCTTAATCTCTGTTTTACCAAAGTCACCTGCAGATTTAATGAAGAGCTTGGATCTCACTGTAGACTTGATGAAACTGAATTCTATCTTCAGAGCATGCTTGAAAACCCCCGCGGCTAAGAGGAATTGGAGAGATTTTATTTGATGAAGCAGCAATGGCAAAAACTCCTCAGAAAATTGACGCCAGCAAAAATGACGATTTCTCCTGAGTCCTAAACGCTTTGGCGGTTTGCTGCGCTGACTTGATGAGCTTGAAGACAAGTGAGATACCTAGCTAGGGCTAGAAGGGTTTGGCCTAATTTAAAGTATGCAAGGAGCTAGAGCTCCTCCACCGGCTGGGGGTACAGAAAGCTTCTTGAAAATAGCTTAAAATTTGATTATTTTCTAATTATCTACTAATCTTGATTAATTAGATAATGGGCTCATAAACCTGATGGATTCTAGGCATGGCTCTGATACCATGTTGAAATTTGAGCATTGTGATGAGCTATGGTGGATCAGACACTAGAATCAACATCATTAACAAAGTGATTAGCAAATAATTAAGACATAATTAGTGGGTAATTAGCAAATAGATTAATGTACATGGATACTCAAAAACCAGCAAATTCTCATTAGGGCAATGCCTCAATTTATAGAGTTTACATCCAAGCATCAAATCCCACTGATTTCTCTATGATTCACTCCACCTCTTTTCCATGATTCTCTCCACCTCTTCACTTTTCCCAGAATATCTCTACACTTCTCAGAATATCTCCACACTTCCTAAATCTTCTCATGCTACCCTTTATTCTCTCCCAGTAGATTCTTCTCACCTTTTCACAGGTTCTTTCACATTTACACATCCTCTTTTACAGCCTCTAACCAAGGGCTTGTTTCCGCACACACCCTATTCACTTGTATTTTCAACAATGTGGACATTGAGCGATCAAATGATCTATGCCACAACGATTACATGTAAGTACCGGCATTCCCGATGTGCTCCCTTGATTTGGTTGCATTTGAGTAGCGATCTTCTGTAGCCTATTAGGGCGGCATTCCGCTACACGATGCGGTCCACCACAATCGTAGCATTGAAGAGGTGGTCTCCTCGCTAAGGTATTAAGGTTTTGCCCTCTTGTGGCGAGAGCAGCCGCTTGATATACAGGCTTGACTTGCCCGAAATGGTCCTCCATGTAGTACGGGGGAGTCATTTCAAACGTATCAATCCCATATGGAGCAGTGGGGTCTATCTCCTCTTCATAATCCCCATACGCACTATGTGACTCACAACCCATTTGGTTTATAGGGGTAATTCTTGGATGTGGAGGTTGTGGTCCTAGCACTGGCGGCGGTGGTAACGGCACAGATTGGCCTACATTTGGGTTCCTTAGAACTATGTGTTGTGACGGTTGCTTGACAGGTGGTGCAGGCATCAATGCGGGTACTTGAGGTGTGTTCCTATTTTGCCTCTCAAATTGGATAATTCTATGAATAACCTCACATATCATGTAAGATTCCTCCCCCAGCCCCTTTTTGATGTCTAGTATCTTCCCCTGTAATCAATCCCTCTTCAGAAATATAAAGACCTTGTTTCTAACTGTTTTAGCCTAGAGAGAGAAAATTATTCTAGAGAGAGAATATTCAAATTATGAATATTTTTGGATAGAAAAATAACTCATCTTATTAAAATAAGTTCCCCTGAAACAGAAATTCAAATATAATTTTCCAATGTGCAATTGAAATTAATTGGAAATGGGTATAAAGGACCTTAGTCTAAGGATCTAGATTTTCATAAATTTTTGGATTATGGTCCAATTAAGGTTCCTATGGGCCAATAGCATCAATCCATGTGTAGGGAGGAGATAAATCCAATTTGTAAAAGAAGATACCCAAAAATGAGTAAATGCTCACACAAGATGAAGAGTTAAAAATGTACAAGGTTTATTAGTAAAAAACTATGAGCAATAAAATTTTGACACATATGTAAGGAAGGGGAGTTCTTTAAAGAAGGTGCATATTTCACATAAGATGAAGAGTTGAAAATGTACAAGGTTTATTAGTAAAAAACTATGAGCAATAAAAATTTGACACATATGTAAGGAAGGGGAGTTCTTTAAAGAAGGTGCATATTTCACATAAGATGAAGAGTTGAAAATGTACAAGGTTTATTAGTAAAAAACTATGAGCAATAAAATTTTGACACATATGTAAGGAAGGGGAGTTCTTTAAAGAAGGTGCATATTTTACATAAGATGAAGAGTTGAAAATGTACAAGGTTTATTAGTAAAAAACTATGAGCAATAAAATTTTGACACATATGTAAGGAAGGGGAGTTCTTTAAAGAAGGTGCATATTTCACATAAGATGAAGAGTTGAAAATGTACAAGGTTTATTAGTAAAAAACTATGAGCAATAAAATTTCGACACATATGTAAGGAAGGGGAATTCTTTAAAGGAGGTGCATATTTCACATGCTTGAATGAGTTTTAAACTAAAAAATAATGTGATATTTTTATCTCTCATCTCTCTTGAACCAAACCAAATCAAAATGGAACCAAACCGAATCAAAAAGTAACCAAACTAGGTCCAAATTCAACCAAACTGACTTGGAAAATTCTAGAATCAGTTTGTTTGGTTAGGAGCTCAATTTTTCCTATAAATAGAAGCCTTCCCTTGTTGAGAAAAATATAATGTCTTATGCATTGTTACTCTACTCTACCTAAGCCAAGAACTGTGAATTCTTTAATAATTCACTAGTTTTTGATACTTCTCTCTTTCTTCAATCCCCATTGGTGGCTCCATCAACATACTAAACCAATTGATTGGTTGGGGGCCTCTACCGTGATCAAAGAATCAAGCAAATTATAAGATAAGTATAGTGAATTTTGATCTTTTCTATAATTTCTCAATGATTCTCTCTTCTCAACCCCTCTCAAGCTTGAGAAGCTTAATTGATATGGTTTTTGAAATGCTATTGAAGTTAATTAATTAATGATAGTAAAGAACTACATAAAATTCTACTTATATTTAATTCTAATGGTCTTTCTCTCTCTCACTTAAGAAATGGTCATACTCATGACCCTTTTCAATCCAAATGAAGCTTTTCATAAGGCTTTTTCTTAATCCAAGATTAAGCTATGCTTGAGGCCAAATTAATGGCTTTTTACTATGCTTTTAGTTTATGTATATTGATGATTCAATCCATTATGGATTGATGATCCAATTAGAGACCATTCTAATTATTTCCTTAATGATAAGCCTTATCCCTTAGAAAAAATTGAGATTTATCAGTCATAGTAGCGGAGCTATGGCAAAATTTTTATAGAAATTACGCATAAAATAATTTCATTCAAAGCATAAAAAGAGGACTTTCTACCATATTCTAGGAACTATCATCCTAGATTAATTAAAAGAATTTCATTATGAATGGAGATGTGGATATATGCATGTAGATATAGATGTATAGATGTAGATGTGAATGGAGATGTGGATGTATGCATGTAGATGTAGATGTATAGATGTGGATGTGAATGTGGAGGTGGATGTATGCATGGAGATGTGGATGTATGCATGTAGAAGTAGATGTATAGATGAGGATGTAAATGGAGATGTGGATGGATGCATGTAGATGTAGATGTATAGATGAGGATGTAAATGGAGATGTGGATGGATGCATGTAGATGTAGATGTATAGATGTAGATGTGAATGGAGATGTGGATGTATGCATGTAGATGTAGATGTATAGATGTAGATGTGGATGTGGAGGTGGATGGATGCATGTAGATGTAGATGTATAGATGTAGATGTGAATGGAGATGTGGATGTATGCATGTAGATGTAGATGTATAGATGTAGATGTGGATGTGGAGGTGGATGTATGCATGTAGATGTAGATGTATAGATGTAGATGTGAATGGAGATGTGGATGTATGCATGTAGATGTAGATGTATAGATGTAGATGTGAATGGAGATGTGGATGTATGCATGTAGATGTAGATGTATAGATGTGGATGTGAATGTGGAGGTGGATGTATGCATGGAGATGTGGATGCATGCATGTAGAAGTAGATGTATAGATGAGGATGTAAATGGGATGTGGATGGATGCATGTAGATGTAGATGTATAGATGTAGATGTGAATGGAGATGTGGATGTATGCATGTAGATGTAGATGTATAGATGTAGATGTGGATGTGGAGGTGGATGGATGCATGTAGATGTAGATGTATAGATGTAGATGTGAATGGAGATGTGGATGTATGCATGTAGATGTAGATGTATAGATGTAGATGTGGATGTGGAGGTGGATGTATGCATGTAGATGTAGATGTGGATGTAGATGTGGAGGTGGATGTATGCATGTAGATGTAGATGTATAGATGTGGATGTGAATGTGGAGGCAGATGTATGCATGTAGATGTAGATGTATGCAGGTGAATGTGAATGTGGATGTGGATGTATGCATAGAGATGTGGATGTATGCATGTAGATGTGAATGTACGCATATAGATGTGGATGTATGGATGTGAATGTGCATGTAGATACGGATGTATGGATGTGGATGCATGAATGTGCATGTAGATGTGGATGTGAAAATAGATGTATGGATGTAGATATGGATGTATGGATGTGAATATATGATATGTGATGTGAAGGAATCTGAAGTGATGAGATGGAAAATGATATGATGGGATGAGTATACATATAAATGGAATATGGAATAAGTAATGTAGATTGATGAGGGATAATGTGGAAAAATGAAAGTTGAAATAGAAATTGTATTGTAAACTGTTTGTAAATGCTGTTTGTAAATGACTGTTTTATGTCAAGAATGCTGGGGGAGCATTTTCACCATCTTGTGATTAAGGTCGTGGAGACCTAACTGATAAAGTTGCAACTGCTGACGGAGAGTCAATGAAGGACGTCTCGCGTAGCAAGGTCGGCCGAGGTCTTGACCAGCCTCGGTGCGATTAAAATGGTGAGCTTCTGGTACGGTGGATGAGGGGCCAAGGAAGCGGCCTATGAGTGAAGCGCTAGGTCACCTGCGAAGGATCCTAGAGGGTGCTGACCATACGGTGCTCGGGCTCTGGGTCGCCTAGGATACCCACGCATGCGTCGAGGAAGATATTGGAACAAGAGTAGGAGTTGTTTTCTGAAATCGGGCATGGATCTGGTTGATTGACCTTGCTGGTCTTCAATGGATGAGTCCATGGCTCTTTATATGGATCTGTTGGTTGATCTTGCTGATTTTCAACAAAAGTCCATCTTGATAAGTGATTATATTGCCGAGTATTATGGGCTAGGGATTAGGAAACGGCCCCTGAGTGGACAGGTGGTGAGCGTCCTAGTTGCCAATGATGCCATAGATACTCTGATGAAGGAATGATGGGAAAATTAAGAATCAACTGGATAAATTGGAAGATGGTGATCAGTGATACTATGGTTTTATTAAAGGATTGTTTTAAACTGGTTGAATCTGTGAAAAGGCAATTTCATATTGGGTGTGTGAGTGGTGTGACTAGTTTTATTTTTGCATGAACATCCGGCTAGGGGGCCTTGGAACTCTTTTCCTTGGTACCCGGGACAAAACCTAACCAAATTCTTAATTGGATCCCATCACTACAGTGGTTAGGCGGTTGGCTAACCCATGGGATCGGTTGGGGTTAGGCTGGACTGATGGATCCGTAAATCGAGACTCAAACTTTTATTTTTACGATAGAAAAAATAAATCCCGGACAGTAATTGTTCTATGGATAGGAATCAACGGCTGTGCCTCTTGAATGGGGAAAAAAGCGTTGATCCCAATGATCCAAGTGCAAGTTTCTTCCTTGAACTGACCAAGTATCTTATAGATGTAATTGGATCATCTCGATCAGAAATGATCTTGACTACGTTAGAGTAAAAAGTTATCCTGGTGGAATCGCCCGTGCTTTCCGGTAAAGGAAGTTTTTTTGGGTTCGGTTTTGGAACAACCGACGGATTAGTCTCTTATCCGGATATCCATGGGTGAGGCCCCGAGTGTGGGACCCCTGTCCCGCGCGAGAAGTGCTACTTCCGCTGCCAGTACCCCGAATCCGTTGCTCGGTGGGAACAGGGATCTTAAGATGAATTGGTTAATAAAGATCAACTGAGAAGACAAATATGTCAAAAATTTATCAAGAAACACAAAAAGGTTATAACTGTGTGATATAATTCATACAATTTGATATTCAAACTGAAATTCATAATTTGGTAATTGGTTCTTCAGATGGAAGTACCGCAATTATATAGAATCCCTGACTTGCTTGAGGCCTAGACATGATAGTATTTACCTTATAATTCCAAGGACCGTGACTACCCGTATATACCGAGAGTATACTGCAGCTCTTTACTGACAGTATATACGAGTAAATCTAAGACTTGAAATTATAAGCGTTAATGCTATCTAGATGATGATTTCGAATGTGATTGATATGATTTTTAATTCTGTTTGAGAATGGATGAATTGATTTGGATTCTGATTGAAAAATGATGATTTTTAAAAATTAGTTGAAATATAATGAAACCACAATGAGGGGGAATGGGACGAGTCCCTGTGATGATATTCATAACTAGAATGATGATAATGAATTCAGCAAATCACTATGAGGTTAGTGGGTTGTGCTGTTAGATTGCTATTGTTAATACTTGACCGGTAGATCAAGTTAAGGGATGTCAAATTGAGAACTTGCTTGACTGAAATTTCCGTGGAGGAATGTTCCGAAGGAAACTTTTCGGTCTAATGGACCATTATCATGTTAAAGATATGAATGACATGATCTGAATGAATTGTTATTTAATGATGAGTTCTATATAAGGGATATTTATCCCAGTGTTCTGTTGGGTTGACCAGAATATAACGAACCCCAGAATAAAATTGGATCTTAAGAAAAAGAGCTGTCCTCTACCTTGCGAGATGAGGACATCTCGTTAAGTGGGGTAGAATGTAAGATTCCTCCCCAGCCTTCGAGGTATACAGGAGTAAGAATCTCCCTTTCTGATCTTATAATTATTCCCTCTCTAAAATAAAAGAAAGTTTCTGTTTAAAAAAAGGAAGACCCTTTTCCTAGAATACTTCTCAGGAGTCCCTCCTATTTTAAGGATTTAGAACAATGAGTTCAGAAGTGAGAATCGGTGTTTTGGATACCAAGGTTTTGGTTTTCATTCGAGTACGGCTCAAAAGAAGTTCTTTATCTCTTGGGGAGTATAAGAAGTTATCCCCCAGATATTGTGACCTTATATCTGAATTCAATGAAAGTAGGTGACTTAGCCTACAAGTTTCTTTTATCTCCTCATCTCAAAATTCTTAATGCCTTCTATAGAAATGTGTCAAACTCAAATCATGGAAAGACGGTAAAACTTCAGTGGCAAGTTACCGTTGGCTTCTAGGTTACGCTAGCTCCTTCCTTTATATAAGTTGTAACTTTACTTGTCGCTCACAGTAATCTTACTCCCATCAATCTCCTTTCCTTCTTAATCTCCTTCATGGCTTGGCAACAGGAATTAGTTTTATCCCTGATGATTTCTCACCTTCAAGACGCAAGAGAGTCTGTGAAGAAAGACTTTATAGAACAGTATGAGCGCTCACTTTTTCCTCACCTAGGAACTTCTGTAGCGCAGACCAAATGGCAGACCTATCAAAACATAACTAGGGTAACACCTTGGGGTCAGCAACACTTTCGTAACAATGTCCGCTTGGCCATGGTTATTGAAGCTTTGGGTTTGGGTCCCCGATACTACTGCGTCATGAGATCAAGGCATCTTGGGTTTTCTGAGCGGGTCTTCTTACTGGCGTGTTTTCTTCCTATTGAGAAGATATGCCTTTATCCCATTTTTGGCTTGCCTCTCAGAGGTCCTTTTGTTAGATCACCTCATACCACTGAGACAGGTGCGGCAATAACCAGCAGAATCATTCCCATAGATGAGTTACCCTATACTTGTGCAGCTTGTGAGTACTGCTTTTGTGACCATATGATGGACGGGCTTATGGAAGTTTAAAGAGTTCTTCTATCTTTACTGTATAAGTTTCGAGAATGAATAAAGTTTAAATCTTGTTCTATCTTGCTTTCTTTAAGACTTTTCTTGGTGGTTAATCTTGATTAAAATTTTTCTCTAAGTCTCATATTCGTGCATCTTGCGAAATTATCCCAGTTTGCGAGATGAGGACATCTCGCATTTTTTTAAGTGGGGTAGAATGTAAGATTCCTCCCCCAGCCCCTTTTTGATGTCTAGTATCTTCCCCTGTAATCAATCCCTCTTCAGAAATATAAAGACCTTGTTTCTAACTGTTTTAGCCTAGAGAGAGAAAATTATTCTAGAGAGAGAATATTCAAATTATGAATATTTTTGGATAGAAAAATAACTCATCTTATTAAAATAAGTTTCCCTGAAACAGAAATTCAAATATAATTTTCCAATGTGCAATTGGAATTAATTGGAAATGGGTATAAAGAACCTTAGTCTAAGGGTCTAGATTTTCATAAATTTTTGGATTATGGTCCAATTAAGGTTCCTATGGGCCAATAGCATCAATCCATGTGTAGGGAGGAGATAAATCCAATTTGTAAAAGAAGATACCCAAAAATGAGTAAATGCTCACACAAGATGAAGAGTTAAAAATGTACAAGGTTTATTAGTAAAAAACTATGAGCAATAAAATTTTGACACATATGTAAGAAAGGGGAGTTCTTTAAAGAAGGTGCATATTTCACATAAGATGAAGAGTTGAAAATGTACAAGGTTTATTAGTAAAAAACTATGAGCAATAAAAATTTGACACATATGTAAGGAAGGGGAGTTCTTTAAAGAAGGTGCATATTTCACATAAGATGAAGAGTTGAAAATGTACAAGGTTTATTAGTAAAAAACTATGAGCAATAAAATTTTGACACATATGTAAGGAAGGGGAGTTCTTTAAAGAAGGTGCATATTTCACATAAGATGAAGAGTTGAAAATGTACAAGGTTTATTAGTAAAAAACTATGAGCAATAAAATTTTGACACATATGTAAGGAAGGGGAGTTCTTTAAAGAAGGTGCATATTTCACATAAGATGAAGAGTTGAAAATGTACAAGGTTTACTAGTAAAAAACTATGAGCAATAAAATTTCGACACATATGTAAGGAAGGGGAATTCTTTAAAGGAGGTGCATATTTCACATGCTTGAATGAGTTTTAAACTAAAAAATAATGTGATATTTTTATCTCTCATCTCTCTTGAACCAAACCAAATCAAAATGGAACCAAACCGAATCAAAAAGTAACCAAACTAGGTCCAAATTCAACCAAACTGACTTGGAAAATTCTAGAATCAGTTTGTTTGGTTAGGAGCTCAATTTTTCCTATAAATAGAAGCCTTCCCTTGTTGAGAAAAATATAATGTCTTATGCATTGTTACTCTACTCTACCTAAGCCAAGAACTGTGAATTCTTTAATAATTCACTAGTTTTTGATACTTCTCTCTTTCTTCAATCCCCATTGGTGGCTCCATCAACATACTAAACCAATTGATTGGTTGGGGGCCTCTACCGTGATCAAAGAATCAAGCAAATTATAATTTAAGTATAGTGAATTTTGATATTTTCTATAATTTCTCAATGATTCTCTCTTCTCAACCCCTCTCAAGCTTGAGAAGCTTAATTGATATGGTTTTTGAAATGCTATTGAAAATTATTAATTAATGATAGTAAAGAACTACATAAAATTCTACTTATATTTAATTCTAATGGTCTTTCTCTCTCTCACTTAAGAAATGGTCATACTCATGACCCTTTTCAATCCAAATGAAGCTTTTCATAAGGCTTTTCCTTAATCCAAGATTAAGCTATGCTTGAGGCCAAATTAATGGCTTTTTACTATGCTTTTAGTTTATGTATATTGATGATTCAATCCATTATGGATTGATGATCCAATTAGAGACCATTCTAATTATTTCCTTAATGATAAGCCTTATCCCTTAGAAAAAATTGAGATTTATCAGTCATAGTAGCGGAGCTATGGCAAAATTTTTATAGAAATTACGCATAAAATAATTTCATTCAAAGCATAAAAAGAGGAATTCCTACCATATTCTAGGAACTATCATCCTAGATTAATTAAAAGAATTTCATTATGAATGGAGATGTGGATGTATGCATGTAGATATAGATGTATAGATGTAGATGTGAATGGAGATGTGGATGTATGCATGTAGATGTAGATGTATAGATGTGGATGTGAATGTGGAGGTGGATGTATGCATGGAGATGTGGATGTATGCATGTAGAAGTAGATGTATAGATGAGGATGTAAATGGAGATGTGGATGGATGCATGTAGATGTAGATGTATAGATGTAGATGTGAATGGAGATGTGGATGTATGCATGTAGATGTAGATGTATAGATGTAGATGTGGATGTGGAGGTGGATGGATGCATGTAGATGTAGATGTATAGATGTAGATGTGAATGGAGATGTGGATGTATGCATGTAGATGTAGATGTATAGATGTAGATGTGGATGTGGAGGTGGATGTATGCATGTAGATGTAGATGTGAATGGAGATGTGGATGTATGCATGTAGATGTAGATGTATAGATGTGGATGTGAATGTGGAGGTGGATGTATGCATGGAGATGTGGATGTATATATGTAGAAGTAGATGTATAGATGAGGATGTAAATGGAGATGTGGATGGATGCATGTAGATGTAGATGTATAGATGTAGATGTATAGATGTAGATGTGAATGGAGATGTGGATGTATGCATGCAGATGTAGATGTATAGATGTAGATGTGGATGTGGAGGTGGATGGATGCATGTAGATGTAGATGTATAGATGTAGATGTGAATGGAGATGTGGATGTATGCATGTAGATGTAGATGTATAGATGTAGATGTGGATGTGGAGGTGGATGTATGCATGTAGATGTAGATGTGGATGTAGATGTGGAGGTGGATGTATGCATGTAGATGTAGATATATAGATGTGGATGTGAATGTGGAGGCGGATGTATGCATGTAGATGTAGATGTATGGAGGTGAATGTGAATGTGGATGTATGCATCGAGATGTGGATGTATGCATGTAGATGTGAATGTACGCATATAGATGTGGATGTATGGATGTGAATGTGCATGTAGATGCGGATGTATGGATGTGGATGCATGAATGTACATGTAGATGTGGATGTGAAAATAGATGTATGGATGTAGATATGGATGTGAATATATGATATGTGATGTGAAGGAATCTGAAGTGATGAGATGGAAAATGATATGATGGGATGAGTATACATATAAATGGAATATGGAATAAGTAATGTAGATTGATGAGGGATAATGTGGAAAAATGAAAGTTAAAATAGAAATTGTATTGTAAACTGTTTGTAAATGCTGTTTGTAAATGACTGTTTTATGTCAAGAATGCTGGGGGAGCATTTTGACCATCTTGTGATTAAGGTCGTGGAGACCTAACTGATAAAGTTGCAACTGCTGACGGAGAGTCAATGAAGGACGTCTCACGTAGCAAGGTCGGCCGAGGTCTTGACCACCCTCGGTGCGATTAAAATGGTGAGCTTCCGGTGCGATTAAAATGGTGAGCTTCCGGTACGGTGGATGAGGGGCCAAGGAAGCGGCCTATGAGTGAAGCGCTAGGTCACCTGCGAAGGATCCTAGAGGGTGCTGACCATACGGTGCTCGGGCTCTGGGTCGCCTAGGATACCCACGCGTGCGTCGAGGAAGATATTGGAACAAGAGTAGGAGTTGTTTTCTGAAATCGGGCATGGATCTGGTTGATTGACCTTGCTGGTCTTCAATGGATGAGTCCATGGCTCTTTATATGGATCTGTTGGTTGATCTTGCTGATCTTCAACGAGAGTCCATCTTGATAAGTGATTATATTGCCGAGTATTATGGGCTAGGGATTAGGAAACGGCCCCTGAGTGGACAGGTGGTGAGCGTCTTAGTTGCCAATGATGCCATAGATACTCTGATGAAGGAATGATGGGAAAATTAAGAATCAAGTGGATGAATTGGAAGATGGTGATCAGTGATACTATGGTTTTATTAAAGGATTGTTTTAAACTGGTTGAATCTGTGAAAAGGCAATTTCATATTGGGTGTGTGAGTGGTGTGACTAGTTTTATTTTTGCATGAACATCCGGCTAGGGGGCCTTGGAACTCTTTTCCTTGGTACCCGGGACAAAACCTAACCAAATTCTTAATTGGATACCATCACTACAGTGGTTGGGCGGTTGGCTAACCCATGGGATCAGATGGGGTTAGGCTGGACTGATGGATCCATAAATCGAGACTCAAACTTTTGTTGTTACGATAGAAAAAATGAATCCCGGACAGTAACTGTTCTATGGATAGGAATCAACGGCTGTGCCTCTTGAATGGGGAAAAAAGCGTTGATCCCAATGATCCAAGTGCAAGTTTCTTCCTTGAACTGACCAAGTATCTTATAGATGTAATTGGATCATCTCGATAAGAAATGATCTTGACTACGTTAGAGTAAAAAGTTATCCTGGTGGAATCGCCTGTGCTTTCCGGTAAAGGAAGTTTTTCCGGGTTCGGTTTTGGAACAACCGACGGATTAGTCTCTTATCCGGATATCCGTGGGCGAGGCCCCGAGTGTGGGACCCCTGTCCCACGCGAGAAGTGCTACTTCCGCTGCCAGTACCCCGAATCCGTTGCTCGGTGGGAACAGGGATCTTACATATCATTTGTTGTTGCTCCTCTAGATTAGTGGCACTAGATGTAGATTGTATGACTTCTAACCAACCTACATGGTATGTGTAACCCGTGTATAGGTCAGTCAGAGTCTCCGTGTGTAGATCATATTCCCAATTTTTATTGAGAAATATCCCATCTAGACTCGGCGTGCCAAACGGTTCTCTTGAAGTGGACGCAATGTCACTTCTTATGGATTGACTTCTAGGGACCTCTACTTTAGGAAGAGCGTTAGAAGGTGGTAGCTCAGTAGGGTCTTCATTAAACGAAGTGGGTAGAATATCCACATGGACACTCTTTGGGAGGGTAGGGTCTACATGAGATGTGAATGGCAAATCTACTACCCCTCCTTCCTCGTTTACTTCGCTTGTCGCATGTTCAGAGCATGTAGCTCTACTAAAGGTCTCTATTAGACAACTAAACATGCTAGATCCGGGTTGTGGGGCCCAAACTGGCATGTTTTGGCTTGCTTCCTCAGAGTTCTTGGTAGGGTGCCCTTCCATGACCTCAGAGTTAGAGGACGAGTCACTAGCCGCTATTCGTGGATCTTGGGTTGCACTTCCTTGGGTTCCAACTGAAGGCCAAGATGCTAACGTGGAGGGATGGTGTGAGCCTGCGTAAACTCAAACGCTTTCTAGTTGCTCAGACTCTAGCACCCGACCAAACCGTAGATGCATGTGCGTTGGCAACTACCCTTGAAGCCCACCCAAGTGGTTTCTCGGGTGTTTTGCACCCCGTTTTTACTTGTTTTTATATTATTTTTAACCCGTTTTTAACCCCCTTACTTATGGTCGATCCTGAACTAGGGCATGTGATAGCTCAAGACGAGCGTATCGTTCAAAGGGTCCTAGCGTGCTTTCAGCACACTGTTTGCCTATCCAGAGCTCCCGTACTCACTCCACTCCTTGGGGGTGGACTACATATAGAGCTCCACTTCCCTTAAGCTTTCACTTGAAAGAAAGCTAGGAGGCTCACTCTCCTATATATATATATCAAAAGACCGAGGCCGGGGTCGGGGTCATTTGGGGGTTTTTTCTTTTCAAAACTTTTTTCTCAAAATAAAACTTTCTTTCCTCTCCTCATGGGTTTTGGTTTTTTTTTTAATATATTTTTTTTATAATTTTTATAAATTTTTTTCCAGAAAATATTTTCAAGGGTTTGCGCTTTGGCTGACGCCTTGCTGCTCCCACACACGCTGCAGAGTGGAGCTGCAAGTGCAAAAAGCTTCGTCCGTGTTCACATACACACACACAACGCAGAAAACAGAACGCACACATGCTGTGCATAGGCCCGAGATATAACCAGGTAGAACGAATTGCAGAAAACGAATTGTAGAAAACGAAAATGTCAACACCATACACACATTCACACTTCTCTATGTCTTTCCTACAGTACAAATTTCACTTCACGCAGAAGCTTGAGCTGCAAACTGGAGCTTGGTGGAGGGCATTTTCCCGGCAGCGGTGCCAAAAATGTGCGCTTTTGCCGCACGAGTCGGAGCTGGGGACTTGCCGAACACCGTATGCGAGCCACGAATGGCTGCAAGCATACAACCAGAAACTAGCAAGCTCAAACAGGAAGCAAAGGTGTGTCACTCACACCGCACAAATCGTCGGATTCTCGCGTCGCACTGAAGAAGGAGCCGCCGTCGCCGCTCTACCGCCTCGCCACCGCCGTGCCGCCACACAGTGCTCGATCACTCTCTCTTTCTCTCTCTCTCTCTCACACACACGCAGGAGAAGGGGACCGAGAAGATAAGGCAAGAGCACACTTTGTGAGAATGAGAGTTTTAGGGTTACATTTGACTCTTATATGAAACCTAGCCGTTCACACATGGGCGCCCACACATGGCCGGCCGATCCTAACCCTTATCCTGCTAATATTCAAGGTGCGCCTCTCATCGGCGATCACCCAATCCCTTTATCCTTTACATGTGGTGACAAGCCCGGCCCATGACTCAGAATACTTAAATTAATTACATGACGTAAAACGTAGTACATCTCCATGTCCGTCTCATAGGTTAACAAAAACATTGTTTAGAATTAATCCAAACAGAAATAACTACTAATACGAGGTACAATTGTATTAATAATATACGAATAATCCGCATCAATCTAATGTTAGTACGAGAAAACATACTTCAACATTGAATAACCCTTGAAAATATTAAATTCTCGAGAAAAAAAATTATCATGTTTTTTTCTAAATTTTTCCAAATTTTATAGGGCCTCAAAATACGATAATTTTAAACTCCACCGAACCTATCTTATGGCATTCCAAACCTATATTCTTCCAGAAAGTTTTTAGCAATTAGATTTGCCAAAATACCATTGATATTTTAAAAATACCAATTTTTAGGATTTTTAAAAATAATTTATAGAATATTCGTTATTTCTCATGAGATTCCCATCGTTCACAAAATTTCTGATTCCGCCCGACAATTCTCAAATCCAATGAAAATTTATATTTTTTATGTGTTTTCTAATTTTTTGGGCCAAAAATATATTTTTAAAGGAATTTGAATGGTGGTGTGCCCGAATGGACACACCACATGCCAAACACCAACCCCACATTTTTAAAATAACCTTTGTCTAGTTTTCCACTAATTTTCAGGGATTTTTTGAAAATTTTAATTTACCCTAAACGCATTTACAATACGAACGATCAAAAAATTTCGGAATCCCAACGGTTTTCCTGGAATACAGAGAAAGCCAACAGTTTCGGGAAAATGAAAAGACAAAAAAAAATCGAAATGTGAAGGGTCAAAAGTTTCCGAAATCCGAAAGGTCAAAAGATTTTCCAGAATTCGGAAAGCCAAAAGGTTTCCCGGGAATGTGGAAAGCCAAGAGGTTTTAAGATAAAAAATTTCAGATTTTTTTTCTTCAAATTCATATTTTCTCCCCCCTTTTTTAGAGCTTTTGTTTTTTTCAAGCTTTGAAAAGCTTTCTTTGCATTTTAAAAAAAAAGTCTTTTTTATATATAATTTTTTAAATCTTAAAAAAACAAAGCTTTTTATTAAACCCTACAAAATATTTTTTATAAAGGGGGGGTGTTTTTCCGCCCGGGGGCTGCTGGGCCGTGCCCCCCCTCCCGGCGTGTGCGAAATACAAAGAGTGAGAGGAGGTTGATTCTCCTCTCCATCTTCTCTCCTCACTCTTCTCTCTTCTGCATCAACTCCACTCCATTCTCTCTCCACCCTCTCCTTCTCTATTAGAGAGGAGGTTGATTAACTTTTTAATTAATCTTTTTTTGATTAATCATAATTAAAAGCTAATTATGATTAAAAATTAATCAAATTATGCCAACTAAAAGGCGTTCACACGACGGGTGGGAGGAAAATAGAAGAGAAAAATCAGATTTGAGAGGCGAAGAGGGTCCCACGCACATGGGAGAGCATTTCATGCATCAACATGATGCCCCCTACTGCATTTCAGTACAAATTGGCAGAAATTTGATAGCATACCTGCGGAAAAACCTACAAAAATGTATAAGAAATACAATTTTAACCATAAAAATACTCAAAAAATTTCTGAAAAATTAGAAAAAATTTCCCAAAAACTCTAAAAAATTAGGGAATCCATTCTTCCAAAAGTATACACAAAAAAATATGTGGTATTTTTGTAAAAATTTTTATTAATACTTATTTTAAACCACAAAAATAGAAAAAAATAGCATTAAACTTACCAAATTCCCTCGCAACATTGATTTGTCCATTGAATAGTAGTAACACGAGTTCCAATCGTGATATCGACAATCCACGTGCAAATAATCAACACAAATCAAGAAAATAATATTTTTGTTTAGTAAATAATAAAATTTACTTCAAAAAATATAAAAAATTATAATAAAGAAGAAAAATAACAACAATTAACTAGAGATTCCTCTGATACCACTCCTAAAATCCTAAGATCTCTCTAGATAATTGTTATGCATAAACATGCATAAATCAAGCATAAACTCATCCACCCGACCACCCTCGAGCCCAAGGGATGCACACATGAAATATAATGAAATACATCATACCTTTACCTTGATGTCCATACCATCAAGAGGTATAACTCCAATCCAATAGCATGTAGCTATAGTGTGAAATGGTAGGTGAGTAGATATGATCCTCTACACAAGAGACCATAGCCTAAGCCTCCAATCCCCCCTTGAGTGTGCCCCATGCCCGTATTATATATAAGAGGGCCCTCAAGTGACTCTTGACTCTCCATTTCCCATGTGTGACCCTTGGATGCCTGACCCTAACCTTAACCCTTAAGGTTAATCCTAACCCATGCTCCACTAGAGCTTGTTCCCATTCTCCCATGCTCACAAGCCTAATGTGGGTTAGCCTCCTAGTATATGCACACATAATGTGCATATAAAATACTTCCCCTCACTCAAAACATTGCACTCTTGCAATGAAAAGAAGGAGAACTGCACTGAACAATCTCAACCGACTCCCAAGTCGAATCCTCTATTTTCCTATCTTTCCACCTAATTTTAACCTCACGGATTAATCAACTACAAAGTTTTCTTTCCGTGAATTCAAGTACCTTATTAGGTTCATGTGGAACATAGGATAATTCTTCGACTTCAACGAGTTCTTGAGGAGTAACTGTGTTATCCTCACTTCCTAGTTTCCCTTTCAATCTATTGATATAAAAGACTAGATGAACTCTAACATGTGGAGGTAG
This sequence comes from Cibotium barometz, assembly GCF_041138505.1. NCBI lineage: Eukaryota > Viridiplantae > Streptophyta > Polypodiopsida > Cyatheales > Cibotiaceae > Cibotium > Cibotium barometz. The sequence continues at coordinate 37,017,625 of NC_141094.1, forward strand.
TTTTTAGTTCATACGCAATTGTGCCAATTCGATGTATAACTCGAAATGGACCACAATATCCAGTAGATAATTATTGACAAAGTCTGAGAATCTTTAGGAACATTAAAATAAACCAACGCTCCTAGTTCAAAAGACCAAGTTGAGCATACTCTACTAGCATAGAACCGATAGAATCTCGAGCTTCGGTCAACATTTCCTGCATATCATGCAAGAAATCCCTCGATGCATCAAGCTCGATGTCCTTAAGTCTGACATCAATAGGTGCCCTGGGTTGATAGCCATACATAAGCATGAACGGACTAAAACCAAAAGCCATATATTTAAAATCCTTAAGTATGACGTCAATAGGTGCCCTGGGTTGATACCCATACATAAGCATGAACGGACTAAAACCAAAAGCCATATATTTAAAGCAAGAAATCCCTCGATGCATCAAGCTCGATGTCCTTAAGTCTGACATCAATAGGTGCCCTGGGTTGATACCCATACATAAGCATGAACGGACTAAAACCAAAAGCCATATATTTAAAATTGTTATACGCAAATTCCATCATTGGAATATATTTTTTCCGATTTGATGCGCTTTTCCAGAGACATACACGAAGCATATCCTCTACAATCTGATTCATATGCTCTGTTTGCCCATCAGACTGCGGATGATCATAGGAATTCATACTCAAAGTAGTTTCCTCGTTTTGTAAACCATTCGGAATAAAGTAGGGAAACATGGCATTATAACAGCAAGAACCTAGTATCCATCAAACAGCCCGATGTACCCACATCTGTTCATGGAATTATCGACATCTCAAGTTACCCATATCAACATCATAGAGAGTCATCAACGTCTCGATGAGTCACATATGTCCATCCATAGACCACAGGTTGATTGTATAAATCACCTAAAGAATCAAATTAGAGAAAGAAATGCCAACAAAGGAAAAATCCAAATTTCCTTAATCCGAACACAACAAGATAAACTCGTTGATCTCTAAAGAAAGAGATTTCAACAAGTAAAAATGCTGACGAGATTACACTCATCAATATAGGTAGGCTATAGATAAAAGAAGTTTATCTAGAGAATGCCCACACAACAACTTTAAATGAATTCAGAAAATGAGATTGTCTTTGAATGTTGCGGTCAACATGCTAAGTGATGTAAGCAAAGCAACAATCTTGAGCCCAAATTATCCCATAAGATAATATATGTGAGGGATCGCTAGCGTCCCATACCACCATGATACCACCCATACATACCTTAACAATTTGAAACTCCCTAGTGTACCGTCTAGGAAAAATGAATAAAAATCTTGTATAATAGGAATAAGATGGCCTTATCCCAAACTTTCACATTCTAAAATTTGTCTCTATATTCCTGAGACCACATCAAGGAATAACTCTTTCTGAGTACATCATTAAAAAATAATTTTGAATTATTGGCGCCTTTCTAATGATAACTACCCAATAAACTCAATAAAGTTAGGGTAGAAAAATAACAATTCACCTAGATATATTAGCAACTAGGTATCTAAGTTGGAATATGTACAAAAGTACAAGCAATATAATCCAAAATTATGTGCAAAAAACGAAGGCAAATGCTACACTCAAAGCACATGAACTTATCCAAAAGATCAAAAGATCCTTATAAAACCATGGATAAAAGCATAGAAGCTCCTCGAATCCATGAAAACCATAGTTGATGTAGATAATTTGTGAGAAGAAATGGTACCGTTTCATATTCACTATGATAGTAATGAGAAAATTCAATTAAACTATCAAAGTTGGAGATCGAGATAAATGAATATTTTATTCCTCCTAAGAAATTCATGTTTTAGAAATCTGTAAGCAAATATTCATCGAATGAAATTTAGAGAAAGAGAAATTGAAATAGTACCTTTCGAGAAAGATAGTTTAGGAAGAACCTTTCTAGACCCAAACTCTGATTCAGACTATTGACCAACACCTAATTCCTTCATCAATGATGATGTGCTCAGTTCAGGAAAAATACACTCAAAACACCCACTGGATCTGAATCTAGTTAAGACTTTTGATTTTGATCTGAGGATCAAGTTAACAGAATTCGACGAACTCTGTTTGGAATTCAGACCTGGATCTAGAAATATTGGGATACGAGTTTAAGATTTATTCATGGTATTCAAACAAAATCAAAACTAAAAACTTGCATAGAAACCCTGTTTTCTTAAAGGACTGTCTTATGCCAGAATGCTGGAGGGAGCATTTGGCATATATGTTTATCTAAGGGAAGTTCGGTTGCAACAGCTGGCAAGGAGTGTTCAAGGGACAACTCACGCGGCAAAACTTGCCGAGGTCTTGACCAATCTCGGTATGGTTAAAATGGTGTGCTTCCGGTACGATGGACAAGGGCCGACGAAGCGGTCCCTGAGTGAAGTGCCAGGACACCTAAGGAGGATCCTGGAGGGTTCTGACCAGGTGATGCATGGGCTCACAGTGCCGAGGACCAGGGATTTCACTGACGTAAACGAAAACATGTGAACATGTTAATAACATATATTAATAACACAAAAAATCTTGTGATCACATGTTATATTCACAAAGCTTTCACAAGGGCCTAAAAAAATTATATTTGTCGGGCATAAAAAATCTTCTTAGGTGGCCACTGACCTACTATTATGTGAAGATGGTAGCATGAGAACATGTGAATAGCTTATTCCCATGTGTAGCCAAGCTTTTAAGGGGTTCCCAAATGGCAAGTGACCTGTTATTTTGTGAACGGTAACATGAGAACATGTGAATAACTTGTTCACATGTGTTATTATCACAAAAAATCTTGTGATCACGTGAATATTAAATCCCTGTCTCGAGGACACCCATGCGTATGTCGTGGAAGATATATATGTATGGTGACGAAATGATTATTGTAATCTATTACTGGATCTCGTTGTTAACCAACTGGTCCCAACGGAGAGTCGAGAGTGGTACTGTTTTTGTGAAACAGAGGATTGAATGAAAATTTTGAGTTATGAAATTTTGAATTATGAAATCTGTGATCGTATCTGTATTATCAATGGATTTTTATATTAAAGTTTTAAAAGGAGGAGTGTGTGCGTATCTGTTTTCTAAAGCTAAAGTTAAGAAAGGCAATTCAATTATGGGTGGGTGAGTACTTGTTTGGATCTACCGATTCCAGTGGGGCAGGGTGGTGGCTAACCCATGGGCTGGATGGAGTTAGGCTGGAATCAGTGGAGTTTTAATAATCAAACTGAAAAATCTTAGGATTACGCTAGGATCCGAGTAGATAGTTAATTCCCTGATAAATTTCTCGATTGAGTGGATCAACGGCTGTGCCTAATCTTGATTAGGAAAAAAGTGTTGAATTGCTCAGATGATTAAATTATATCAATGATAGTTTCCTTCTATCTGGTTTATTCAGGTGGAGGATAGTTTAGATTTTGATCTCGTTAGAAAAATTCGTGAAGAAAAATCAAAAAGGTGGAATCGTCCCCGCTTTTCGGGCATGGGAAATTTTCCCGGTTTCGGTTTTCGGAGTGACCACCAACCTAGTCTCGTGCCCGGACATCCGTGGGCGAGGCCGCAAGTGAGAAACCCTGCCCCGCGTATCAGGGGGCTGCTTCCACTGTCAGCTACCAAGAATCCGTGTGCGGAGGGGGCAGAGGGATCTCACAATAGCAATGCCAACTCTCACGGTTGCCATTCTTGCAATCGGGCTGAATGCCTCTTCATAATCAATGCCATAAATCTGCGCATAGATTTTTGCTACCAATATTGCCTTATACCTGCATATAGATTTTTGCTACGAATCTTGCCTTATACCTGCTCATCGAACCATCAACGTCATGCTTGACTATATACACACACTTACATCCAATTGCCTTCTTTTCTTTAGGAAAAGACATTAACTCTCATGCTGCATTTGTATCCAATGTTGTCATCTTCTCATTCATGGCATCTTACCATTTCTTATTGCCAAGTGTCTGTTCAAAACAAGTGGGCTCTAATTCATGTATTATTGTAACCATGTAAGCATAATGATGGGTTGTATATCCATCATATCTCAGCCTATCAACATGGTGCCTAGCCCTCGTAGACCTGTACTGTACACCTGGATCATTGCCAAGTGTCCTCAAAATAGCCCTTATACTCTTTACACTAGGAGTAACCATAGATGAAATGCTAATCTCTTCATCAAGGTTCTGCTCAGAGCCGCTAGAGTCACCATCCACATATGAGGACAGATCAAGCACAAAAGGTTAATCTACCTTTTCCTTTCCTCTGCATGATACATGTGTGCCTACATCTATCCTCAACCTATCTGACCATGGGCTAACATTGGATCCACTCCTAGAGGACTCTCCAGGTCCAGTAAGCACCTCCATGTGGTGAAACAAGATCGAGGAGTATGTTTTTATCATTGGATTTTAGATATCCAAAATTTTTCACTTTATGTGAAAAAGACAGAGGGATCATGCTATTAGTCATCTATGTGGATGACTTGATTATCACTAGTGAGATAGTGATGTTGGCATACATGATGTTCAGAGGATTTTGAAGTAAATGTTTGAGAAGAAGGATTTAAGTGAGCTATGATATTTCTTAGGCATAGAGGTGGTGAGATCACCTCATGGCATTTTGTTATTTTTGCAGAGGCAATATGGCTTGGACATGTTGTCCAAGTATGGTATGATAGGTTGTAAAACTTTTTCAGTGCCATTGAAGTAGAGCACAAAACTTTTCATAGATACATGTGAGCTTTGGCAACTAGATAATGTGCATAGTTGCCTTGCTGCAACTTTCCACTTTTAATGTCATTCTGCCTTTTATAGCAGTCTTTTGCCTTATGCCCTAGTTTGCCACAATAATAGCACTCTGCTATTTGGATTCTGATTTCTCTGCAAACCACCTTAGCCTCTTTGGCTCCCCTTGCCTCTCTAGACTAGCTTCTTCCACACCTGTGTATGATTGCTTCTATGGATCATTGGACTATTGTCTAGAATTTTGATTTCCTTATCGGCCACCACCTTGGCCTTCACCACGACCTCTACCTTTGCCTTTACCTCTATTGGAGTAGAAGGCTTGTTTTAGGATTATGTGTTCTTGATTTGTGAAGAATATTCCTCATCTAAAGACTTTTCTTCTATGATTAATATAGACACCAAGTGCCGAAATGTGGGAATATTCTCTCTAACTGCAATGGAGGTCTTGAATGGCTTGTACCCTTTGCCAAGACCATTCAAAGAGACACTTACCAAGTCATCATCTTCCACCAATACATTGATAGACCCAAGGTATTCAATAATGCACTTGATATTTAAAGCATACTCATTGATAGACTTACTTTTCTTTTTCACCAATATGCAACTCTTGTTTTAGCTACTGCAATTTTCTTGTCTTTGTGTTGGTCTTGAACATCTACACCAGGTTCTTCCATGCAATTGCTAGAGTGTTGGCATCCTATATGTGTCCTATCATCGTGTCTGTGACAATAATTGAACGCCAATACATGACTTTCCTAGCACCGTGGTTTGAGTCCTTGAATGTCTTTATGTCTGCCTGGAGTTAAGTCCATATTAGGGAATTTAGAAAAAATCCATGAATTTTGAAAAAAAAAATGATATCTTTAAATTAATTTTGATATTTTCGATCAATTTGGTAATTTCACTAAATTTGAAAGAGAAAGTGTTGCTACTCAAGCTAATAACACATATGGGTTGTTTACAAACATTGTTTAAGCTAGAGTGTGCCCAAGAAAATATCTAAAAAAAATGAAAGAAAAGTATAAAAAATAATTAAATTCTAAATACTAGGAGACTAACATATACTAACTCATAAAAAAAAGGTGACCAATATAGATCCAACTAGTACTATAATGATCTAAACTCACTAGCCTTTATCACAGTCCTCAGATGTTGCCAAACATTTCTTTGTCTTAGCACACACATTTGTTGGAATCTTAATCTTTTGTGGTACTTTTTTTCCCTTAGTGACCCATGTAAAAACTATCGTGTTTGATAGTTCCCAATGAATAGGATCCTTCTTGTTGTTACACATCTAGAATCTGTTCCAATAATCTCTATAAACCTCAACATCACTAACATTTCTCTTTTTTTATGCTGGTGCCCAATATTGTGTTAAAATCCTCTTGTATTTTTTAAATATTCTATTGGCATCTATGTTACTCTGAGTTACACCCAACCATATAAGATATATTGGTTCTGATGGTCAAATAAGAACAAAGTCTCCCTTTCTAACATTAACCATGGGCTGAAAAGATTGCTTTGGCCTTTTACTTTGTGGTCCACAATAGTGATCTTCAAGTTCCTCCAATCCTAATAATTCATCATCAATATCAATAGTTATATCATCCACATGTGTGCCTAGAGTTCTTGGCCAAAAGTTTTGATAGAAGTCTTTGTCATAGAAACTTGGTCTCTCTAGTGTCTGAACCATGGCCTCCAAATACTCAATCACTCAAACTGATGTACAAGGTGAAAGCTGGATTAGATCCTTGAACATCAGCCCATCTTTTCTAATATTTTATGTAATCCTTAATTCCTTTTATCACCTCTAAGTGATCTTTAATGTACTAAAACATTGGAACGACAATTGGAACCCCTGACAATTCTTTTTGATTGAGATTCTTCATTTTCATATTAACCTCATTTAAAATGTCCACCTGCTTATAGACATTTGGAATACCTAGTTGGGTTTCCCTAGAACCATCTGTCATGGTCCTTCTCCTGTGGAGCATCTTCTCAGACTTGTTTTGTATAAATTCTCAAATTATTGCCCTTCCTAGTTCAGTGTGATCACATGCCTTTCTTATAATCTCCTTGTTTCCATGCATTGACCTTTGTATACCATTCTCAAAGTGACCCGTGTATCTGTAAAATGTTCTAGTTCGAATACCATACATCTCATACCATTCCCTTGAACAAACTTCCATACCATTGAATGTGAAGCTATACTATCTTATCCCCACTTTGTCCACACGGCATGCCATTTCCATGGAATCATATACATAATCAGTGTTACGGAGTTGTATCATTGCATCACGATCAACAAGTTGGCAACATTTTCTCCTGCAACAATAAATTATAGCTACATGGGAAATTACATCTAGTGTTGTCCTCTTTGAATTCCCTATTATTCCCAACACTTTGGGATGCCTCTTCACCATGTAGTATCTCCTCTTCTTAGTTGGATCATCAACACATTCATCAATGAATTGGTCATCCATATAATTGGAATCCTCTTCAACAGGGAGTGCTGAACCATCCTCAAATGTGAATTTTTTAATAGGCTACCTAATGGTAATAACACAATTATTTAAAAGAGGTACTGGTGACTGGACTTCTTGGATGGCTTGATCAACCACAACACCCACATCATCTCTACCTAAAAATTCAAAACCAATAGCCTCATATGGAAAGACCAACAATATGACCCTTTTCCTAACACATTCTTCTTTGCCCTCTGACCACAACACATATTTTTCTCTCCAACTCTCACAGATTGAAATTCCATCATATGGTACTACTCTTGAATCATGTCCACCATCCATGGTTGAGACTAAAACTTCTTCAATGTAAGGTGGTACACCCAAGATCTCTAGAGAATTCTTACACCACTTGATAATGCTACCATTGCATTGACTAATTTGCTTACATCTAAAATTGGGAATGGTAGTGCAATGTCATGGTTGAAGCATTTATCACTCATCAATGCTCACAGAGACGTGGTCTTTCCCAAGTGTTTCTCCATGGCACATATCTTCCTCGTGGATTGCATGCCACCGTCACATTATTGATGATCAACTTGACACATTCTCCATGAGAAAATTGAGATGACATAAAAAATACATTATTTTAGTTCTCCAAATTAGATCAAGTATCCAAATTTAGTTAGTAGAATATATATTATAATCTATCATTAGTATCATCTTCTTTCACTCACCACTTGATAGAATTAACCAATTGTCCAAATCTATATACAATATGAATATTTTTTAGGTCACCCGAGCAGGTGGATAAATACTTTAACTCCACCGAATACGTGGACTACTCCTTTTTCTTGGATTATTAGCCAAATATTTGTACATATCCCATTCCTACTTCCAAATGCCACAACTCTCTAAATAAAAGGTCAGGTGTCCAAATCTATCTCTTAGAATTCTATCACATCTTAGTTTTATGAACCTAGCCATTTATATGTATATATCTCCCCATCCAATACCACTCAATCTACATTTGGCCAACTATCCAAATCTATATATAATATGAATTGTCTCATAAACATCTCATATGAACTAGCCAGTTTTACATACCCTCTCCCATCCAATGCTACTTCTTTAGTATTTACCTAGGTGTCTAAATCTATATCTGAATGGACACACATCATACCCTACTTTTAAGGACCTAACGATCCATATATACATCCCCCCTCTAATGCTAATTCTCTCCAAAGAATTTACCAAGTGTCCAAATCTAAGAGGGCATTAGTTTTGGACAAGTGTCCAAATCCACCTTAAAATTTGATTTCTATCACCTCCTAGTTTTATAGACATAGCCACTAGTATGGCCACCCTAGTTTTGATCAAGTGTCCAAATCTACCTCTAACATGGATTTCTAACAAGGCCCTAGTTTTAGCTAAGTGTCCAAATCAATGGGGCTAATTCAAATTTCTAACAAAGGACCTAGTTTTGGCCAAGTGTCCAAATTAATGGCTAACATGGATTTCTAACAAGGCCCTAGTGTTGGTCAAGTGTCCAAATCAACTTGTACCGTGGAATTCTAGCAAGGACCTAGTTTTAGCCAAGTCTCCAAATACATGGGGCTAATAAAAATTTCTAACAAGGCCCTAGTTTTGGCCAAGTGTCCAAATAAACTTGTACCATGGAATTCTAGAAAGGCCCTAGTTTTGTGAATAAGTGTGTCCAAATCAACCTCTAACATGGATTTCGAAGAAGGCCCTATTTTTGGCCCCAACCTCTAAGATTAATTTGTAACAACACCGTAGTTTTGGCCAAGTGTCCAAATCTACCTCTAACCTAGATTTCTAGCAAGGCCCTAGTTTTGACCAAGTGTCCAAGTCTACCTCTAACATGGATTTCTAACAACAACGCCCTAGTTTTGGCCAATTGTCCAAATCAACCTTTACCTATATCAACATATATACACAAATGTAGATAAATATATATATGTTTATGTATATTTATGTGTATGTGTGTATGTGTGTATATGAGTGTATGTGTTTATGCATATATATATATATATGTATGTATGTATACATATACATACATACATAAAAATTAAATATTATATATCTTGTAAAATCCCTCTACCCCCTCCGTGCATTGGACTCCCGGTATAGCTGACAGCGGAAGCAGACCCCTCATGCACGGGGCAGGGTTTCTCACTCAGGGCCTCGCCCACAAATGTCCGGGCATGAGACTAGGCTGGTGTCACTCCGAAAACCGAAACCGGGAAAATTTCCCATGCCCGAAAAGCGGGGACGATTCCACCTTTTTGAATTTTCTTAACGAATTTTTCTAACGAGATCAAATCTAAACTATCCTTCACCTCAATAAACCAGATAGAAGGAAACTATCCTTCACCTGAATAAACCAGATAGAAGGAAACTATCACTGATATAATTTGATCATTTGAGCAATTTCAACGCTTTTTTCCTAATCAAGATCAGGCACAGCCGTTGATCCACTCAATTGAGAAATTTATCAAGGAATTAACTAACTACTCGAATCCTAACGTAATCCTAAGATTTTTCAGTTTGATTATTAAAACTTCACTGATTCCAGCCTCATCCGGCCCATGCGTTAGCCAACACCCCACCACTGGAATCGGTAGAACCAAACAAGTACTCACCCACCCATAATTGAATGCCTTTCTTAACTTTATCTTTAGAAAACAGATATGCACACACTCCTCTTTAAAACTTCCCTTAGATAAACACGTATGCCAAATGCTCCCTCCAGCATTCTGGCATAAGACACTCCTTTAAGAAAACAGGGTTTCTATGCAAGTTTTGAGTTTTGATTTTGTTTGAATACAATGAATAAATCTTAAATCCATATCCCAATACTTCTAGATCTAGGTCTGAATTCCAAACAGAATTCCTCGAATTCTGATAACTTGATCCTCAGATCAAAATCAAAAGTCTTAACTTAGTTTCAGATTCGGTGGGTGATTTGAGTGCATTTTTCCTAAACTGGGCACATCATCATTGATTGAAACTGACGAAGGAATTAGGTCTTGGTCAATAGTCTGAATCAGAGTTTGAGTCTGGAAAGGTTCTTCCTAAACTATCTTTCTTGAAAGGTAATATTTCAATTTCTCTTTTTCTAAATTTCGTTCATTGAATATTTGCTTACAGATTTCTAAACTAAACATGAATTCCTATGAGGAATAAAATAATCATTTATCTTGATCTCCGACTTCGATAGTTTATTTGAATTTTCTCATTACCATCTTAGTGAATATGAAACGGTAAAATTTTCTCTCACAAATTATCTACTTATTCATTTTTCTAATTTTTGCAAAAATTAAACAGAGGATTAAAGAGAACCCTTATTTAAATATAAAAATTCTATATGCATCTAATTATGCATAAAATCCAATTCTGATGAAAGTCACACTTTTATCATCATAAAAATCATTTATGATGAAAATCATTCTTTTAATATGAAAGAATTTCTTTTATGCATCCATTTATGCATAAAAATCCAATTCAGATGAAAATCACACTTTTATCATCATAAAAATCATTTATGATGAAAATCACTCTTTTAACATGAAAGAATTTCTTTTATGCATATGTTTATGCATACAAATCATTTATGATGAAAATCACTCTTGTAATATAAAAGAATTTCTTTTATGCATCCATTTATGCATAAAAATCATTTATGAGTGAAAATCACACTTTTAATATAAAATAATCTTTTATGCATATATTTATGCATACAAATCATTTATGATGAAAATCACTCTTTTAATATAAAAGAATTTCTTTTATGCATCCATTTATGCATAAAAATCATTTATGATGAAAATCACTCTTGTAATATAAAAGAATTTCTTTTATGCATCCATTTATGCATAAAAATCATTTATGATGAAAATCACACTTTTAATATAAAAAAATCTTTTATGCATATATTTATGCATACAAATCATTTATGATGAAAATCACTCTTTTAATATAAAAGAATTTCTTTTATGCATCCATTTATGCATTAAATCATTTACGATGAAATTCACACTTTTAATATAAAAAAATCTTTTATGCATACAAATCATTTATGATGAAAATCACTCTTTTAATATAAAAAATTTTCTTTTATGCATCCATTTATGCGTAAACATCATTTATGATGAAAATCCCACTTTTAATATAAAAAAAATCTTTTATGCATACAAATCATTCATGATGAAAATCACTCTTTTAATATAAAAGAATTTCTTTTATGTATCCATTTATGCATAAAAATCATTTATGATGAAAATCACACTTTTAATATTTAAAAAAGCTTTTATGCATACAAATCATTTATGATAAAATTCACTCTTTTAATAAAAAAGAATTTCTTTTATGCATCCATTTATGCATAAAAATCATTTATGATGAAAATAACACTTGTATAATCAAAATAAAAATTTCAATATACTTCCTTCTATGCATAGAATTTAATTCTAAGAAAGTAACACTTTTTTAATAAAATATTTTTAGTATGCATTTTTCTATACCTAGGATGAAAAATGAGATGTGATATGATGTGAATCCGGATAGAGGTGAATGAATGAGATGTGAATGTGATGTGATGTGGCATGAATCGGGATAGATGTGATGAGAATGGATGTGATGTGAATCGGGATAGATGTGAATGGATGAGATGTGATGTGAATGGATGAGATATGATGCGAATGGATGTGATGTAAATAGATGTGAATGGATGAGATGTGATGTAAATAGATGTGAATGGATGAGATGTAATGTGAATGGATGAGATGTGATGTGAATGGATGAGATGTGATGTGAATGGATGTGATGTAAATAGATGTGAATGGATGAGATGTGATGTGAATGGATGTGATGTGAATGGATGAGATGTGACTTGAATGGATGTGATGTGGATATGGGTAGATGAGAATGGGAGAGATGTGATGGGATGTAATATAATGTGATTGGATGAGAATGGATGAAGGACGATGGGAATACATATGATTGAATGTGGATTAAGCAATGTGAATTGATGTAGAAGAATATGGAATAACGAGAAATGATGTGAAACAATGTGGAAAGATGAGAGTTCATTAGAAAGTGTATTTATGACCTGTTTTTAAATGACTATTTTATGTCAAGAATGCTAGGAAAGCATTTTGCCCATCTTGTGAATGAGATTGTGGAGACCAAATAAGTGTTGAAGTTGCAACAGCGGACGAAGAGTCAAGGGAGGACGTCTCGCGTAGCAAGGTCGGCCGAGGTCTTGACCCGCCTCGATTTGATTTAAATGGTGAGCTTTCGGTACGGTGAATGAGGGACCAAGGAAGCGGCCTATGAGTGAAGCGCTAGATGACCTGCGAAGGATCCTAGAGGGTGCTGACCATACGCTGCTTGGGCTCTGGGTCACCGAAGATACCCATGCCTGCATTGACAAGGAAGAAAATGGAACAAGGAGTTAGAGTTGTTTTCTGAACTCGGGCATGGATCTGGTTGATTGGCCTTGCTGGTCCTCAACGGATGAGTCCATGGCTCTTTTATATGGATCTGTTGTGGTTGATCTTACTGATCTTCAACGGAGAGTCCATCTGGATTTTTATAAGTGAATATATTTTCGGGTACTATGAGCTAGGAACTATTGAAAAGGTCCCTGAGAAAACAGGTGTGAGCGTTCTAGTTGCCAATGATGCCATAGGTACACCGATGAAGGAATGATTGGAGATTAGAATTCAACCAGATATTTTGGAGGATTATGATCAGTGATACTATGGTTTCATTAAACGATTGTTTTAAAGTCAGTTGAATCTGTGAAACATGCAATTTCATATTGGGTGTGTAAGTGGTGTGACTATCTTGAAGTTTGCTTGAAGCGCCGGCTAGGGGGCCTGGGAACTCTTCTCCCTGGTACATGGGACAAAACATAACCAAATTCCTAAATGGATCCTATCACTACAGTGGTTGGGCGGTTGGCTAACCCATAGGACTGGATGGGGTTAGTGTGGATTGATGGATCCCTAAAATGAGACTCAATTCTGTTATGTTAAGATAGATGAAGTAAATCCTAGATAGTCCTTGTTCTATGGAAAAGAATCAATGGCTGTGCCTCTTGACAAGGAAAAACGCGATGGTCTCTATGATCCAAGTGCAAGTCTCTTCCTTGATCTGACGACCATGTAACTTACTGGTTCGGTCGGATCAGTTTGGTTAGTTAAGGCTCTTGACTACGTTAGAATAAAAATATCCTAGAAGAATCGCCCGTGCTTTCTGGGCGAGGGAAGTTTTTTCTGGTTTGGTTTTGGAATAAATCAAGGGATAAATCTCTTGTTCAGATATCCGTGGGCGACGCCCCGAGTGAGAGGCTTTGCCCTACGCAAGAAGTGCTACTTCCGCTGCTAGCACCCCCAAATTCGTCGTTGCGCAGAGCGGGCAGGGATCTTTCACACAAGCCTACGTGTCGCAGTGCACGAAAAACTCACCAAAAATGCTTTAAGCTGTCGCCTATTCAAACTTGAAAGGCTCGATGAGACCCGCCTCCTTGCAATCTACAACACGATTGTCGAAAAGCTTATTCCTAAATAGTGGTTCGACAACTAGCTGAAGGATAAATAGATGAATTCGGGCGACATGGTCCTCTTATTTAGCACAAAAAGACATATGAAAAAGCTTAAACTCTGGGGGCTAGTACCTTTTCTCGCCTCTGAAATCACACCATAGGGCGTTGTGCACATTGAAACCCTTGATGGTGTTGAGATGGCAGGATACTTCAATGGTATAAAACTTAAATGCTACTATGGCCCTCTCACTGAGGCCACCTTCAAGGCAATCTATGGTTTAAAAAAACAAACACAAGACATGAGGATATGAAAAAAACTACCCAAGAAGAGGCCAAGGAAAGGCAAGCCAAGCTGAGGCAAAAACATGTTATGGTTAACATGGCCCAAGTAATTGACTTAGAAGAGGAAGACTCGGAGGTGAACCTAGCTTGGTTGTGGTTAGGAATGACCAAATCAAGTAGCTTTGCCCAAAACTTAGCTCTTGTTTATATAGGGGCTAGTTACAATTTATTGTCCTATGAAACATGGTGTTTCCTTGTTGGGAGACCCACATTGAAAGAAAAACATGTCGTGATTACCCACGGTTACTTCACAACACATTCAATGCATCGACAAAATTGCACTTTTGTTCCACATTGGAAATAATCCCCCAGAAGGGAAGTTGTATGTGATGCCTGCTGCAGGAACTATGAGTGAAGACATCATCCTCGGTAGGGGATGGATGGGCCATAACAGATGCAACATGGGGACTGGGATGCACGGAGGGCCACCCTACAATTGGCTTCTAGCCATGTTATTGTCCTAATGACAGATAAAGAACCAGTTTCCGTCACTCCCCCATGCCATGAACTCCCACTCCGAACAACCATAAATACCCCAACACCCCACTCTTATCATTACGTTCCCCCGAAAATTAGGCCTCTCCACATGCCATCTGCACCAACGTCTCTCACACCCACACAACCACCACACACGGTGGTGGTGCGCTCTCACATGGTCAAATCACAAGCACCTACCACACCACCTTATACTAACCAAACTAACACCACTAACCATCCTAACAAATCTTCACATGGTTCCCAAGCAACTTCTTGTAGGAAAAGGCTACTATGAGGGAACATATTCATTGTGGATCCCCAAAAGGTCCCACAATCCCCCCCTCGCCAACGGGAATCCATAGTGTCTCGCCCCCAACGTAGGCCCTTCATTCACCAACCTCAAGCCTACAAACAAAATCAACACAAATATATGCGCCCTCCTATACGGACTTTTCACATGCTCCCCACTATTAAATCCAAAGGCAACGTCTCTTATACAAAAGAATTATAGCGAGAAGATTGAGGGCTATGCCTAAGCCTATTGCATAAGGGATTATGCATAATCCTATATGCATAAAGTCTATGCATAAGGGCTTATGAATAATGGATATGCATAAGGGCTATTGCATTTATAAGCCTTATGAAGAAGGCTTATGTATAAGCCTATTGCATAAGGACTTATGCATAATCCTATATACATAAAGGCTATGCATAAGGGCTTATGAATACGGGCTATGCATGAGGGCTTTGGGATAAGGGCTATAGCGTAAACCTATGCATAAGGTATGCATAAGCCTATGCATAAGGCTTATGCATAAGCCTACGCATAAGGCTATGTGTAAGGCTATGCATAAGCCTATTGACCTAACCCTAATCCCCAAAACCCAAGGCTGTAAAAACACAAAGAGAAGAATCATAAACAAAGAATGGAAAAAGAGGGCTTACCTGTTCTTTGAGAAGTCATATGATCCCCGTGGCCTGAACCCTTGGTGGTTGTTTGCTTGAATAAACTTACAAAAAAGAAACATAATAAATCAAATAGTTAGTTCATTCCAACATATTATGCATAGCCTATTGCATAAGCCTATTTCATAACCCTTATTCATAAGCCAATTGCATAGCCTATGCGTAAGCCTTATGCATAACCTTTTGCATAAGCCTATGCGTAAGCCTATGCATAAGGCTTATGCACAAGGCTTATGCATAAGCCTATGCACATCCTATTTCATAAGCCTATTGCATAAGGGTTTTGCATAAGGGCTTACACATAAGCCCATTGTATAAGCCTATTGCATAAGCCTATTTACCTGACCCTAATCCCCAGCACCTAAGGGTGAAAAAATACAAAGAGAAGAAGCATAAGCAAAGAATGGAAAAAGAGGGCTTACCTTTTCTTTCAGAAGCCTATGAAAGGATTGGCCTAAACCCTTGTTCACTTGAATAAACCTATAAAAAACAAACGTAGAAAAAAAAACCTTAGTGCATTTTAACATATTACCAAGTAGGGAGAACAAGAGGAAAAAGAGGTGAGTACCCTACACCCTACTCCTAACACATAACTAATTGAAATAAATTAGTTCATGTTTCCCTAACCCTAGCTATTTTATGCATAGAATTCTTAATAGATAATTTTGATGGAGAGCTCTCCTTTAAAGCTCTCTATTAAATCTCTATGGATAGGGCTAGGGTTAGGTCAAGGGAGAGGAAAGATAGATGAAGGGAGAAAGGAAAAGGAAAGAGAGGGGAAGGAAAAGAAAATATCACATAGAGCTATGTAGAAAATTTCAATGAAATCTTGGAATGAAAGAAAGTATCCAAGATTTCCATGAGATCTTGGGAGAAAGCAAGAAAGGGGCACTTACCTTAAAGAGAAAGAGATTATTAATGGAATAGTGTTGCGCCTGATAGTGTAGTGGGCAAAAGGATCGGTGGGAGGAGGCGGAGAAGAACCCACGATGCATGATGTGAGCACCACATTGGTATCACACGTGTGAAGGTGGCGGACTATAACCACCATAGAGTTGTGCCAAGATCAAGAAGGCACCGTTTAAAAAGAGTGACCAACTACAGCAGAGATGAATGATGCTGAGAGTAGTGTGTGCCAACTTACTACCAGTGTGATGTGTAATGAGGTATAGCTTTGCACTCGTTGTTACTTGATCCTTATTTCATGAAGCTTGTAGCATGTTGAATCTCGCAAGTGTTCATATGTACTAGGTATCAATTCTATGTTACTCTATAATTATTCTCAAATGAAATCAAGAACATACTTGCCCTTGCTTCTCTCTTTTGTGTCACATGATATTCTGGGATGTTTGAGTGTGTTGTGTTTCTTCTTAATGTACATGCTCCAAGAGAGAGAGAGAGTGTGAGTGTGACATGCAAAGATAAGCTGGAAAACAATGTGCATGAGCCTGTCCAATTGACCAGAGTATGTAATGTTCCTCATGACCATATAAGGGTTTGTGTTATGAATCTAGAATTTCTGGCAGGAGTATACGTGTCTTCCACGGCATTGCCTAACTATTTTGATACACGAGAAAGCTGTCCTACCATTCCATTATTAGGGAAAATAGCGAGATACACCTGGCAATCCTGATGGGGAACAAAACTTTTGTCAAAGACCAAAACCTCTGCTGGGTACAAGCTCTATTGGGTAACATGCTACACCAGTAAACAACAGAGAGTGTAAATCCATTGCAAGCAAAACCATGGTGAAACTGTAGCATGAAAGGATATTTCCAGAAAAGACAACATGAAGAGCTTTTCACCACATGACTCAACTAGATTCAAGCATGTTTCACGTGTGTTCATGAATCTAAAGAGGGTAAAAAGTGATGCCAACCAAGAGACCCTCTAGGAAGCTCACACCAGGGAGTACTTTGCACCATCATAACCAAGAGGATAGTGCGAAAACATCTGCTAACCTGCACGTGCAAGAGGTAGCATCATAACTTAAGTTTAACTTGGACCAAGAAAAGGAGTGTTAAGAGCAAGAAGGAGTGCACAATACAGGTCTAGAAGGTTTAGAAAGGGTGGAGCAACCAAACCAAGAAGAACAACTACAAGGAAACACGCAGAAATGGTTCAAGGGATCCATGGCATCATTAGCCAAAAAATTCTTGGTGTTCTCAGGCAATAAAGGGGAAGATGAAGATCTGCATGTGAGGAGGTTTGAGCAATACTAGAAAGTGGCTAGACCTCGGGATTTAGAAGAACTAGAGCTCACTGAAATCCGTAGAGATGCCTTCATGAGAGTACCTTCAAGGACAAAGCCATAGAGTGGGTGTCAAGATATTAGAACAACCATTTCCAAACCTATGAAGAAGTCATGATTGCCTTTCTCGGGAGATTCCGCAAGATAAACTATGCAACTCAATTCTGTGATCAAATGAGAGATCTCCAACAAGAGGACATGGAAGTGGAAGCCTATGCAAAAAAAATTATTAAGCTTGAGGCAGAGAGTGGTGGAACAAACCTGACCCACGATACAAGTAATTTTCGATTAGTTTGTCCAAGGGCTTAAGCCAGACATCCATGCAATAGTCAGCACAAAGCAAGAAAAAACTGAAGAAGAATTTGAGGAGCTGGTGGAGCTGGCCAAAAGGGCAAAACAAAAGAAGTCGGGAAAGGAGACACAAAAGGAAGCCCAGGAAGAGTGTCACCCCACTGAAGAAGACGAATCAAGCGACTCACAGCAGGACACTCCAATGGCCAAAAAGAAAGACAAAAAGAAGAAAATTGAGAAGATACCAACAAGTTTTGGAGAACTGAGCGGTAGATGAAGTAACTGGTGCAAGAAATGAAAAAGGAAAAAGGCATATATTTTTTTGAAAGAATGTGTTATGTTCCCAATGCCAAGAAGGAAGGTCAACTCAAGGAGGAATTCACTATACCTCCAACTTGCTCTATTTGTAACATGTACAACAACAATACATGGAACTATAGATACTGAAAGATCACTGCCCCCTCTGCGCAACAAAATCTGGGGTGCTAGCAGTGGAAGTAGCACTTCTTGCGCAGGGCAGAGTCTCTCACTTGGGGCCTCGCCAACGGATATCGGGACAAGAGGCTAATCCGATCTTCCAAAATCGAACCCGAAAAATACTTCCGTCGCCCAGAAAGCGAGGGCGATTCCTCCAGGATATTTTTATTCTAACGCAGTCAAGAGCCTTAACTAACCAAACTGATCCGACCGAACCTGTAAGTCACATGGTCAGGTCAAGAAAAAGACTTGCACTTGCTGGATCATAGATACCAACGCTTTTTTCCTCATCAAGAGGCACAACCGTTGATTCTTTTCCATAGAACAAATACTATTCGGGATTTACTTCATCAATCGTACCATAACAGAATTGGGTCTCATTTTAGGGATCCATCAGTCCAGCCTAGGCCCATCCAGTCCCATGGGTTAGCCAACCGCTAGTGATAGGATCCATTTAGGAATTTGGTTATTTTTTACCGCGGGTACCAGGGAGGAAAAGAGTTCCCAGGCCCCCTAGCCGGCGCTTCAAGCAAACGTCAAGATATTCACACCACTTACACACCCAATATGAAATTGCCTGTTTCATAAACTCAGCTGTCTTTAAAACAATCTTTTAATGAAACCATAGTATCACTGATCATAATCCTCCAAAATATCTAGGTTGAATTCTAATTTCCAATCATTCTTTCATCGGTGTACCTATGGCATAATTGGCAACCAGAACGCTCGGCCTTTTCAATAGTTCCTAGCTCATAGTACCTGGAAATATATTCACTTATAAAAATCCAGATGGACTCTGCATTGAAGATCAGCAAGATCAACCAACACGTCCATATAAAAGGGCCATGGACTCATCCGTTTTGAGGACCAGCAAGGACAATCAACCAGATCCATGTCCGACTTTAGAAAACAACTCTAACTCCTTGTACCATTTTCTTCCTCGATGCACATGTGGGTATCTTCGGTGACCCTGAGCAGCCTGAGCACCGTATGGCTAGCGCCCTCTAGGCTCCTTTGCAGATCACCTAGCGCTTAACTCATAGGCCGCTTCCTTGGTCCCTCATCCACCGTACCGGAAGCTCACCAGTTAAACTGGACCTTGGTCGACCTTGCTACGCGAGACGTCCTCCATTGACTCTCTGTGAGCTATTATAACTTTATCAATTAGGTCTCCACGACCTCATTCACAAGATGGTCAAAATGCTTTCCCAACATTCTTGACATAAAACAGTCATTTAAAAACACGTCATAAAAATAGTTTCTAAAACGAACTCTCATCTTTTCACATTTTTCCACATCATTTCTCCTTACATCCATTCACATCACATCTCATCCATTCACATCTATCCCGATTCATATCACATCACATCCATTCACATCACATCTCATCCATTCACATCTATTTACATCTCATCACATTCACATCCATATCCATTTACATCACATCACATCCCATCCACATCTCTTCACATCCACATCCACATCCATTTACATCACATCACATCCCATCCACATCTCTTCACATCCACATCCACATCCATTTACATCACATCACATACCATCCACATCTCATCACATCCACATCCACATCAATTTACATCACATCACATCCCATCCACATCTCATCACATCCACATCCACATCCACATCCACATCCATTTACATTTGTAACATTTTCTACTTCGATATCGATGATGGTACTTTTTCTAAATTTCTGCCAATTGCTTGGCCTAATTCAAGGTACTTTTTCTCGATGGATATTTTCATATTCTTTCTCAAGTTTCTCAAGTAAAATATATTCAATATTCTTCTTTTGAGTAAAAGATTCATGAGATTTATAAAAATTAATTCTACCCATATTTTCCAATAAAATTAGTAATGCTCAAAATTCCACTTTTGATAAATACTCATAATTTGAATTATGCTAAAAATTCCTCTTTTACCATTTAATTTCGTAGATCTCAATTATCATGGGAATTCCTCTTTTTACATTTAAATGATTGAATTTCAAATGTCATGGGAATTCCTCTTTTTATAAAATAAATTTATCTAAAATTTATCTTTTCTTTACTAAAAATATTAATTATTTCAAATATGTCAAGAATTCTACTTTTACCATTTAAATGATTGAATTTCAAATGTCATGGGAATTCCTCTTTTATCGTTTAAAACTTTCTCATGCATAAAATAAATTTATCTAAAATTTCTCTTAAATTAAATAAAATTATCCATTATTTTAATATACCAAAATTTCTCTTTTTCCATTTGATCACATGGATCTCCATTATCATGGGAATTCCTCTTTTTGCATTAAAAAAATTTATCAAAAAATGCTCTTTTCTTTAATCAATTATTTATGCATAAATACTAAAATTTTATTTTCCATAAATATAATGAAAATCATTCTTTTAGCATATGCATAAAAATAATATATGCATTATTTTCTTAAAAAATTACCATAGCTTCGTTGCTATTATTGATAATTTTTAATTTTCCTAAAAAAGAATAAGACATTGCAATACAATTATGATAGAACATCTATCCATAAACTTAAATTCAATTTATGAAATTAAAACATAAATTTAGCCATATTCATAATCTTAATTATGATTAATCTACTAGATTAGGCTATTTCTACTATTCTTCTTTTCCCAAAATGATAGGATTTATCTCTTTCACATTTATAATCATTTAAAGTAGTTTCAACTACTTATAAGAATTTACCCTAATTTTATTATCATAAGCATAAAAAGCCATTTTCTTAACCTGTAGCTTAACAAGCTTAGAGTTTGATTTTGAACTAAGAATTTATCAATGAGAAGCATTCATTTGCTAAAGAATTAGTCATAGGAATGACTATTCTTTTGGGAGAGAGAGATATACATAAAAAGCATTTTAATTAAGCATAAAGATTAACTTTTTTTTTGTGATTAATCATTAAAACTCTTAAGGAAAGCTTGATTTGCATTAAAAATAACTAATTAGAAACTTCTCAAGCTTGAGAGGGATTGCGAAGTGAAATCATTTGAGAATATTAATAAAAACCATAAAATTACTCTTACCTCAAGGTTTGGCTTGCTTCTTATATCTAGAAGTGAAGCCCCCAACCAATTAATTAGTTTAGAAAGCTCCAAGAGTTGTTGAAGAGAGAGAGAGAAGCTCCAAGCTCTCCAAAAGTAGAGCATTTTTAAGGGAGAATAGAAAATATCATTATTTTAATGTAATACTAGCATGGTATAGTTCACAGATTTTTTTACAAAAGACTAAGGATCTATTTATAGGTGAGGGAGGCCACTAACCAAGTCTAACTAGGTTCTAGAATTTTCCAAGTTTAGTTTGACTCAATTTGGACAAGATTTAGACCAGTTTGGCTCCCTTTTTTATTTGGTTTGATCCAGGAGAGATACAAATATCACAATTTTTTTTGAATTAAAAACCCTTCCACATGTGTGAAATAGGCGCCTACCTCAAGAGTCCCCCTCTCCTTACCGTGTCAAAAATGCATCATTGTTCTAAAATATCTCATTGTTTTAGTAATATCTCATAGATTTTAACTAAAAAACCTTGTACTCAGTCAACTCTTCATCTTATGTGAAAATTTACTCATTTTTGGGTATTTTTTTTTTATTCTTTTGGATTTATCTCATCCCCACACTTGGATTAATCCAATTGGCCCATTGGAACCTTAATTGGACCATAATCCAAAAATTTCTGAAAATGTAGACCCTTCGGCTAAGGTCCTTTATACACATTTTCAATTAATTCCAAATGCACATTAGAAAGTTCATTTTGAATTTTTGTTTCAGGAGAATCCATTTTAGACACTAGGAGGATTTTTATATCCAAAGATATCTCAATTTAGGATTATCTCTCTCTAGGCCAAAACAGGGTAAAACAAAATCTTTCTTCTATTTCAGAGAGAGGAATAATTACAAGAACAGAAGGGGAGGTTCTTACACCTTTACACCTCAAAAGCTAGAGGGAGGAATATTTAAGATACGGCATGAAGAATAGAGCTCCCATGGTGAACAACATAGAGGGAGCGGAAAGAAGACCCCCTGGAATGGGAAGGTATGGGAATAGAGGTCGCATAAATTTTTCAGAGAGAAGAGGCCAAGGAAGTTCCGCAGGAACCACCAACTTCACATGCTACTATTGTTAGTAGTCTAGACATACCAAAGTAGAATGTGCCATGAAGAAACATAATGCTAAAGAAAGGCAAGTGGAATTGATGTAGCTCAAGGAGAATTTGCCAAGAAGGGGTAAGATAGGTGAATTGGGTATGGTGATAACTCCGCTTGGTGATCAAAACTCACCCAAAGGCTACAAAAAAGCTGTTGTGGATTGGGAACAATAGGAGAAGGTGAGAATTCAAACTGATATGGAAATAGAAAGAAGGCAAGGTAAGAAAAAAGAGGATGACTTAAGATAAATCAGTGAAGATTTTTTGGAAGCAAGTGGAAGCAAGAATGCAGAGAACTTCAACAAGGAATGCCTAGAAGAAAACCAAAAAAATGATGACTGGTTGGAAGCAAATCTGATGTCAATGCGTATGGATAGACAGGTTCGGCTAAAACAAGTATTGGACTTATGTCCAAGGTTCAAGGCCAAAATTCTCATGGCAGGCATTGAAGGAATGAGGAAAGAACTAAAGCACATTGTATAGAAAGAAAACCCGGAATGTGGCAATATGCAAGCAGAAGAACCACCAGCATGTACAGATGATGAAGTGGCCAAAGTCATAATTCAACTCAACAATTTTCTCACTGAAGAAACCACATTAGGATTGGACCTCAAGTGGGAGCCCATTTAGTTCAACATAAGAATGGCTGACACAACAGGGTGGTGGTACACCGAAAGCAATCATAAAAAATGTCTCAATGAGGATCAAATAGGTCGACTTCCAAATCAACTTAGTAGTTATCACCACAAAAAACCTCACCAGGTCTTAGCAGGTATTATTAGGAAGGCCCTAGCTAAGATATGGAAAGGTAAAACAAGACAAGGGCAGGAACATAATCACCATCAGAAGGGGAAAGCGGAAGGTACATGTGGATCTCATTGATGCAAAGAAACCAGTGAAACATACTCAGAGGCCAGTCCATGCCAAAACTTTCAAAAGGTTAGAAGGCTTTGATGACGATGAAGAGACCAAAATACTCCGAGTGTAAGATTCCTCCCTCCAGCTTTTGAGATGTATAGGTGTAAGAACCTCCCCTTCTGATCTTATAATTATTCCCCTCTCTGAAATAAAAGAAAGATCATGTATTACCCTGAGAAAATGTCTAGAGGGAGGTAATTTAAAATTGAGATATTTTTGGATATAAAAATCCTCCTAGTGTCTAAAATGGTTTCCCCTGAAACAAAAATTCAAAAAGAACTTTCCAATGTGCAATTGGAATTAATTGAAAATAGGTATAAAGGACCTTAGCCTAAGGGTCCAGATTTTCAGAAATTTTTGGATTATGGTCCAGTTAAGGTTCCTATGGATCAATAATATTAATCCAAATGTAGGGATGAGATAAATTAAAGAATAAAAGGAAAACCCCCCAAAAATGAGTAAATGTTCACATAAGATGAAGAGTTGACTGAGTACAAGGTTTATTAGTAAAAAACTATGAATATTACTAAAAAAAGAGATATTTTGGGTATATTGATACATTTTGGACACCTTGGTAAGGAGAAGGGGGATCTTCAAGGAGGCACCTATTTCACATGTGTGCAGGAGTTTTAAACTAAAAAATAATAAGATTTTTATCTCTCCTCTGTCCTATTTCAAAACTAGATCCAAAAAGTAAGCTGAACTGACCCAAAAATGGTCAAAAATTGACCAAACTGATCTGGAAAATTCTAGAATTAGTTTGCTTGGCTAGAGGCTCACTTTTTCCTATAAACAGAAGCCTCCCCCTTTGTAAAAGCTTAATGGTGTTTATGCACTGTATACTCTACTCCTGTCCTGAGCCATCTACATTGAACTTTTTAATAATTCAATTGTTTTTGGCCTAATCCTCTCTAAAGTGAATTGGTGGCCACTCTTGCTTCAAACAAGAGTAGAACCTTCAATCCCTCAAGCCAAAGGAGAGCTTACAAGCTCCATGTAAGCTAAATTTTCTTACTTTGTTAGTAAATTTTAATAAAAAATCTATGGTTTTCTTGATTTTTCTGTTTTTTGCAGTTGATTGAATTAAATTCAAATGCTATGCCTTTGATGAAAGGACCACCCCCTTCGCTTCTTTACATTCCAGCCTTTCTTAATCCTAGAAAGAATAACTAAGGGATTAATCAAACTCTTCTTATTGTTTACTCTCTTGAATTTAGAAAAATGTGTAGATTAGAGTTCTATAAATCTAATTTGGGTTAATTTAAGTTAAATAAAGAATGATAAAAATGAGAAATGGTCAGCCATACAAAGGAGGTTATGGCAAAATTTTCTAGAATTGTGTGGAAAAGAAAGTTTGTTTTAATGTTATTCCAAAAGAGTAATTCCCACCATTTTTGCATCTAAAAGAAATATTCTAATTACTCCATGTACATATTCACCTATGAATATGCATGGATATCACTGATATTAATTATAAAATTTGATTTTTATGCATAGAAAGATGCATAAAGGATTTTTTTTAATTATAAAAGTGTTATTCTTATTAAATTTGATTTCTATGCATAGAAAGATGCATAAAGAAATTCTTTTTATTATAAAAGTGTTATTCTTATTAAATTTGATTTTTTATGCATAGAAAGATGCATAAAGGAAATTTTTTAATTACAAAAGTGTTATTCCTATTAAATTTGATTTTATGCATAGAAAGATGCATAAAGAAATTTGTTTTTATTACAAAAGTGTTATTCTTTTTAAATTTAATTTTTATGCATAGAAAGATGCATAAAGGAATTTTTTTTATTACAAGAGTGTTATTCCTATTAAATTTGATTTTTTATGCATAGAAAGATGCATAAAGGAATTTTTTTAATTACAAAAGTGTTATTCTTATTAAATTTGATTTTTATGCATAGAAAGATGCATAAAGGAAATTTTTTAATTAGAAAAGGGTTATTCTTATAAAAATTAATTTTTATGCATAAATAGATGCATAAAGAAATTCTTTTTATTTTATAAGTGTTATTCCTATCAAATTTGATTTTATACATAAATAGATGCATAAAAGGATTTTTTAATAAAAGTGTTATTCCCATTGAAGTTGATTTTTATGCATAAATAGATGCATAAAGAATTTTTATATCAAGATTAGAATTCTCTTAAATTCTATGAGTATTTGATAAATGAATAATTAAATACTCTAAGAGAGAAATTTCTATCGTTTTCTATTCACACAAATTGCAAAAAGAAAATTCAAGAAATCTATGGAGATCGAAATATTCAGATAAATGATTAATTTATTCCTCATTGAAATTCGTAACCAATTTAGAAATCAGTTAAGTGAATATTCAAAGAAAGAAATTTAATAAAATAGTCAGGAGGATGGGGGCCGAGTTTTGAGCTGACCAGATGAGTCCGAACAGGGGTGTCCCCTCGCCCCTTTTCTTTTTCTCTTCTTTGCGGAGGCTATGAGCATGTATTTGACGGCGGCAGAGGAGGTTGGTTTGAGAGGACTCCAGCTCCCAGTCCGTGGGGAGGACCTGCTTGATGCTGAGTTTGCAGACGACACGGGCTTATTTTTGCATGGCCATGAGGCCAATCTTCTTCGAGCAGAGCAGTCGCTCCAGGTTTTTAGTGTAGCTTCGGGCGCATTGATCAATTAGCGCAAGACAGTGGCCTTTTAGATCAGTAGTGATCCCACTCCGGCATGGAGCCCGGACCCCAGTTTTAAATGGATTCCTCCTGGCACAGCAGTGCGGTATTTGGGATGCCAGATTGGACTAGATTTGTCACCTGAGCAGTAGATTGCCCCGCTTCTTCTGAGCATTCGAAAGAAGCTTTTGTATTGGAGTACAACTCGACTATCCTTGGTTGGGAGGGTGCTGGTGGAAAATCAGGTGCTGTTTTAGCGACCATGTGGTACATTACGTCTTGCTAGATCTTCTCCAGCTCTTGCATCAGCCAGGTACAGAGGCTGATCAGGAACTTTCTTTGGTCTGGGCGGGACGGCCAGCCAGCCCGGGCAAAGGTTGCATGGGCACTTATTACACTTCCGCTGGCTCAGGGAGGCTTGGGCATTATAGATCCAGTCGATCAGAGTAGAGCCTTATTGGGGAAGCTTATTGTTCGGGGGCTGCTTCCAAGCGCTGAGCCTTGGAAAGAGCTTCTCTTTTGCAGGCTGCAGGCTCGGGCTCCCCCAGCAGGGGGCACTTGGGCACCAGAGATTCGCTGGATCTTCATAGAGATGAGGAGGACAAGCCTCAGTAGAGGATGGGAGGACAGATTTGCTTTGAGTATCCTGAGAGCTTGGGAGCTGCTGAGACCGGGGCTCTCTCAGCGACCTCCTTCTTGTGTTGAGGAGCAGGCCAGACAGCCGCTCATCTGGAGCCCAGCGGTTCGCACAGAGTAGGGTCATATGCTGGTGGGTTCTCGGCCTCGTCTAGCCTGGGGACCTTTAGCGGCAGGCCCAACATGCAGTTTTGGAGACTGGCAGACCTTTTGCAGTCTCCCAGAGGAGATCCAGGTGGAGAGACTGAGTCACTTCAGAGGGGGGTTGATTATGAGGGATGATATTCAGGAGGCACTCACAGAGGAGTGGTTCACGCCTTTCGAGCCAGTGGCCCCACGGTGGATG
This sequence comes from Cibotium barometz, assembly GCF_041138505.1. Taxonomy (NCBI): domain Eukaryota; kingdom Viridiplantae; phylum Streptophyta; class Polypodiopsida; order Cyatheales; family Cibotiaceae; genus Cibotium; species Cibotium barometz. Next base: position 37,044,948 of record NC_141094.1, read on the forward strand.
GGAGCCTTTACTCAGTTGGAGATCCTGATTGCTGTCAGAGCTTGCACTGAGGATGGCAGATGCCTCTACTATGAGATTCAGGATGAGGGCAGACTTTAGAGAGTGGAGGTGGAGTCGCCTTTGGTTGCAGAGTGCACCTTTCAGAGGATACGGGTAGTGGCCGCCGCTTCTCGGAAGTGGTATATTGACCCCGACCCTGCAGATGTGCTCCCGGATTGGCGCATATGGGCATATGCAGCGCGCCCCTTGGCCCGGTTACAGTGGGACCCTGGGGAATACGAGTGGCATGATCCTTATGCATCCCTTGAGGCCACAGAGATCACCTTTTTCCAGTATACTGTTCGGCTGGGGAGGCATATTTTGACGACCAGGAGGATGGTCTCTCCAGCTGCAGCGGGGCATTGGCGGCTAAGGGACTCTCACAGGAGTTCCTGGAGGATTTATGGGCTCAGCTCTGGGCTAGTCAACAGGCCCGCAGGATGTCGACTTTCCAGTGGGGCTGGTCGCCCCCACCACAGGGGCTCAGCAGTTGGCACCTGGCTTGTTTACAGCGGTCTTTCGGTGGCCTGCGTCGTCTGATGCGGCCACCCTATGGAGACACAGAGACATTGCCTTTGGGATTGCCCTCAGGTGCAACAGATTTGGCTGCGGATGCTGCGTATTCTGGCCCCCCTCTCTCCAGAGGGTATGTTTACGTGGGGTGCCGCTGCTTGGTCGACTTCGTGAGGGCCTGCTATGGGCTATGAGATGGAGCAGGACAGTCAGGCCATCAGATTCATTAGGGGCCAGCCTCGCCTGGTTCCGGCACCGGATTTCTCGTCCGCCAGCTGGACACAGGAGAGGGATTTACGATGGGAGCTCCTCATCAGCAGCCTCACCATCTGGTTCACCTGGAGGGCCCGGTGTTTCACGGCCTTTGAGGGGAGACTGGAGCCACCAGCAGAGACTGTACGGGGGATTTGGCAGGAGTTGATCCACACCCTGCGAGGATAGTACGATCGCATCCGGGGCACGAGGCGATCTTGCAGCTCCAGGCCTTTCACACCACCTGGTGCAGCGGCCCCTTCTACACCTTACACACGGGATCCCCCCGTTGGCATTATAGGCCACCTATTTGGCTATTCCCCCCCCCCCTATTGTATGATTTAGCCCCTCAGTCCTCCTTAGTACTGATGCTTGTATTTTGCAACACCTAGTGAGAGTCTCCCGGGCTGCCTTGCTGTATTCACTGCTCTGTTTCTCTTATGAGCAGGAGAGATCTTTTGTAGCCCTACGGGAGTTTTTATATAACTAATGAAAGGATCTTTTCTCAGAAAAAAAATTTCAATAAAATAGTAACTGAATTATCAAACCTTTTCGAGAAAGATAGTTCAGGAAAACTCTTATCCGACTCGAACCTTGAATCAGACTATGACCAAGACCAAACTCTTTCATCAGTTTCGAGGAAAGAAGGTGTGACCAGTTTAGAAAAATACACTTAAAACTCCCACCAAATCTGAAACTAAGTTTGAGACTCTTCAAATCGATCTGTGCATCAAGGTTATAGAATACGAGGAATTCTAGTATGAAATTCAGAATTCCGATCAAGGAGTTTTGGGGATACTGATTCAAGAAATACTCTTGTATTCAAAAGAAAATCAAATTGAAAACTTGCATAGAAACCCTGTTTTCTTGAAGGACTATCTTATGCCAGAATGTTGGAGGAAGAATGGATGTGGAAATGTATGTGAAAGAATGGATGTGAATGTGTATATGAAGAATGGATGTGGATGTGCATGTAAAGAATGGATGTGGATGTGTATGCGTACGTGAAAGAATGGATGTGGATGTGTATGTGAAGAATGGATATGGATGTGTAAGTGAAGAATGGATGCGAATGTGTATGTGAAGAATGAATGTGAATGTGTATGTGAAGAATGGATATGGATGTGTATTTGAAGAATGGATGTGAATGTGTATGTGAAGAATGTCGATGTGGATGTGTATGTGAAAGAATGGATGTGAATGTGTATGTGAAGAATGGATGTGGATGTGTATGTGAAGGAATGGATGTGGATGAATGAGATGAGATGTGTATGAATGAGACATGATGTGGATGTGATGTAATGTGGATGGGATGAATGAGATGTGGATGTGTATGTGAAAATGGATGTGGATGTGTATGTGAAATAATGGATGTGAATGTGTATGTGAAGAATGGATGTGGATGTGTATGTGAAGGAATGGATGTGGATGAATGAGATGAGATGTGTATGAATAAGACATGATGTGGATGTGATGAATGAGAAATGATGTGAATAGATGTGATGTGATGTAATGTGGATAGAATGTATATGATGGGATGGTGATGAGAATGAATGTGATGGATATGAATGAATGTGATGTGAATGGATGGAGGTGATGTGATGTGAGATGGATAGATGTGAGTGAATGAGATGTGATGTGAATCGGGATGTGACTGAATGAGATATGAGGTGAAATAGATGTGATGTGATGTGGATCGGTGTAGATATGAACGGATGAGATGTGAAGGAATGTGATGTGATGAGATGTGGATATGGGTAGATGCGAGTGGATGAGATCTGATAGGATAAATGAGGAAAGATGTGGATATGGGTAGATGCGAGTGGATGAGATCTGATAGGATAAATGAGGAAAGATGTGATGAGATGGAAAATGATGTGATTAGATGAGAATGGGAATACATATGAAATGGATGTGGATTAAATAATGTGGATTGATGTGGAACAATGTGGAAAGACAAGAGTTTGATATAGAAACTGTATTTATGACCTAATTTTAAATGACTGTTTCATGTCAAGAATGCTGGGGAAGCATTTTGACCATCTTGTGAAGAGGTTGTGGTGGAGACCTACCTGATAAAGTTGCAACAGGTGACGGAGACTCAACGGAGGACGTCTCATATAGCAAGGTCGGCTGAGGTCTTGACGAGCCTCAGTTGGATTTAAATGGTGAGCTTCCGGTACGGTGGATGAGGGACCAAGGAAGCCACCAATGAGTGAAGCGCTAGGTGACCTGCGAAGGATCCTAAAGGGTGCGACCATATGGTGCTCGGGCTCTGGGTCACCGAAGATACCCACACGTGCGTCGTGGAAGATATTGGAACAAGGAGTAAGAGTTGTCTTCTAAATTTGGGCATGGATCTGGTGTGATTGAGCTTGCTCATCCTCAACGGATGAGTCCATGGCTCTTTTATATGGACTGTTGGTTGATCTTGCTCATCTTCAACGGAGATTCCATTTTGATTTTTTAAGTGAATATATTCCCGGGTACTATGAGCTAGGAACTATCGAAAAGGCCCATGAGTGGACAGGTGGTGAGCGTTCTGGTTGCCAATGATGCCATAGGACTGATGAAGGAAAAATTGGAAATCAGGATTCAACCGGATATTTTGGAGGGTTATAATCAGTGATACTATTGTTTCATTAAATGATTGTTTTAAAGATAGCTGAATCTGTGAAAAAGGCAATTTCATATTGGGTGTTTAAGTGGTGCGACTAGTTTTAAGTTTGCATGAATATTCGGCTAGGGGGCCTAGGAACTCTTTTCCCTGGTACCCGGGACAAAACCTAACCAAATTCTTAAATGGATCCCATCACTACAGAGGTTGGTGGGTGGTTGGCTAACCCACGGGACTGGATGAGGTTAGGCTGGACTGATGGATCCCTAAAATGAGACTCAATTCTGTTATCGTACGATAGATGAAGTAAATCCTAGATAAAAATTGTTCTATGGAAAAGAATCAACGGCTGTGCCTCTCAATGAGGAAAAAAGCATTGGTCTCTATGATCCAAGTGCAAGTCTTTTCCTTGATCTGACTATGGGACTTACAGGTTCCGTCAGATCAGTTCAGTTAGTTAAGGCTCATGACTATGTTAGAGTAAATTTATCCTAGAGGAATCGCCGTGCTTTCCGGACGAGGGAAGTTTTTCCGGGTTTGGTTTTGGAAGATCCGAGGGATTAGTCTCTTGTCCGGATATCCATGGGCGAGGTCCCGAGTGAGGGACCCTGCCCCGCACAAGAAGTGCTACTTCTGCTGCTAGCACCCCAGAATTCGTTGCACGGAGGGGAAAGGGATCTTTCACCGAGAACATCCAGATTTGGTGCCCCTGTATGTGATAAATGTGGGGGAAGCAATAAGGCATCATGCAAAAAAAGGGCAGAAACGCGGCAGTGGTAGATAATCAACTAAAGAATGCGGAAGTAGATTCCAAAAAGCCAGAAAACTCAAAACTAAGCAAAACATTGCAAGAGAAGGGTTGGAAAGAAATTAAATGGGCCCAAAATCTAGAGCAAGCAGAAGAAATCTAGGAAATCCGGGATAAGGTGAAAAAGAAAAAGAAGAACCAGGAAAACAATGCAGCAAAAGTCAGCACAGACAAGTTACAGGAGGTTAATCTAGGGGAAGATAAGATGAAAAGCATGTGAAAATCAGTCTCGAGGAGCTGGAAAAAGAATTCAAACAAGAGATGATATCCTTACTGAAGGAATACCAAGATGTCTTTGCATGGTCGTATGAAGACATGGAAGGCATTGACCCTAAATTTTTCAAGCACAATATCAACCTAAAAGAGGGAGCCATACTTGTTAGATAGCAAAGGTATAGAATGAACCCAAACTATGAAAAGAAAGTCAAAGAAGAAATTGACAGACTATTGAGGGTGGATTTCATCGTACTAGTAGAAAAATTCGCATGGATATCTCCCATTGTGGTAGTACCCAAAAAAATATGTGGATTACCGCCGCAAGCTAAGTTCATCAACAAACTGAGATCCCTTTCCACTTCCATTTATGGACTCCTTGCTAGATGAAGTAGCCAAAACGGAGATGTACTTGTTGTTGGATGGTTTCAGCGGGTACAACCAAGTCAAGATGGCCCCGAAAGATAGCCTTCATCATAGAGTGGGGTGCCTTTGTGGCAACTCTTATGATGTTTGGCTTGAAAAATGAACTTGCCACCTTCCAAAGAATGGTGCAGGAAATCTTCTATGACTACCTGCTGATAGATTTCGTAAAAGCTTTTGTGGATGATTTCAATGTGTCCGGAGATAAAGCTAAACACATCTATCATTTGAGGTTATGTTTGTAGAGATGCAAATATATAAGGCTGCCAACCAAATGTGCATTTGCAGTGAAATCCGAAACACTTTAGGACACATCGTGTCAACCCAAGGATTAGCCATAGATCTAGCTAAGGTGGAGGCCATATCCAAAATATCCGCTCCTCAGAACATAAAGCAACTTGAAAGATTCATTGGCAAGGTGAAGCGGCATTCAAGTATTTTAAAATACTTAGCACGTGTGGCTTGTCCATTATATGCTCTAAAACAAAAGGATGTTAAATATGAATGGAGCCCGAAATGTCAGAAGGCATTCCAATGGCTAAAGAACATGGTATCACCTACACTAGTGATGATCAATCCAAAATGGAATTTGATATTCAATGTTTATGTAGATGCTTCAGATAAGGCAGTGTGCAGTGTAATCATGTAAGAGAAACATAAAGTGTACATACAACCTATACATTATGCCAGCAAAGATCTCACAAGAACAGAAAAAAACTACAATACAATAGAGTGGGTGGCTCTCTCCATGATCTTTGTCGTGAACAAGTTCCGAAACTATCTTTTGGGAAACAAATTTGTATTCCATGTGGATCATCAAGCTCTTATCTATCTGGTGAACAAAGCCTTCTTGGTGGGGAAAATGGCAAGGTGGATGCTTCTACTTCAAGAATTTGAGTTATCATTCAGCACACACCCCAGCACACACCCAGAAAAGAATATGCAGTGGCAGACTTTTTGTCCAGACTTGATTCCGGAGAACCTGCTTTGGAGGGTGTGGAAGACCAACTCCCAGATCCAAACTTGTAACAGTAGCATCTCTAAGATTCCTCCCTCCAGCTTTTGAGGTGTGTAGATGTAAGAACCTTCCCTTCTGATCTTTTAATTATTCCCCTCTCTGTAATAAAAGAAATATCTAGTTTTTGGCCTAGAGAGAGAAAATATCTAGAGGGAGGTAATCCAAAATTGAGATATTTTTGGATAAAAAAATCCTCCTAGTGTCTAAAATGGTTTCCCCTGAAACAGATATTCAAAAAGAACTTCTGAGTGTGCAATTTGAATAAAATAAAAATAGGTAAAAAGGACCTTAGCCTGAGGGTCCAAATTTTTTAAATATTTTTGAATTAAGGTTCCTATGGACCAATAAGTTTAATCCAAATGTAGGTAGGAGATAAATTGAAGAATAAAAATAAAAGTCACCAAAAATGAGTAAATACTCACATAAGATAAAGTGTAGACTAAGGACAAGGTTATTAGTTAAAAAAGAAGAGATATTTAGAAGAAATGATGCATTTTTGACACCTCAGTGTGGGGGAATTCTCCTCATGAAGGAGGCACCTATTTCACATGTGTGGATGAGTTTTAAACTCACAAAAAACAAATAATGAGATATTTTTATCTCTCCTCTCTCCTATTTCAACTAGATCCAAAAAGTGAGCTAAACTGACATAAAAATGGTCAAAAAGTGACCAAACTGATTTAGAAAATTCTAGAATCAGTTTGCTTGGTTAGAGGCTCACATTTTCCTATAAATAGAAGCCTCCCCCCTTGTAAAAGGTTAATAGTGTTTATGTAGTGTTACTCTACTCCTCCTTAGAGCCAAAAACATCTAATTCATTGATAATTCAATTGTTTTTGACTATTTCCTCTACAAAGAATTGGTGGCCACTCTTGATCCAAGCAAGAGTAGAACCCTCAATCCCTCAAGCCAAAGGATAGCTCACAAAACTCCATGTAAGTTAGAAATTCTACTTTTTTCTAACTCTATTCTATGGTTTTATGATTTCTTGCTTCTTTTAATTTGAAATTGGATGTTATGCCTTGATAGAAAGGCTTCCCCCTTCTCTTCATTGAATTCAGCCCTTCTTTATCCAAGATGTGTAATCAATTAAATAGAGTTAAACTTTTCGTATTGTTTTCTCTTTTAAAAAATGTGAATTGATTAGATTAGAGTGCTAAATTCATCTTAGGGTAAATTCTAAGTAGAATTAGAATATAAAAATTAAAAAATGGTCATCCATACAAAGGAGGTTATGGTAAAATTTTCTTACAATTTGTGGAAATAAGTTTTATCTTTATGTTATTCAAAAAGAGTAATCCCCTCTGTTTGTGTATTCTAAAAGTGTTATTTTAATCTCTATGCATAGAAAGATGCATATTGGAAATATTTTTTTTATAAAAGGGTTAGAATTAATTTCTATGCATAGAAAGATGCATATTGGAAATATTTTTATTGTAAAAGCGTTATTTTCATTAGAACTAATTTCTATGCATATTGAAAATATTTTTATTGTAAAAGCGTTATTTTCATTAGAATTAATTTCTATGCATAGAAAGATGTATATTGGAAATATTTTTAATATAAAAGCGTTATTTTCATTAGAATTAATTTCTATAGATAGAAAGATGCATATTGGAAATATTTTTACTGTAAAAGCGTTATTTTCATTAGAATTAAATTCTATGCATAGCAAGATGCATATTGGAAATATTTTTATTATATGTAAGGACCCCTACCCGTAGGGCGGGGGAATCCTTTTGATAGGCGGTTAAGTCTCGTGTTATTTTCCGATTGACGACACCTCCATCTCGTAGAAATACGAGGTTACGAGCAAACGGAGGAACCTAACTCTATCTCGCAAGGAAAGCATAGTCATCCTAAAGGAAATTCTAATCCCCAGCACGGAATAATGTGCGTGGAGATGGAACAAGACCCACACTTGGTTCAAGGAAGCCAACGCCTTTTTCCCCCCGTATTTCATGAGGCACGACCGTTGGTTCGGTCCCCTAAAACAAGTCTTGTTCGGGACTCTACTATTCCCTGAGTATCGTAAGTTACGACTAGTAGAAAGCTACCCGACTAATCGGGTCCACCCATCCTTAGAATGGTACCGTCAGGGCATCCATTCTCCCACTTTCCACACACTCACCCGTTCAATTGTTTTCTAATTAAGTCCTACCACACTGTGAAACACTTAAAAACAAATTCCTTTGTTAATTAATTACACTTGATTCCTTAAAAGAAATCTTCCTTAGCACAACATTGAAATCAACAAACATACTTACAGAGTGAAAAATATTTACAAAGACCCTGGAACCGGGCCGATATTCCAATCCAAACTTCCATGTCCAAACCATAACCATAACCATAACCACAATCCAATCACAACCACAACCACAACCACACCGATGATCTAGAATTCGATCTTCCAGCCTCAACCAGCTGGGTAAACCTCAGGGACCGTCTCCCCTCGTCGTCAGCCAGCCGGCCGATGAGGGCCAAGCCGTCCTGTCACCCCCTCAGGTACTGCCGCTTGTACCAAACGCTCTCGCCCTTCGGAGGGGACGTCTCCTCATGAGGTGGGGGTTAAGTCACCGCACTAGCCTGGACCCACAGAACTAGGCAGCATATATACATCACCCTGGTGGTGAAATCTAATTCCCACTGGCATAGGAGGGGATTGCCCTGGGCCGACTCCCGGCCTCGCTATATCCTCTACCCGGCTACATAGGTAAGGACGAAGTTAGCTAAGGGGGAGAAGCTGTACCTGCATGTTAGCAATAAACCAGCAGTATATCCAATAAAAAGAGACATAGCCTTTATTCAATGAGTTCACACATTAACAAAAACCATCGTTTCGGAAAGACAATGATTTCAAAGCAAGATTATTTTCCTATAACTTTACTTAAGAGTAACCATGAGGTACTTTAGGCCATCTATACTAGGGGTTTAACCTTGGTTCCTTTCCTATTATTTCAAATCTTTGCATTAAGCTTCATAAGAGAGAATTTTACTTAAACTTGTTAAATGACCAACCTGGTTATCGTTTTCGTGCCTATTCGCTTCAAGAGGGGCGAAGTCGAGTGCAGGGACGCGATTCGCTTCATTCCTTCCTTGGGCAGCGCGTGGTTCTTCATTTCGGCGGCGTTTCGGTGCCATAGGAGCACTAGAGTTTTAAGAGGATAGAGAGAGAACGGGGTGAATATAAGAGGTTGGGAACTTGGAGAGAAAAGAGAGAATTCTACTGGTTCAAACGGATTCGAAAACGGAGTCCGTTTGGGATAGGAAAAGCTTGTTGGGCTTATGGGTAGGAACGACCTCTTAGCCTAAGTTTAAGTCGCCGCATATGGGGGGGGGGGGAATTGAGAGGGTGTCCTTAACTTGGAGAGCTCTTGAGAAGAGTGTACGTCTAGGGAGGCCTAGGGAAGAGAAAGGCAAGGGTTGGAGAACAAGCACACTTTAAGTCTATTCACACCGGGGGGGCAGAAGAGTGTAGGACATGTCCTAGAGCTTTAGGGAGGGCTTGCGCGTAGGGCCTTGCTGGGGGCTTGCTTGGAGAAGGGGGCTGGGAGGGTCCTTTTATAGGTAGGGTGGACGTCCTGGTGCGGGAAGGTGACACCTGGGTGGTGTAGGTGTCCGGGAGAGAGTGTGGGCGTGAGACACCTGGGGGTGGAGGTGTCTCGAAGAGAGAGAAAGTGTGACACATGGGGGTGGAGGTGTCCCCAAGAGAGAGAGAGCGCGACACCTGTGGATAGAGGGTTCTGGGAGGAGGGGGCACGTGTAGGGGTGTGCTGGAGGGTGCGTCTAGGTCATGTACACACTTGGGTGTCCCGGGTGGATTGTCGGTCGTTTCACGAGCGGTGCCTGTGGGGTGGGGCCCACGCCGGCCGCCCGCCCGTCGCCCCGGGGGGGGGGGGAGGGGTCAAAATTTTTTTTTGACGAAAATGTCCGGCCTTGCCCCGTGACCATGGGGGCGTGTTCCCTTCGTTGATTAGATGCCTGGATAGTTACTATTTTAGGTCGGAGGTTCGCAAATTAAAGGCTTAAAAGCTTAATTAAACCCATTCTGGGTACCCGTTTTTAGTTCAGAAAAAACTATTTTAAGCGTAAAATTACGCGTAGATTCCAAATTTGGATTCAGAATTACTAATTTCTAAGCAAAAATGGCTCATTTTCCAAAAATAGAAGTTTTCTGATCATAAAAATGACAAACTAAGTTATATTTTTCAACTCTGAAGTAAGTACATTGTTATTTACAATGGGTATGTTACATCCTTCCCTACTAAAAGAACTCGAGATGTCCACATCTCGGTACAAACTCTGGGTAATTCTTTTGGAGGGTTGACTCTTCCTCCCAAGTGGCATCCTCCTCAGGGTAATCTTTCCATTCCACTAAATGTTCCCTAAGGATTCTATTGCGAAGCACTCTTTCTCTAGAGTCGATGATTCTATTAGGTCTCATTTCAAGGACTCCCTGAGTTGGCATTACAACTTGTTCATCATCAAGAGGGGTTTAACCTTGGTTCCTTTCATATTATTTCAAATCTTTGCATTAAGCTTCATAAGAGAGAATTTTACTTAAACTTGTTAAATGACCAACCTGGTTATCGTTTTCGTGCCTATTCGCTTCAAGAGGGGCGAAGTCGATTGCAAGGACGCGATTCACTTCATTCCTTCCTTGGGCAGCGCGTGGTTCTTCATTTCGGCGACGTTTCGGCGCCATAGGAGCACTAGAGTTTTAAGAGGGTAGAGAGAGAACGGGGTGAATATAAGAGGTTGGGAACTTTGAGAGAAAAGAGAGAATTCTACTGGTTTAAACGGATTCGAAAACGGAGTCCGTTTGGGATAAGAAAAGCTTGTTGGGCTTATGGGTAGGAACGACCTCTTAGCCTAAGTTTAAGTCGCCGCATATGGGGGGGGAATTGAGAGGGTGTCCTTAACTTGGAGAGCTCTTGAGAAGAGTGTACGTCTAGGGAGGCCTAGGGAAGAGTAAGGCAAGGGTTGGAGAACAAGCACACTTTAAGTCTATTCACACGGGGGGAGAAGAGTGTAGGACATGTCCTAGAGCTTGAGGGAGGGCTTGCGCGTAGGGCCTTGCTGGGGGCTTGCTCGGAGAAGGGGGCTAGGAGGGTCCTTTTATAGGTGCTGGAGGGTGGACGTCCGAGTGCGGGAAGGTGACACCTGGGTGGTGTAGGTGTCCGGGAGAGAGTGTGGGCGTGAGACACCTGGGGGTGGAGGTGTCTCGAAGAGAGAGAAAGTGTGACACATGGGGGTGGAGGTGTCCCCAAGAGAGAGAGAGCGCGACACCTGTGGATAGAGGGTTCTGGGAGGAGGGGGTACGTGTAGGGGTGTGCTGGAGGGTGCGTCTAGGTCGTGTACACACTTGGGTGTCCCGGGTGGATTGTCGGTCGTTTCACGGGCGGCGCCCGTGGTGGGGCCCACGCCGGTCGCCCGCCGTCGCCCCGGGGGGGGTCAAAATTTTTTTTTGACGAAAATGTCCAGCCTTGCCCCATGACCATGGGGGTGTGTTCCGTTCGTTGACTAGACGCCTGGATAGTTACTATTTTAGGTCGGAAGTTCGTAGATTAAAGGCTTAAAAGCTTAATTAAACCCATTCCGGGTACCCGTTTTTAGTTCAAAAAAACTATTTTAAGCGTAAAATTACGCGTAGATTCCAAATTTGGATTCAGAATTACAAATTTCTAAGCAGAAATGGCTCATTTTCCAAAAATAGAAGTTTTCTGATCGTAAAAATGACAAACTAAGTTATATTTTTCAACTCTGAAGTAAGTACATTGTTAGTTACAATGGGTATGTTACATTATAAAAGCGTTATTTTCATTAGAATTAATTTTTATGCATAGAAAGATGCATAAAGGAATTTTTTTTTATTTCAAAAGAGTTATTCTTATTAGCTTTGATTTTATGCATGGAAAGATGCATAAAGGAATTTATTTTTATTTCAAAAGAGTTATTCTCACATTAACTTTGATTTTATGCATAGAAAGATGCATGAAGAAATTTATTTTTATTTCAAAAGAGTTATTCTCATTAAAATTGATTTTATGCATAGAAAGATGTATAAAGGAATTTATTTTTATTTCAAAAGAGTTATTCTCATCAAATTTTATTTTATGCATAGAAAATTGCATAAAGAAATTTATTTTTATTTCAAAAGTGTTATTCTCATCAAATTTGATTTTATGCATGGAAAGATGCATAAAAGATTTTTTTTTATTTCAAAAAGTGTTATTCTCATTAAAATTGAATTTATGCATAGAAGGATGCATAAAAGATTTATTTTTATTTCAAAAGTGTTGTTCTCATTAAAATTAAATTTATGCATAGAAGGATGCATAAAAGATTTATTTTTATTTCAAAAGTGTTGTTCTCATTAAAATTGAATTTATGCATAAAGGATTTAATTTTATTTCAAAAGTGTTATTCTCCTTAAATTGAATTATGCATAAATAGATGCGTAAAGAAACTTTATATAAAAAATTAGAATCCTCTTAAATTATATGTTTAAATTCTGTGAATAGAAGTGATGAGAATATAAGGTGAATAGATGTGATGAGATAAGATGTGAATCAAATAGATGATTGGATGGATGGATGTGATGTGAATCTGATAGATGATTGGATGGATGTGGATGTGATGTGAATCTGATAGATGATTGGATGGATGGATGTGATGTGAATCAGATAAATGATTGGATGGATGGATGTGATGTGAATTAGATAGATGTGAATGAATGGATGGATGTGATGTGAATAGAAGTGATGAGAATATGAGGTGAATAGATGTGATGAGATAAGATGTGAATCAGATAGTGGATTGGATGGATGGATGTGATGTGAATCAGATAGATGATTGGATGGATGGATGTGATGGGAATCAAATAGATGATTGGATGGAGGGATGTGATGTGAATTAGACAGATGTGAATGAATGGATGGATGTGTTGTGACTAGAAGTGATGAGAATATGAGGCGAATAGATGTGAATCAGATAGATGATTGGATGGATGGATGTGAATGAATGGATGGATGTGTTGTGAATTAGACAGATATGAATGAATGGATGGATGTGTTGTGACTAGAAGTGATGAGAATATGATGCGAATAGATGTGAATCAGATAGATGATTGGATGGATGGATGTGATGTGAATTAGAGAGATGTGAATGAATGGATGGATGTGATGTGAATAGAAGTGATGAGAATATGAGGCGAATATATGTGATGAGATAAGATGTGAATCAGATAGAAGATGATTGGATGGATGGGTGCGATGTGAATAGAGGTGATGAGATGTGTGGTGAATAGATATGATGAGATAAGATGTAAATCAGATAGATGGGAATGAACGGATAGATGGATGTGATGTGAATAGATGTGATGAGATGTGAGGTGAATATATGTGATGTGAATCAGATAAATGTGAATGAATGGATGAGATGTCATGTCATGTGAATCAGAATGTAAATGAATGATATGGGATATGAGTGGATGATATGTGATGAAAATGAATGTAAATGTATAAGTGAAGAATGGATGTAGATGTATGTGAAAGGATGGATGTGGATGTATGTGAAAGGATGGATGTGGATGTATGTGAAAGCATGGATGTGGATGTATGTGAAAGGATGAATGTGGATGTATCTGAAAGGATGGATGTGGATGTATGTGAAAGAATGTGATGTGAATCGGGATGTGAATGAATGATATAGGATGTGAATGTCATGTGAAACGGGATGTGAATGAATGATATGGGATGTGAATGGATGTGATGTGATGTGAATTGGGATGTGAATGAATGAGATGTGATGTGAAATGGGTGTGATAAGATGTGATGTAAACTGGATAGATGTTAATGAATGTGATGTGATAAGATGCATGGGTAAATGGGAGTGGATGAGATCTGATGAGGTTAATTGAGGAAAGAAGTGTTGAGATGGAAAATGATGTGATTGGATGAGAATGGGAATCTATATGAAATGAATGTGGATTAAGTAATGTAGATTGATGTGCAAAGACGAGAGTTCGTTATAGAAATTGTATTTATGACCTGTTTTTAAATGATTGTTTTATGTTAAGAATGCTGGGGAAGCATTTTGACTGTCATGTGAATGAGGTCACGGGAGACCTAGCTGATAAAGTTGCAACAGCTGACGGAGAGTCAACGAAGGACGTCTCGCGTCGGCTGAGGTCTTGACCAGCCTCGGTTCAATTTAAATGGCGAGCTTCTGGTACGGTGGGGATGAGGGACCAAGGAAGCGGCCTATGAGTGAAGCGCTAGATGACCTGCGAAGGATCCTAGAGGGTGCTAACCATATGGTGCTCAGGCTCTGGGTCACCAAAGATACCCACACGTACGTCGTGGAAGATATTGGAATAAGGAGTAACAGTTGTTTTCTGAATTCGGGCATGGATCTGGTTGATTGACCTTACTGGTCCTTCAACGGATGATAGCACTTTTATATGGATCTGTTGGTTGATCTTGCTGATCTTCAACGGAGATTCCATCTGGATATTCTTATGTGATTATATTGCTGGGTACTATGAGCTAGGAACTATCGAAAAGGCCCCTGATGAGTGGACAAGTGGTGAGCGTTCTAGCTACCAATGATGCCATAGGTACACCGATGAAGGAATAAGTGAAAATAAGGATTCAACCGGAGATTTTGAGGATTATGATCAGTGACACAATGCTTTCATTAAAAGATTGTTTTTAGAAGATGCTGATTCTGTGAAAAAGGCAATTTCATATTGGGTGTGTAAGTGGTGTGACTAGTTTTAAGTTTGCATGAATTTCCGGCTGGGGAGCCTGGGAACTCTTTTCCCTAGTACCCTGGACAAAACCTAACCAAATTCCTCATTGGATCCCATCACTAGAGTGGTTGGCGGTTGGCTAACCCATGGGAGTGGATGGGGTTAGGCTAGACTGATGGATCCCTAAATTGAGATTCAATTCTGTTATGGTACGATAGATGAAGTAAATCCCGGACAAAAATTGTTCTACGGAAAAGAATCAACGGCTCTGCCTCTCAATGAGGAGAAAAGCGTTGGTCTCTATGATCCAAGTGCAATCTTTTTTCTGATTTGACTATGGGACTTACGGGTACGGTCAGATCAGTTCAATTAGTTAAGACTTTTGACTATGTTAGAGAAAAATTTTATCCTGGAGGAATCGCCTGCACTTTCCAGGCAAGGGAAGTTTTTCCGGGTTCGTTGGAAGAACCGATGGATTAGTCTCTTGTCCAGATATCTGTGGGCGAGGCCCCGAGTGTTGGACCCTGCCCCGTGCAAGAAGTGCTACTTCCGCTGCTAGCACCCCTGAATTCGATGCGCGGTGGGGACAGGGATCCTACAACATCAGCCCATCGTGGAAGAGAACTGGTATTATGAGATGATGTAGTTTTTGAAAGAGGGTTTTTTCCAAAAGGTTATACTACAAATAGGAAGAAGAGAATTTCCCTAAGGAGCAAAAATTTTAACATGATTTCTCGACAGCTCTATAAAGGAATCATAAACCAAATTCTACATAGATGTGTTCCAGACCATGAGCATCAAGGAGTGTTAAGAGAAGAACACTGTGGCATCCCCGAAGGACACATGCGCGGTAAAAAAACATCCCAAAAAAATTTACAAGCAGGCCTGTGGTGGTCGACTGTCATGAGAGATGCCAACATGGAAGCAAAAAACTGTGATGTTTGTCAACGAATGGGTCAACCCAATGATTCCAATAGGTTTCCCATTACACCATACTACCACTGTCACATTCATGAAGTGGGGATTGGATTTTGTGGGACCAATCAAGCCACCCAAAAAAGGTAGCAAATGTGAATACATCATTGTAATAACATATTATTTCACAGAAGAAACTCCGTAGAAGAGGTGGTAAAGTTCCTCTTCAAAGACATCATTGCTAGGCATGGGCTGCCAGGGAAAATAAGCAGTGATCAAGGGACACATTTCATGAATAAAGTGATGATGAGATTAATGAAAAGATACCTAATCAATCACAAGAAGTCCTCACATTACTACCCATAATGCAATGGCCATGCAAAATCCACCAACAAAGTGCTGACCAAGATTTTAAAGAAAATCATAAACACCAACAAAAATGATTGGGACCAGAAGTTAAATGATGCCCTATGAGCATTCGAGACATCATTCAAGGTCGTCGTCGACTGGGCAAACACCATTCAAACTGGTCTATGGTTTGGAAGCAGTCATGCCAATGGAGTATAGGAAGAGAGACAAATCATCTCTTTAAAAGTAGACATAGTGCAACGAAGAAGAAAGGCTTGAACTTACACGCATCTCAAGCATATAACTTTTGTAAAAAGGGACCTTGTATTAGTCTACAATGCCAAGTTGTGACCTCATCCCGAAAAGCTCAAGATCCGGTGGATAGGAACATTCATACTGAAAGACTCGATCAACCAAAATGATTTCACCTTAGAAAACTTGGATGGAAAACCCTTTCCAAAAGCAATCAATGGCTTCAGGAGGATGAGGAAATACAAAGGCAAACTAGTGGAAATTCCACGGGAAAAAGAAGAAGTAGAAGACCAGGGGCCGGTCCGGAGCATATGATGTGGCATGATCTCACCAGTAGAGGTGGACTTGGAAGATTCAAAAATCACAAAGCTGTGGAAGGGTGGCCAGACCGCAAGGATGTCCGGACCATAAAAGCACTGATCATTGTAACAAAAAAGTAAGTGACTAAGCATGCACTAGCCTGAGCCACGTCAATAGTACAAAAGGCCACATAAGAAACCACATGAAGGGCACGTGTCATGACATCATTAAAAATCCATGCACAATGGCAAGAAGGGAAAATGGCAAACCGAGGGTCACATTAAATAAAAAATGAAGAAGCCCAAAACACCTCAAAAAAGGAAGCTAAAAGGAGAAAACATCATAAACGAGAACACAAATGCTCATATTCACATTGTGCTCTCTTTCCTGACACACTCTCACCCATCTGTAGTCCTTTTTCTAAAAAAAGCACCATGCCGAAGATCAACAAGATGCTCAGGCCCAACAAAAAACCAAGGAAATACTTGTGCATGTCCATGTTCATCCTCCCAGACATGAGGAAGAAGGAGTATCAGGAGTGGGCAAGAAGGTGCGGGTTTGAAAAATTGCTCAACCGACAGTGGGAGGAGTTGCAAGACTCAGAGGATGGGGAAAGATTGATTAATTATTTTTTGGAAACCAACGCTTTGCACATGGAGGGGAAGGAGCCAATAAAGATCTCAGAAAATGCAGTGAGCCACATGCTAGGATTACTCTTAGAAGGATCTCTTGACACCAACTTGAAGCCAAGAGTGGATGAAGAAATCCATAAATCAAGCAACATGCACCAGGTAAAAGATGTGGCAGACAAAACCCGGTAGGAACAATTTATCTTCTTCTTGCAAAACCTCATGTTCATGGAGAAGCCAGAGAAAATGTCTAACAAAAATTATAGACTACTCAAAGCAGTGAAGGCACGAGAGAAGATAAATTGGGTAGTAATTTATAAGGAAAACTTGGCCAAGAGAGTAGCCACCTCGGCTAAAAAGAAACAACCCACTGTAGTGCATGCACACCTGAGGGCAATAGCCCAAGCTGCAAGATCGATGGATTGATAGACAGGAGACAACACCAACAAGAAACAAAATAAAGAAGCCGCAAGATCCTCGAGGACTCCCAAATTAACCTTCAGCTCATTTGAGGATGATGTGGATGACAAGGAATAATGGCAAAAGATCGCCCAAAAATCCAACAAAAAGAGGAAGAATAGGGTGGATGAAGAAATGTTGCCTGAACCAGAAGAGGTCAAGAAAAAGAGAATAGAAGAAGAAAGGAATAGGGAACTGAAAGAGAAAAAGAAACAGGAAACCATAGCAAACACTAAGAGAAAAAAGAAATATGAAGAAAAGGAAAAAAAAGGAGAAGAGAAGAAGAGGAGAGAAGGGGAACAATAGAAAAAGAAAGAAGAAGCAACCCAAAAGGGGAAGATGCCCACAAGAAGAGAACAGATCGTACGTCTAACGGAATTGCATCCTTGGGTGGCAGCACTGGCATTAAAGGCACAAGAAGGCCAAGTAACAAAGACAAGCTATCTGAAAAACTAGGGGCAGAACTTCCCAACAGCTGACATGGACAAAGCATGAATGACCATGGCTCAAACGATTCTCTCTCACACTCTTTCGTTAATGGAGGAGTATGAAACAAAGGCCCAGAGTGCAATTAATCAATTGAGTGCACTAAACCATAAATAGTATGAAACAAAGGCCCAAAGTGCAATTAATCAATTGAGTGCACTAAACCATAAACAGTATGGAATGTTGATCAATGCCACAAAAAAAACCAAGGCGTTAGAATGCAAATCACAGTTCATGGTGTAGCAAAACGAGGAGTTTTAGAAGAAGGTGGCCATGGCTAACACGTCCCTAGTAGACCGAAAAGAGCTAAGTGAGGGAAAAATCTGGACTCTCATTATTAGCAGGGGTTTTACAAAAGCGAGCCTTGAACATAGATTTTTTCATGTTGTCTCGGCAAAAAGATAGAGTTTTTCATAACACAAATACATAAATACATCCCAATCCAAAAACAATGTAATCCATAAATTCTTTAGTGCAAATGACTTTATCTCCTTGAGCTATGCAATCCATAAATATATCTCAATCTAAAAACAATGCAATCCATAAATTCTTTGGTGCAATGAGCTTTTATCTCCTTTTATTTCCTAATGCAAAATTTGTGATTAACATTACATTGCCAATTAACCAACCATAAAGTTTAAAAGGCTCTGAACATTGTTAAGTCACCAAGACATTGCAATCAACACACCAAAGGCCAAACTGAGCAAAGTATGGGATCAAGTGCTTCAAGATCTGGTAGAAATCCATGAGAAGTTGCCTTGAAAACCCCAACAAGTTATCCATAACGTGGATGACAATGATGATGGAGATGGGGAGTAACCGCAAATGTAGCAATAACAACATCAACAACAGGAACAATAATAATAACAACAACAACAACCAATGGGTCATGAATCTTCTAAGACTAGTGCTTCTAGAAAAAGGAGATGGGGAGTAACCGCAAATGTAGCAATAACAACATCAACAATAGGAACAATAATAATAACAACAACAACAACCAATGGGTCATGAATCTTCTAAGACTAGTGCTTCTAGAAAAAGGAGAAACAAACAGAAAGTGAAGACCAGAGTCTGATGCAAGCATTCAAGGCTACCTTCTCAAAAGAAGAGAATTGGGAAAAATAAGTAAGGACGTTATCTGAAAGGAACAAAGTGTTGCAGCGAGAGTTGGAGGAAGCCATACCCACAAAGGATTGCATATTGAGAGATGCAATCCACAAGAGAGAGAGAGAAAAAGACCAGGCAGAGGAGTACAAGAAAAAAGTTGAAAGAAGCACAAAGTTTGAAGTGGATGCCATCAATGAGTTAAATGCATTAGAACTAGAGATGCGAGATGCATAGAAAATGAAAATCAGTTTGAGAAAAGAAGGGCCTGGAGATTGGGAAAATTACAAGGTAGCCCTACAAGTATAAATAGAATAAGAACGGAAATTAGCCAAAAAGGTGAAACAGACCTAGAAAATAAGATTGTAATGGAAGTTAGAGATAAGGGAAAGAAAAGAGAAAATTACCAGACTCCAAGTAGAACTTTAAAAAGTGAAAAGAGATGTGGATCTAGCCATAGAAAACTGTTGGATAAATGTAATCCCAACTCCTTAGTCCAATTTAAATGTGGTTGATAGGCTAGTGGTCAGTGGTTGGTATGTAAAGCCTACAAATGGTTGGTGCATGTTGTTCATGCAACTCATGCAACTAAAAATAGGATAGAGGAGTCTCTAAATAAGGTACAAGTCGTGATCAAGTGATTATGTAAGTTTGGTTCATGTCTAATTATAATTAGTGTCTTCTTGTGTTAATCTCATATCAATTTTCTGCATATACCAATTTTTGTCCCTCATATTCATGATGTCTTGTACAATCTTTGATCCACCTTGAGGATGTTTTGATCAATCTTCATAGCTTAGTTATCATATCCAACATTTGGTATCAGAGCTTGACTCAATTAGATTTAGCTTATTAGCAAAACACCCTAATCAAATTCTTAATCACCATAGCCAGTTTTTTCCTGTTTGCACCCCTTGCTGTAGATTGATTCTATGTGTGCACCTGAGTTGATCATACCTCAAGATTTTGATATAGGCTCATAGATTAGCTCCCACGCATGCTACAACTCAGCTCTCATCGCCCAATTTCAACGCAGCAGCTTGAATTTTGCATCGCTAGCCAAAACACCTGTTTTCTGTTCAGCGCAGCAATTCGCCGCCTTCGCTTCGAATTGAGACAATTCCTCCAAGGTGTTGCTAGTCCATCAAGTGAAGAATGAGCACACAAAATTTGAAGGTATTTGGTGCACTGTAGCAGCTGCACACATCAGTTTTCCAGTTGCCCCTTTTCTGCCGTTTCTGCTCCAAGTATATGGTGATACCAATTTTGAGTTATATTGATGATATTTTTGTTATTTGGGCTTAAATCATCTATGTGAGCAAGTTCTCAACATTAATCATCATATTTTATCATCATGAGTTCAAAATTCCCCGACAAATTCAACAGAACTGGGTTCCATACCTGGCAAATCAAGGTGAAGGGCTACCTCATGAAGAAAAATCTGTGGAGTATGGTCAAGCCACTTACTGAAGATGAAGCTGGTATTTCTGCTGTAGTTACAAGAGCTACAATGGCTGCACTTCAAGAAAAAGATGAACAAGCACTTGGTATTATCATTACTACTTTAGAAGATGATTTTATTCATTATATTGATGATGCTGAGTCAGCTATGGAAGCTTGGGAATTATTAGAACGTACTTTTGGTGCAAAGGCAAAGCATTCCAAGATCCGTTTGAAGATGCAACTCTTTGATCTAACCATGGAGAGTAATGAAAATTTAGCAGCTTTGATTAACAGGTTGAAGAGCTTAATGACACAGTTGGTTTATGTTAAATCTCCTGTTCTTGAAGAAGATGCTATTGCTATCCTGCTTAAAACCTTACCTTCAAGCTTTAGACAAATTGTGATGGTACTTAAAGAGAAGGAGCCAGTCCCTTATTTGGAAAGTATCATAAATTCTTTGCAGGAAGAAGACAAGAGGATTACAAAGGATGTGATAGATCCTTATGCATATACTGCTACTACGACATCGGCAAAGAAGAAGTGTACTATTGGTGGTCGTACAAATCATCTTACTAAGGATTGTTTCTCTAAACATCCTTGTGAGTATTGTGGAAAGACGAATCATCCATCCTCAAAGTGCTACCAAAAAGATCAAAAGCAAGATAAGGCACATGTGGTTGAAGAAGTCAACCAACAAGAAGAAACAAATCTTTGTTCTAGTCTCAGTATAAAAGATGTAGATAAGGAGTATGCTTTTTAGATTATGTCATATATGTGGTTGAGTCAAGACTTATGTTGTTCCAACTTGACGAGTTGTAGAGGAGAGTACACTACCCTATGTTGTTGTTAAGGGGGGACTCTTACTCATTGTGTCAAGATGGTTTGTTAGACTTGATTCATGATTTGTAAGAAGTTGGTCTTAAGGAGGGATTGTTGGATAAATGTAATCCCAACTCCTTAGTCCAATTTAAATGTGGTTGATAGGCTAGTGGTCAGTGGTTTGTATGTAAAGCCTACAAATGGTTGGTGCATGTTGTTCATGCAACTCATGCAACTAAAAATAGGGTAGAGGAGTATCTAAATAAGGTACAAGTCGTGATCAAGTGATTATGTAAGTTTGGTTCATGTCTAATTACAATTAGTGTCTTCTTGTGTTAATCTCATATCAATTTTCTACATATACCAATTTTTGTCCCTCATATTCATGATGTCTTGTACAATCTTTGATCCACCTTGAGGATGTTTTGATCAATCTTCATAGCTTAGTTATCATATCCAACAAAAATCCACACATGTTGATGCCCAGAGTACCCAGAAAAGAACAAGGGTTGAGGTCCGGAAGCTGTAGGATCCAACCAAGCTTTGATCAAGGAAAATGAATGCTTAAAGGACCGACTGGTCACACCAGTTCTTCCGCTACATGGGCCAACATGGAAAACCCATTTTCTGAAGCCTCTCATGTCATGTTTTCTGAGTTACTAAAGGCAAACATATAATTTCCTGAATATTTTAAAAATTCAAAAACAATAATTCTAGACCTGAAACCTCTTCCCCTTGAGAACCATTTTTCTCAATTCTTGTCTTCATAGACACCAGAGGGGAGGAGGATGTTGCCACCCAGAATGAAACCAGAGGGGAGGAGGATGTTGCCACCCAGAATGAAACCACCGGCAACTTCACGATGTTATGCCGGCTCTACTTTTAAGGTGCCACCCAGAATGAAACCACCGGCAACTTCACGATGTTATGCCGGCTCTACTTTTAAGGTGCCACAAAGTGCTTTCATAGCTTTCTGCTAAGCGGCAGACCGTAAGTACCAATATATGGAAATGGGGCATCGGAGAACCAGTGGTGGTGGAAAAGGCAAAAAGTCCCTCATCAGATAATCTGTTAGAGTATGAAGAAGTGGCCAAGGTCAAATGGAGACCCATACCTCTGGTAGAGAAAAAGATTCTAGGGAAAACTCCACTCTGACCGATGGTGAGACTTTTTGATCAAAAAACAACGCAGGCAAGCAAAAGGGGTCTAGGATGTTCAGAAGAACATGCAAAAAAATTGAAGAGGATCTAAAAAAGAGCCACCTACACCGATGAGGTGTACATCCCGCATCATACACCCAGAGAGATGTTTATAAAATTCAAACAAAGATTTGTCAAGGGAATCGGTTCAAGAGCAGAAGCTCAAACACTTGGCATGCCAAGTGTTTAACCTAAGAATGCAGTAGCGACGATGAAAGGATTAGTGGCAATAGGTAGAGCAGCAAAACTCATGATGTATGATGTGAGCACCACCTCAGTAGCACTGGTGAAGGTGGCAAACTGTAACTGCCATAGAGCTGTTGCCAAGATCAAGAAGGCACTATTTAAAAAGTGTGACCAACTACTGCAAAGATGAATGATGATTTGAGTAGAGGAATGCTGAGAGTAGTGTGTGCCGACTTACTACCAGTGTGATGTGTAATGAAGTATAGCTTTGCAAACACTCGTTGTTATTAGTTGATGCTTATTTCATGAAGCTTGTAGCATGTTGAATTTTGCAAGTGTTCATATGTACTAGGTATCAATTCTATGTTACTCTGTAACTCTTCTAAAATGAAATCAAGAGCACACTTGTCATTTCTTCTTTCTTCTGTGTCACATGGTATTCTGGGATGTTTGAGTGTGTTGTGTTTCTGCTTAATGGTACATGATGAAAGAGAGAGAGTGTGTGGGTGTGACATGCAAAGGTGAGTTGGAAAACACTGTGCATGAGTCTTTCGAGGCTGAGTAGAGTATGCAATGTTCCTCATGACCACGTAAGGGTTGGTGTTTTGAATCCAAAATTTTTGGTGGGAGTCTACACGTCTCCCACGGTAATGCCTGACTGCTCTATTGTCTTGCCATTCCGATGTTAGGTAAAATAGCAAGAAACAAATAGCCTTGAAAGAAGATGTGTGGTGGGAGGAATAGATGTTGTGTAGGCTACTCAGGAGCGGTTTTTTATTTGCTGAGAAGCAAAATAACGCTACTGTATCATAAGTTCTAGATAGCTCAAGTGTTTTATATTAACCCTAAATAAGTTTTAGCTAGGTTTCAGATGTCCGATAGTGTTATCAAGGGCTTGAAGCTAGTTTCGAGGGATGGTTGAGAGACAAAATTTGTTGTGTGTGTAATCGAATGCAAGGTTCAATATATATGACAATGTTGTATATAACAATTGAGCAGATGTATAGTTCATGAGAAATTGGCACAACCAAGTGTGGATGATGACATGGAGGAGAACCATAGGAGAGTTCTAGGTAACATGCCACACCATTTAGTGACATCGGGTAGAGTGCGGAAGGTGGCAAGGCTTCATATGAAAAGCATGGCTAAGACTCATCTTCCCCAACCAATGAATGAGGTGCCTCCATGATTGCCACATGAGGAGGAATAGAATCTCATCATGGACAACATAGTGAATGAATTCTTTTGATACGGGAGGTCATAGATGATAGTGAGCAAGCTCCAATTTCGGAAGAGGAGAAAACCTTGCATAGAGAGGCAAGCACCTCTTTGTATGAGGGATGTTCGTACTTGTAAGATTCCTCCTCAGCCTCAATATTGAATAAGCCTTTACTTCAATCCCCTGTAACCATTCCCTATTTTTGAATACAAGAAAATATTATTTTTTCCCTTGTTTTGCCTAGTGAGATGAAAATTTCTAGAGAGTGGTAAATCAATATTGAGATATTTTTGGATATATAAATTCTACAAATATCAAAAATATGTTTCCCTAAAACAGAAAATCAAAATAAATCTTCCAAGGTACAATTGGAATTAATTAAGAATCATTTAAAAAACCTTAGCTTAAGGGTCAAGATTTTTTGAAAATTTTGGATTATGGTCCAATTAAGGTTCCTATGGACCAATAAGATTAATCCAAGTGTTTGGATGAGATAAATCTAATGAATAAAAGAAAATACCCAAAAATGAGTAAATGCCCACATAAGATGAAGAGTTGACTGAGTACAAGATTTATAAGTTAAAAATTATGAAATATTATTAAAAAATGAGATATTTTGGAGTACTCATATCATTTTGACACCTTGGTAGTAAGGAAAGGGGGAGCCTTCAAGGAGGCACCTATTTCACACATTTGAAGGAGTTTTAAACTAAAAAATATTAAGATATTTTTATCTCTCCTCTCTCTTGGATCAAACAAAATAAAAAAGGGAGCCAAACTGGTCCAAATCTTGTCCAAATTCAGCCAAACTGAAGCTCGATTTAATGGCCTCCCTCACCTATAAATAGATCCTCATTCTTTTGTATTCTCATCTGTGAGCTAGACCATGCCAATATTACTCTAAAATAAGCATATTTTCTATTATCCTCTAAAAATTCTCTACAATTTGGAGATATTGGAGCTTCTCTCTCTCTCTTCAACCTTCTTTGGAGTCTTAATCAACATACTAAACCAATTGATTTGTTGGGGGCCTCTTCTAAGACTAAAGAATCAAGTAAAACAGGAGGTAAAGTGTGACTTTATATTTTTTTTTCTTAATCTCTAAATGTTTTTCACTTCTCAACCCCCCTCAAGCTTGAGAAGTATTTAATTGATTGATTCTTCAATGCAAATGAAACTCTCTAATGAATTTTAGTGATTAAACACATAAATTTTACATTTATGCTTATTTTAAAATGTTTTTCTAAGCATATCTCTCTCTCCCCCAAAAGAATGGTCATTCTTATGACCTATTCTATATTCAAATAATGCTTCTCATGGAGTAATTCTTAACTCTAAGAGTAAACTCTATGCTTGTCAAATTAGAGACCAATGAAGTGGCTTCTTAATGCTTTTATGCTACTTAAATTATCAAAAACTTAGGAATCAAGTCCATAATTGAATATTGATCCAAATTATAGTTATTCTATTTTAAAAATTATCAATAATAACAGCGGAGCTATGGCAAAATTTTTGAAAAATTAACACATAAATCATTTTCATGCATAATATAAAAAGAGGACTTCCTACCATATTCTACGATTAGTCATCCTAGGTCAATTGAATAATTCTCATCATAACCATGGAAAATTTAATTTTTAATGCTTATGCATAAATAGTTAATTAGAGAAAAAGAGAAATTTATAGTAACTCATTTTTACGATAAAAGAGAAATTCCCATGACAATGGAAGTCCATGTATTCCAATGGAGAAAGAGAAAAATTGGAATACCAAAATAATGGATATTTTATTCAAGAAGAATTTTAGTTAATTTTATTTTTATAAAAAAATTTAAATGATGAAAGAGGAATTCCCATCATATTTGGAATTCAATCATTTAAATGAGAAAAGTGGAATGGAATTAATGGAGATTTTTATTTATTTTTTAAGAGAAAATTTAGTTAAGCTAATTTTTTTATGCATAGATGAATTTAAATGATGAAAGAGGAATTCCCACCATATTTGGAATTCAATCATTTAAATGAGAAAAGTGTAATTTCTAGTATAATGTAATTAATGGAGATTTTTATTTAATTTTTAAGAGAAAATTTAGTTAAACCTATTTTTCATGCATAGATAAATTTAAATGATGAAAGAGAAATTCCCACAATATTTAGAATTCAATCATTTAAATGAGAAAAGTGAAATTTCTAGTATAATGGAATTAATGGATATTTTTATTTAATTTTTAAGAGAAAATTTAGTTAAACTTATTTTTTTATGCATAGATAAATTTAAATGATGAAAGAGGAATTTCCACCATATTTGGAATTCAATCATTTAAATGAGAAAAGTGGATTTTCTAGCATAATGGAACTAATGGATATTTTTTATAATTGTTAAGAGAAATTTTAGTTAAAATTATTTTATGCATGTATAAATTTAAATGATGAAAGAGGAATTCCCATCATATTTGGAATTCAATAATTTAAATAGAAAAAGAAGAATTCTTCGTATATTTGGAATATTAAATATTTATATTTAATTTGAAGAGAAATTTTAGATAGATTTAATTTATGATAAAAGAGAAACTCCAATGATAATTGGATTGCACTCATTAAATGAGAAAAAGAGGGATTTCAAGTTTATTAAAAAAATAGATATTGGTATTTAGTCAAAAGAAGAATTTTTATGATATTTAAGAAAAGAAGGATTTGAATTAAATTTTAATGTCAAAAGATGAATTTCCACCATAATTCTACCTAAGGAATTAAGGTCGAGAAACTATGTGGCTGAAAGACTATCTTTAGGTATTTTAATTGGTAAAATCACTAAATTGGTATTTACCCAAAATTAGATGTTTATCTGAAGGGAATCCTTGTTAGAACTACACCGAATGAATTTGGTTGGACTATGAATAGGATGGACAGTAAACCTACTTGTCCATCTCTCGATCTAAATGAAGCAAAAACTTCGTGTGACCAATTCCAGTTCCTAAATACAAAGAATAGACTACCATTGAACTAGTTTTCCTTTGACGACCGAACTCACGAAGAATCTAGTTGGACAATCAGTTAGACGATGGGTAGATTACCATGATGAGAGATCAAGGATCCTCATTATGAAACTGAGAATTATGGAAAAAAGGGGTTTTGTAGAACCAATCTCAAACTGGGAATTTTACTTACGTTGGAACCGAGAACCTGGGTGAGGCTGTGGAGAAATGGGTCAAAGGTATGGAAGAGTATTTGATGTCACAGGCTACAATGAGCGGAGCAAAATGGCTCTTGCCAGGCTGAAAATTGTGGAAACAGCCAGGGTGGCATGGAGGAACCATTGTGACACCAACCATCTAGATAGGAATACTCAGCCCTCGAACAACTTTAAAACCTATTTGAGGAAAAGATTTTGTCCCCTTGGGTTTTTAGAAACAAAAATGAATGAATTCTTAGAGCTAAATCAAGGGAGAAAAACCATCGAGGAATATCACCAAGCATTTGCTCTTCTACTCAAGTATTCACCACACCTAGATGAAGAGCAACTTATGGCCAGGTTCATTTGGGGAATGAATGAACCCTTAGACACACTGGTCAAGAATGCCAAGCCAGTATCCATGGCAAAAGATGTCAGAATGGCAAAAGACTTCGCCAAAGCTTTCATCGTAAAAGTCCCGCCAAAGCCAGCTCCCTTATTGTTCAAGAGATTTCAAACACCGTGAAGTTCCTCCAACCTTCCACCTCCAAAGAGACACCAAGGTCCTAACAAAAACCTTGAGATAGGAAGGTTCATGAATGAAGGAAGACCTTTCCCTCGAAGTACTTTCTTAACAGGCTCTCTCAAGAATACAAAGGGAAGAGCTTTGAAGCAAGAACAGATGCTTCGGATGTCAGGGGTTTGGGCACTAAATCAAGGATTTCCCATCTCCTTCTGTGGGCCAAGGAGGCCAAGGACCCAGAATTCAAAGTCAGACTCCTTTGTATCAGTCCAATGAGGGTCCCCCGTGCCAAAATCAGGGCAACCCTAGAAGAGAGCCAGCTCAACCTGCAGCCTCCATGCAAAGTAGTCTCCAGACTCCCTCCCAGATTTGGAACAACCAGAGAGAGAGAGTTCCACCTCAAACTATAGCAACCAGAGTTGTCACTATAGCTGATGAAGTGGAGGACGAGAAAGGATAGATCTATGCAGCCATAGAGCATCAAAGGAATAACCGTCAATTCTCAGTCCTCTAGACTCCAGCAGAGTACTAGGGTAAGCAGTTCAAGCTTTTGATTGATTCAGGCAGTACTCATTCTTTTATTTTGTCCAAGGATGTCTGCGTAAATTAGTCCTAAATTAAAAATTAGGAAAACCTACGCAAGTGGAATTGGCCAGTAGAAAGATTCTTTTCACACACCTTGAGACTGACCTTATTCAGTTTAGCCTAGATGGGAACGTAAGAGAGTGCCAGTTCAGAGTCCTACCCTTGGGAGTCTATGATGGAATCCTTGGAATAATGGATTGGCTCCAAAAGAATCAGGCTGACATTCATTGTCCTCACAAAGGAACCATCTCTTTCCTTGACCTTCACGGGAATAAAGTTCAAAGGAATTGGAATTTTTGGATCCCCTGTGCTACAATTAGTCGAGGCTTCCAAATTATTAAAAGGGCTCTGAAAGAGGCAAGCTATGTATGTCGTTAAAATGAATCTAGTAGTAGACATAAAATGCAAGGCTAAAGAACCAGGGTGGTTAAGTGAGTATGCAGATGTATTCCCTGAAGAGCTGACTGAGATGCCTCCGTCTCGCGAAGTAGATCATGAGATCGCATTAACCCCTGGAGCTCAGCTATAGTAGCCCAGCGTGCATACAAAATGCTAGTCCCTGAAGCCATAGAACTTAAGGAGCAGTTAAGACAACTGTTAGAACAGGGATTCGTCAGACCTAGTGTCTCACCTTGGGGTCCGTGGCCGCCCGTTCTCTTTCAAAAGAAGAAAGATGGAACGTTAAGATTCTGTATTGACTACAGAGGGTTGAATCAATTAACAATTAAGAATAAGAATCCTATTCTTAGGATTGATGAACTTTTGGATAGGGTAAGCGGGACCCAAATGTTCACAAAGATAGATCTCAAATATGGGTACTATCAGATCAGAATCAAGGAGCATGACATCCCAAAGACAGCATTCTACGAGCATTATGAGTTCACAGTCATGCCGTTTGGATTGACTAATGTCTCGACGACGTTTAATCGTCTTATGTAAGATAATCTCAGAGAATACTTGGATGATTTTGTTCTTGTTTTCATTGATGATATCTTGGTATACTCAAAGAATGCTGCAGATCATGAAAATCATGTGCGTAAGATCCTGGAAATCCTAAGAAAACACCAACTCTTTGCAAAAAAGAGCAAGTGTTCTTTCTCTATTGATCAAGTGGAATACTTGGGATTCATCGTGTCAAAGAATGTGATTTCTCCTGACCCCGCAAAGATCCAAGCAGTCGTAGAATGGCCAGAACCCAAGACAGTAAAGGAAGTCCGAGGATTCCTAGGATTAACCGGATGGTATAGGATCTTTATACTTAGGTATGCTCAAATAGCATCCCCTTTAACTAATCTTCTCAAGAAGAGTACACTTTTTAAGTGGAGTGCAATGTGTCAGAGTGCCTTTGACAAGCTGAAGACAGCCTTAGTAACCAACCCTGTCATTAAGTTGCCAGAATTTACCAAACCCTTTGAGGTAGTTACTAATGTCTGTGGGTTTGCCTTAGGTGGTGCTCTTATGCAGGAAGGTAATGTAGTGGCCTATGAATCCAGAACACTCAGAACACATGAGAGAAATTATGCTGTCCATGACTTGGAGTTACTCTCAGTAGTTTATGCTCTAAATTTATGGAGACATTATCTTTTGGGACAGAGGTTCACCTTGATGGACAGATCATCAAAGTCTAAAGTGGATCTTCACCCAAAGGGATCTCAACATGCGTCAAAGGAGATGGATGCAGACTCTGCAGCCTGCAGGAATTTGATTTTGAAATTAAGTATCAACCGGGGAAAGAAAATGTGGTGGCAGATGTGCTCAACAGAAAAGCCTCCTTGCTTGCAATTACAGTGGTGTCAAATCCATTGATCATCACTGAAGCAAAGGAGAAAATCATGCATGACAAATTCTTTGCCCTTATTGCTACCCTTATGATGCAGGAAAGCAAGACTCCTTAGGAAATGAGTCGAGTTCTTGGATATAAATTGGATAAAGGATGCATATATTATAATAATCGGCTATGTATTCCCAAAATGATGAGGGAATAAAGGGAAGAATTCTGAAAGAAGCCCATGATAGCCTGATAGCTGGACATCCAAGGTTTATAAAAACCTATATGTCTATGAAGAAAAGATTCATTTTGCCAAGACTCAAAAAGGATGTACTTGATCATGTGCAGAAATGCTTAATGTGTCAAAGAGTCAAGGCAGAGAGAGTCAAGATGCCAAGGAAACTGCAGCCTCTAGACATTCCTCAGATGAAGTGGGAATGTATCAGTATGGACTTTGTCACTGGATTACCTTTCTCCATTTTTGTGGTAGTTGACAGGCTAACCAAAGTTGCCCATCGGATTCCAGTGAAAGAAACATACACTACAGTGGATGTTGCCAGAGTTTTCCTTAAAGAGATCTTCAGATTGCATGGCTTACCCAAGAGGATAGTAAGTGACAAAGATCCCAAATTCACATCGAAATTCTAGACTGCATTCTTCGAAGAAGCAGTAGGAACTTTCTTGGATCTCAGCACAGCCTATCACCCCGAAACAGATGGCCAGACTGAAAGAGTAAATCAGGTAATAGAAGATATCCTTTGGTCATGCTGTTTGGCAGGGAACCCAAGAAGTGGTCTGGTCGAATTTGCTTTTACAATGCTTCTTATCATCAAAGCATTGGGATGAGTCCTTTCAAAGCTTTGTATGGACAAGATTGCCTTACAACGTTGACTTGGTCTGACCCACTAATCAGAGTGGAAAAATGTCTAGAAAAATGCTTGATAACATGGACTAGCAAATGCAATCAATCCATAAAGATATAAAGGCAGCCCAAGAAAGACAAAAGAAGTATGCAGATAAAAAGAGATCAGAGATAGAGTTTGAAGAATCACATATGGTCTTCATTCGAGTACGACCAGAAAGAAGTTCCTTATCCTTAGGGAAGTACAAGAAACTCTCTCCTAGATACTATGGGCCCTATGCTGTTATAAAGAAAGTGGGTGATCTAGCCTACAAACTTCTTCTACCTCCCCATCTCATAGTACATGATGTATTCCATGTCAGCTTGCTTAAGAAATGTGTACCCATCCCGAGTCGCGTGCTTGATGTTGAACAATTGATTTCTCCGAATCAAGGCCAGATGGTACTCCAACCTGAAGAAATCCTTGACGTTCGGGAGAAGATTCTTAGGAACAGAGTCCTTAGAGAATTTTTAGTAAAGTGGAAGTTCTTCCCTCTAGAAGACACCACCTGGGTGATCTAGCCTACAAACTTCTTCTACCTCCCCATCTCAAGGTACATGATGTATTCCATGTCAGCTTGCTTAAGAAATGTGTACCCAGCCCGAGTCGCGTGCTTGATGTTGAACAATTGATTTCTCCGAATCAAGGCCAGATGGTACTCCAACCTGAAGAAATCCTTGACGTTCGGGAGAAGATTCTTAGGAACAGAGTCCTTAGAGAATTTTTAGTAAAGTGGAAGTT
This sequence comes from Cibotium barometz, assembly GCF_041138505.1. Taxonomy (NCBI): domain Eukaryota; kingdom Viridiplantae; phylum Streptophyta; class Polypodiopsida; order Cyatheales; family Cibotiaceae; genus Cibotium; species Cibotium barometz. The sequence continues at coordinate 37,076,635 of NC_141094.1, forward strand.
CTTCCCTCTAGAAGACACCACCTGGGGGGAGAAAGAAGAAGAGTTAGTGAAAGATTACCCCCACTTTGCGAGATGAGGACATCTCGCGTTTTTCAAGTAGGAGAGTATGTAAGATTCCTCCTCAGCCTGAATATTGAATAAACCTTTACTTCAATCTCCTCTAATCATTCCCTATTTTTGAATACAAGAAAACATTATTTTTCCCTTGTTTTGCAGTTTTCATGAGTGAGATAGCTCGAGGGTGGTTGGGTGGTTCCAGCTCTACACAAGAGTCCTCCGCTTGTTATCTATTGTATGAAATACATATATAATCAAAGACTCTATTCTCTCTATTTGTGCAGGTTCTATATTTCTTGAATTGTATTGTGATATTTGAGCCAAAGCCCTACATACTTCAAATATGACCCACCTCTCACAAATAAGGCCATCAAAAATATATATTTTTTACTAACTAACGGGTTTCATCTGAGGGCCAAGGTAATCTATAGGCCTTGAATTTTGGGTTTCACTTGAAGTCCAAGGGAAGGCTGCAAGTTTTAGCTAGAAAGGTTTTACTATTTTTAAAATATTTGATCATCTCAAAGGTTCTTTTCCTGCCATCCTTTCCATTTTCTATAATATCTACCCTTCCTCTCATTATTTCTATATACCTAGTACTAGCCATATCATGCTATATATCATATCCTCTAGCACACAAGATAGCTACGTGAGAGATGTAAGAAACACAACAACCTTTTTAATCCCTTCATGTGATGAGCTTGAGATTGCCTTTGGTTTAGTCTATTTAATCTTAATTAGGCCACACACATAGAGTTGTGATCAACTAAATTCTCCCTCTGCCTATTGTCTGTGGTTTAGTCTATGTAATCTTAATTAGGAAACACACACAGAGTTGTGATTAGCAAAGTTCTCCCTCTCTCTCTTCCTTACTCTCTCCCTCTCCCTCCCTCCCTCTCTATTAATATTAATTAGGTCACACACACACACAACTTTTGATCAGCTAAGTTCTCTCTCTCTCTCTCTCTCTCTCTCTCTCTCTCTCTCTCTCTCTCTCTCTCTCTCTCTCCCAAGTTTAGTTTCCACCAATGTTATATTAGCTTGAAGAACTCAAAACCGTTATAATACTATTGTGCCTACATGGACTTATATTAGCTTGAAGCATTCAAAATAATTGTGGTAGGGCTTAACCTACATGGACTTAAGAAAGTGATTTAGATGTCTTAACTCATTTACGTAACTAACTAAGTGATTTTGGTAACATGAATGAATTTTATAATGAATATCTCTCATCATATGCACAAACGTTATCCGATTCAAGCGTGATTTCTGATAACATGGTTTTTGTCTCTTTATCTCTTCGGCATCTTCTTCTATCAAGTGGTTCCTAGAAAATCTATACTTCCATGGTCCTCCTTGCATATGCTAGCGAAATTTAGTTTCAAGGTCATATCTCCAAACTTATTCATTCATAAGGAGAGGATGGATAATCATTATATGTAAAACAAGCTAATAGTGAGCTTGTTAATCCAACTAATATGGCATGTGATGCAATGTAGAGGTTTTTCATTGATTTTCCACATTACACCCTTGCTCTCAACTTTGTGTGGTTTTTCGGCCATACCCAAAGCTCATATCTAGGCCTTATTTTTGAAGTCTATACATATCCACACACACACACACACACACACACATAGCCCACTTGCTCTACACCTTGACTATCCACACTTTACATTGAGGTTAATTTATTCTTTTCTTTTTTTTCAACAGTATGCAAGAGACTTTATCTCTGCTTACAGAATTAAATAGGTCCAATCTTCACTTGAGATCTTAAAGATTTTACTGTTGATCTCATTTGGCATGTGAATTTCTCTAGAATTGCACTTAACTACCTAGTCTTCACATGGCTTGTATGTGTAGTTGTACTCACATTCTCAAGAACATTTCTACAACTTGATTCCTTGAGATTAGTCCCATTTTTTACTTGAATACCGTCACCTTGATGACATGTCACTAATTAGATTCTCCCACATGACATTGGTATTTCAATCTTTTCGGCACGGCATAAGCATTTGAATCATTCCCAATGGAAAGCATCACTAGAGTGCATGGAGTAGGTCATGGAGAAGCCCGCAGGTGTGGAGCATGTGGACCCTACAATAGGCCACAGGTTGATATGGGAAGATGTAACATTTGTGTGTAGCCTATCACTACACCTCAGCTATTATAGGTATAAGTCAAAGATGGTGTATTATCAATGGAGAGTCCATTGATAAAGCACTAGCACCACCTCATGACCCAGCCACTAGCTCAAGTGTTTTAAGCATGAGGAGAGAGAGGCAAGGAAGACATGTCATGGATTCAATTGGAGCTCACACCTCGGGGGGTTCACCTAAAAATATGTAAGTATACCACGTGAGTTCAAATCAACACATCCTTGGCTAAGTCTCATTCATCATCCCAAGTGAAAACTGTATTCATGTCTTTGTGACAAGATCATTCTTGTATCATGCTCTTAGTCTATAAAGAGCACATCACAACATTTTGAAGAGTGGTAAAGTCATGCCTAGGTTTATGTACACTCCAACCAAGACATAACTCAAGGCATCCAAGACTCCTCATAAAATTAAAAAGGCAAAGGCACTGCCCCACTACTACCATCTCACACAATCCCTTAAATTCTCAGAGCTTATGTGTACTCAAATGCATTCCTTTGGGGAATGTCAATTTTGACTTTGTAGTGTGGTTATCACTTTTTGTGAAATTGAATAGAGTTCTATTTTTTCACCTCTCTACATAAGAGATCATCCCATTACACAAGCTCATGTTACTAATAAAGGATCTCACTTATCACCGTGTGCGAGTTGATATAGTATTGCATTATGTCCAATTCATCAAGTCATCACTATGGACACTTCTTAGAGAGACATGAGAAGTTTTATGGTTAAAAATACCAAAAATGGAGCGTAAAGATGAAAATGGGATTAGTAGATCCGAAACTCTGGGCCATAGTCAATGGCACAGAGAGATAGCCTTCCAGGGATCCTCATAGTAGCATTAAGTGAACCAACAAAACGACTGAAAGCCATTATCATTTTTTATCTATGGGTTAGGAGATAACCATATTAATCAAGTGAGCAACTCCAAGAGTTCTCATGAAGCATGGACTCGTCTTAGATCCATATTTGGCCAAGTCAATGTAGCAACAAGAATGTTTCTTCAAAGGAAGCTATATTGGTTGGAAATGGATGACAAGAAGATAGTGGCTAACCATGTGAACAATGTGAGGAGTTTAATAGATCAGCTCAGTGGAGCTAGGGTTACCATTGATGATGAAGAGGAATCAATCTCTATCATCTTACTTGCCAGTATGGCTGATGTCTATGAGCAATGTGTGTCTGCTCTAGCCAATCAAACCAACATGACCCTGGCATCATTTGCCTCATCCTTGATCCTTGAAGAAACCAAGATGGAAGGCAAGAAGACTTCCAAGGAATCCACCTCACAGGTTCAAGTGGAATTGGCTCTCATCATGGATGAGAATAAGAGGAAGAAGAAGAAGTTTCTCAGGACTTGATATTACTGTAAAAAGAAGGGACATGAAGCCAAAGTGTGTTTCAAGAAGAAGTGGGATGAGAATAACAAGAAAAAAGAAGACAAGAAACCTAGGAGCAATCATGATGATTCCAATATGGCCACTGATACACTTTTCTAAAGCTTTGTGCTACTTACATTTATTAGAGTCTATGTGACATTCATTTTAACTCTCTTGACTACACTCCTTGCCTAGTATGGATGTAGATCAAGAGAGCGTGTTAAGATTTCAGTGATTTGGCATCCAGTAGTATTAGTCCTTAGTGGATGAATGGTATGTGCACCTTAGGGATAGTAGTTATAAGGTCATAAAGTCTCCAATTACCATGGTTAACTAGTGTAGGCATGGTAGGTAGCACCGTGGATTTTGGAGTCACTTTATGGTGAGTCTCATGAGATAATCAGGGAAAGGTGGAGACATCCTAGGGAGATTAAGCAATTACCTCTAGGAATACTATATAAGGAGGTCTCTACACTCATTGTGATGTGATGAGAGGAGCCTTTATATTTCCTTAGTGCAAGTTACCATTTGTTGGCAATACACTTGGTGGATCCTTTGTGGGCTACCTTCTCTTGCATTAAGGTAATCTTGTTAAAATTCATTGTTTATCATTCTATTCATGATGTTTATGGGTTAGTCCTTAACTTTCTTAGTGCATCTATTCAATCATCACAATAGCATTGTGTATGTGTATGGATGAGATTGTTTATGCTTCATAATCAAAGTGATTAACCATCATTAGCATTTCATTGTGTATGTGTATGGATGAGATTGTTTATGCTTCATAATCAAAGTGATTAACCATTTCATTCTCATCTCCTATTTTCTAACACAGGTTGGCTCGTACAATTGTTAAGTTTTCTCTTTACCATTTTCACTGAGTTTACTTCATGTTTTTTCCTAATTTTTATAACTCATGCCTGTTGTAGTTTTTTGTAGGAAAGGGTAATAGGTCTCCCCCAACTTCTAGGGAGAATAGGTACCACAAGCACAACAACAAAGCCTACACTTGGTGGGAGTGGCTCAAGCACCAGGGAGTGGTCACTAAAACAGATATCCAAGGAGCTTGATAGGGCAACTTGGTGAGACCTTAAACTTGAATTTTAATTATCACCCAACTTGTTTCTCTTTTGGCTAACTTTTCTCCATTGTATCACTATTTAATGCAAGAAGATGATAATTTTGGAAGTGATGGTGATGATGAAGGTTGTGGTGCATGTGGTGAAGCTAAGATAAAGACAAACATGATGCATTAATTTAATTAGTTTTTGATGTCTCCAACTTTATTCATTTTGGGGCATGAACACCGTATGTAATTTGTAATAACTATGTATGTACTTTGCAATATAATCGATGACATTGTTGTATTGTAATTATTTTTTATGTTTTAAGTGTTTAAGTTCTCTCAAAAATGTCATTAATGAGTTTTTAAATAATGTGATTAAAAACAAAATGGAGAAGGAATGGGAGAGAGATGTGGGGATACATGTCCCCACATATCTCATCCATTTTGTCCCCGTTAATTTTTTGTAGATAGTGTGCAGTTATAACTAGGTGTGGCTATATACATGGTTAGGTGTGCAGCTATACACATTGTTATACACGTGATTATTAGCATGGTCATATGCGCAGTTAATCGCGTAGGTGCAACCGTGCTGATAGCCATGCATAGCCACACTTATAGTTGCATCATGAATGTTTTTTTCATATATAGATTATTTTATATTTCCACGGATCTTGACGTGGTTGTGCTCTTAGTTTATTTTTTACAGATAGTCTACGGCTATATTTGTGCATGGCTATATACACAGTTAAGTGTGTGGTTATACATGTGATTATTTGTGTGGTTACATGCACAGTGAATCGTGTAGGTGTAGCCGATAGCCACGCATAGCCACGGTGATATAGATAGATTAGTTTAAATTTATGTGGATCCTAACGTGGATATTATCTTGGTTTATTATAGTGTTACAAGGCCCCTCTCCCAAGGTAGAGTTTCACACATGAACTCTCTCACAAATTATCCACAATTCCAACTATATAGCCCAATGACCAATGCACATTATAATATAAATTGTCCCTTGAGAGGTCCCTCTCCCAAGGTAGAGTTCTACACGTAAACTCTCTCACAAATGAGCCACAATCCCAACTATATAGCCCCAACTATATAGCCTATTGACCAATGCACACTACAATATAAATTGTATTCATATTGCCTCTAATCAATAGCCTTGTTAGTATGAGACATGACACTATTTGAAGTGCATAAAAGAATCTATCTACTTCTTCACGGAACCTTTCTAACCCTTTCTTAGTACTGATGGTGCATTTATAGCACCATCCTGCTACCTATTTGTTGAGGCCCTAAATGAGGAATCTATCTACTTCTTCACGGAACCTTTCTAACCCTTTCTTAGTACCGATGGTGCATTTATAGCACCATCCTGCTACCTATTTGTTGAGGCCCTAAATGAGGAATCTTCCCTAGCACTTGTAGGTCTTTGCTAGTGCATCACTAATTTAAAGCCCCAAAATCTCTATCTATATATAGGAAGAGATAAAAGTGACAATGTTCTCTCTATATTCTAGCAATCAAACCTCAATGTACATATGCCTAGCAATCCTGTATCAAATTAAAACGGGATCATAACTCAAACATATGAACACCCATAAGTATCTCAATCAACCTTAACTCTTTAACACTTACCATGTTTACGGTCGCATCCCATTCGCCATACTTTGAGATGTGATTGAGTGTAATCCTGTGTGCACGATACATGTTTCCTCAACATTGATCACACATACATTTGATTTTTTGCTCCAACCACATTTCGCGATGGTGGATACGGAGGGATTCATCCTCACTGGAGCTACTTGTTGAAGATGAAGACATCCTACAAATAAACAACCCAAAAAAATTTCTCTTGTATCAAATATTTAATCTAAAAACTCTGCGGGGTGGTTGCAAGATCAAGGTGTCCAGTTTTGTCCACTCACGCACCTTGTAAACAGTAAAAAAATAGGCATTTGTTTTCCTTTAGTGGCTAATCTCTCCTAGTAAATGAAGGAATTTCGTTTCAAGTTCTTTTGTTGGAACATCATATTCAAAGTTGGAAATATAGTTGCATAATTTGATTAAGCATTAGATAGTCAAAAGTCCTCATTTTCTTAGGTACAAAGTCAATCTATACACCCTATCCCAAATTTGAACTGATTCCATAAAATGCTTATATCTTTTACATATAAACTCATATGAGATTCCCACTTTGTACCTTAGATCTTCACATAATATGGAGCTTAACTTGATTTTTCAAGAAAATTTTAAGATATCTGTCTATTTTCTTTAAATATTTCAAGGTCTTTAAAGTGTTATAATATACGCCACTTTTTGTACCCACAATAGCTACCACTTAAAATCCTCAATCTTGTAGATCAAAAGAGTGGGTAGATACTGAGACATTAGTAGAATGTGGTGGTTAGTAAAAATTACAAATCCAATGGTTGGATTTTTAATGATCTCTTTTTTGAAATTCTTCCAGACTATCAGAAGGCCTGTAAATATTAATAATCTAATTAGTAAAATTACATTTTTGATGTGAATCATCTAAAACCTATAGGGACTAGTGTACTTGTAATGGTGCATCTATGGAAAAATAAATTGGACCACTCTAAGTATGGAAAGATCATTTGTTTATCATTTCATCATATTTTTGATTAGTTTTGATTAATTAGACTAATTTATATTAATTTAAGTTATATTGGATTAATTTAAGGACAAGCGTATTTTTCATTATTTGCTTGATCTAATTTTAAGTACCTTGCCTCCCAAAATTTGCTCTCCAAGCATTGTCCCAGTCCGGCATAAACTGGATAAAACTGGACACCCTGATCTTGCAACAACCCTGCGGCGCGTCTAATACCGCGTCTGTTCTGTGTGGTATGCGTCTATAGGCGCGTTTGAACTGCTGTAAACGCGATTTTAGATGCGATATTAGACGCAACATTAGACGCTACTGTAGACGCTCCTGTAGATGCGATTTGCATTTTCAAAACTACTTTTAGCGCGCTTGCTTTTCTTCACATACTTTTAACGGGCTTGCTTTGCTAATAACAGATCCACAGCCTAGCATCCACACTTATCTTCAAGCACCCACACTTATCTACACGCTTACACAATCATCTCCAAGCACACAAGAGAAGAGGGTGAACAAGGAAGAGAAGAAAGATAAGCAAAGGGTGAACAAGGAAGAGAAGAAAGAGAAGCAGCTTTGAAGAAGGACAAGAAGCTTCCATACCTCTATCTAAGGTAAGTCTCTTTAGGGTTGATCGTCTTTGAAAGTTGCTCTCGTTTGATTAGTCCTTTGCTCTCTTTTTGGTACAACAACAGTGTTTTTGATACAACAACTGTGTTTTTGTGTCGGGCACGTCGGGCGCAACGCATGTCCTTTTCGTCTTTTTGGAATAGTATGTCTGTCAGAGCGTGTCTATAGACGCATCTGAGAGAGCGTCTAAAAATGCGTCTATAGACGCGTCTACTCTGTGTTGAAACAGGTAGCCGTGTCTATAGACGCGCTGTTACACGTGCAGATAGACGCTATGTTTTTTTTCTCATTTTTTCTCCCTCCTCTGTTTTTCTCTTTTTTTCTCCTCTCTTTTCCTTCTTTTCCTCTCCTTTCTCCTCTCTTTTATCCCCACTTTTTCTCTCTTTTCCTCTCCTTTCATGGAAATAAGTGATTGCATGAATGAAGAAAGGGATTGCATGAATGATGGAAAGGGATTGCATGATTGAAGAAGGGGATTGCATTAATGATGGTAAGGGAAAGCATGATCGAAAAAATAGATTGCACTCCATATTTTTCTCTCTTTTTTCTTCTCTCTTTTATCCTCTCTTTCCTTCTCTTTTTCATCTCTCTTTTTCGTCTCTCTTATCTCCTCTCTTTTTCTCTCTTTTTTTCTCCTCTCTTTTCCTCTATTCTCCTCTCTTTTTCTCTCTTTCTTTCTCTTCTCTTTTCCTCTATTCTCCTCTCTTTTTCTCTCTTTTATCCCCCTCTTTTTTCCTCTATTCTCCTCTCTTTTTCTCTCTTTTATCCCCTCTTTTTCTCCTCTCTTTTCCTCTCCTTTCTCCTCTCTTTTATCCCCGCTATGCATGCCTTTTCTACTCTCTTTCCTTCTCTCTTTTTCTCTCTTTTTCTCTTCTTTTTCTCTTCTCAGTTCATCAGTAATCTTCTTTTTTTCTTTTTTCCAGTTCATCATGTGGCCAGGAAGCGCTTCAGGCTCACCTGATCCTCGGGAATCCATCTTTCGGGACTTATATAACCTTTTGGGGCACCCTCCCAGTCCTGCGGAGTTATACGGCTACATGACGGGTACTCTAAACACCCCCCAGGAGTCGGCACTACAGAATCCAAACCACCCCAATCCCACACCTTTTGAGATTACCCCAGTGGAGTCAACACAGCCCAACCGGCTACATAGCCGAGACCCTTCCCCCATGCCATCCTATGTCCCTTCCCCCATGTCGTCAGGAGGCCCTTCTACCTCGCAGAGCCGTTGGCGTACTCCCGTGCAGTCGAGACTTGGTTCTCTAGCTACAGGTGGCCAGCGTAGTAGCTCGACACGACACAGTAGTAGGGAGAGCGGTGGGGGATGCATGGCACAGTGCTTTGGGGGGGTGGTGGGGGCGAGAATGATTCAGATGATCAAGATGTGCCTTCGGGTGATGGTACGATCTACTATGACATCACTTAGATAGGAGGCATCTTGATGGATACACGGGGGAAGGACATCATGGCCTTCATGCGCTCTGTAATTGCTAACAATTACAGAGATTTCTTTATTCACTACAAAGATCAACCAAAGAGGTTAGCTGATGAGACCCTCGCTGCTGTTCGCTCTAGGTATCCTAACCCCCCCAATGTTCAGTTCACAGATAAATGGGCCAAGTCAAAGATTGTTTCGATACTTAGCAATAAAAGATCTTCGCTTAAGAGGCATGCAATAGTGGAGCTTGCCAGGCTCCAGGGAGGTCAACCACCAAGGGGCGGGACACCGCTCATAGCAGCGTCTATAAACGTGTCTACCCTGCGTCTAGTTTGCGTGTATAATCGCATCTATACATGCGTCTGTGTGTTTTTTAAATTTCTCCCCGACCGTCTATTTGCGCGTCTATATGAGCGTCTATATGCGCATTTATAAGCACGTATAAAGGCGCGTCTGTCTGTTTTTTAAATTTCTCCCCGACCGTCTATTTACGCATCTATATGCGCGTCTATATGCGCATATATAAGCGCGTATAAAGGCACGTCTGTTTGCTACCTTTTAAACACGCCTTTAGACGTGGGTCTGGAGACGCGCTAATAGACGTGGAAATAGACGCGCCCGTAAGTTTTTTTTTTAGTTGAGTAAACGCGTCTGTGTGCGCGTCTGTAGGTGCTTTGTCTTGTTCTAAGATTCCTCCCCCAACCCCTTTTTGATGTCTAGTATCTTCCCCTGTAATCAACCCTCTTCAGAAATATAAAGACCTTGTTGCTAACTATTTTAGCCTAGAGAGAGAAAAATTATTCTAGAGAGAGAATATTCAGATTTTGAATATTTTTGGATAGAAAAATATCTCTTATAATTTAGATGAGTTCCCTTGAAACAGAAATTCAAAAAGAATTTTCCAATGTGCAATTAGAACTAATTGGAAATAGGTATAAAGAACCTTAGTCTAAGGGTCTAGATTTTCAGAAATCTTTAGACTATGGTCCAATTAAGGTTCCTATGGGCCAATAGCATCAATCCATGTGTAGGGAGGAGATAAATCCAATTTGTAAAAAGAAGATACCCAAAAATGAGTAAATGCTCACATAAGGTGAAGAGTTGAAAATGTACAAGGTTTATTAGTAAAAAACTATGAGCAATATTAAAAATATGAGATATTTTGGGTATCCAAAAATGAGTAAATGCTCACATAAGATGAAGAGTTGAAAATGTACAAGGTTTATTAGTAAAAAACTATGAGCAATATTAAAATAATTCCATTATGACACATATGTAAGGAAGGGGAATTCTTTAAAGGAGGTGCATATTTCACATAAGATGAAGAGTTGAAAATGTACAAGGTTTATTAGTAAAAAACTATGAGCAATATTAAAATGATTCCATTATGACACATATGTAAGGAAGGGGAATTCTTTAAAGGAGGTGCATATTTCACATAAGATGAAGAGTTGAAAATGTACAAGGTTTATTAGTAAAAAAACTATGAGCAATATTAAAATGATTCCATTATGACACATATGTAAGGAAGGGGAGTTCTTTAAAGGAGGTGCATATTTCACATGCTTGAATGAGTTTTAAACTCATAAAAATTGAGATATTTCATCTCTCCTCTCTCCTCATTCAAGTCTAGTTCCGAAAAGTTAGCTTAACTGACCTAAAAATGGTCAAATATTGACCAAACTGATTTAGAAAATTCTAGAATCAGTTTGTTTGGTTAGGAGCTCAATTTTTCCTATAAATAGAAGCCTCCCCCTTGTTGAAAAATAGTTAGTGTTTATGCATCGTTACTCTACTCCACCTAAGCCAAGAACTGTGAATTCGTTTAATAATTCACTAGTTTTTGGAGCTTCCCTCTTTCTTCAATCCCCATTAGTGGCTCCATCAACATACTTAACCAATTGATTGGTTGGGGGCCTCTACCGTGAACAAAGAATCAAGCAAGTTGTAAGGTAATTAGTGAATATTGATCTTTCTATAATTTCTCAATGTTTCTCTCTTCTCAACCCCTCTCAAGCTTGAGAAGTTTAATTGCTATGGTTTTTTTTTAAATACTATTGAAGTTTGAATAGTAGTGAAGAGTTACATAAGTTAATAAATGCTATTGAAGTTAATTTTCATTTATGTTTAAATTCTAATGATTTTTATGTAAATTCTCTCTCTCACTCAAGAAATGGTCATACTCATGACCCGTTCTCAATCCAAATCAAGCTTTTCATAAAGCTTTTCCTTAACCCAAGCTTAAGCTATGCTTGAGGCCAATTTAATGGCTTTTTTCTATGCTTTTAGTTTATGCATATTGATGATTCAATCCACTATAGATTAATGATCCAATTAGAGATCATTTTAATTATTTCCTTAATGATAAGCTTTATCCCTTAGAAAAAATTGAGATTTATCAGTCATAGCAGCGGAGCTATGGCAAAATTTTTATAAAAATTATGCATAAAATAATTTCATTCAAAGCATAAAAAGAGGACTTCCTACCATATTCTAGGAATTATCATCCTAGATTAATTGAAAGAATTTCATTATAATCATGGAGAAATTGAATTTTAATATCATGCATAAAGGATAATTTTTTTATATCAAAAGTGTTACTTTTATCATTTTTAATTTTCATGCATAGAAGTATGCATAAAGGAAAAATTTTTATATCAAAAGTGTTACTTTTATCATTTTTTTTTAATTTTTCATGCATAGAAGTATGCATAAAGGAAAATTTTTATATCAAAAGTGATACTTTTATCATTTTTAATTTTCATGCATAGAAGTATGCATAAAGGATAATTTTTTAATATTAAAAGTGTTATTTTTATCATTTTTAATTTTCATGCATAGAAGGATGCATAAAGGATAATTTTTTTATATCAAAAGTGTTACTTTTATCATATTGGATTTCATGCATAGAGGTATGCATAAAAGTTGAATATTTTATTATAAAAGTGTTACTTTTAGCATAATTGAATTTCATGCATAGAGGTATGCATAAAAGATATGGGAAGTGATAAGATATGATAAGATGCATGTGGATGTGAATGTGGATGTATGGATGTGGATGTGGATGTATGAAATGTGGATGTATGGATGTGAATGAGGATATAGATGTGGATGTATGGATGTGAATGTGCATGTAGATATGGATGTATAGATGTGAATGAGAATGTGGATGTGGATGTGGATGTATGTATGTATGTATGTGGATGTGGATGTATGAATGAGGACGTGATAATGAATGTATGCATGTGGATGTGGATATGGATGTGTATGTATGAATGCGGATATGGATGTGTATGTATGAATGTGGATATGGGATGTGGATGTATAAATGAGGATGTGAAAATGGAGATAAGCATGTAGATGTGGATGTATGGATGTGAATGTGGATGTGGATGTGGATATGGATGTGAATATATGATATGTGATGTGAAGGAATCTGAAGTGAAGAGATGGAAAATGATATGATTGGATGAGTACACATATAAATGAAATGTGGAATAAGTAATGTGGATTGCATGAGGGATAATGTGGAAAAATGAGAGTTAATATAGAAATTGTATTTGTAAACTGTTTGTAAATGCTGTTTGTAAATGGCTGTTTTATGTCAAGAATGCTGGGAAAGCATTTTGACCGTCTTGTGATTAAGGTCGTGGAGACCTAACTGATAAAGTTGCAACTGCTGACGGAGAGTCAATGGAGGACGTCTCGCGTAGCAAGGTCGGCCGAGGTCTTGACCAGCCTCGGTTCGATTAAAATGGTGAGCTTCCGGTACGGTGGATGAGGGACCAAGGAAGCGGCCTATGAGTGAAGCGCTAGGTCACCTGCGAAGGATCCTAGAGGGTGCTGACCATACGGTGCTCGGGCTCTGGGTCGCCCAGGATACCCACGCGTGCGTCGAGGAAGATATTGGGACAAGGAGTAAGAGTTGTTTTGTGAAACCGGGCATGGATCTGGTTGACTGACCTTGCTGGTCCTCAACGGATGAGTCCATGGCTCTTTTATATGGATCTGTTGGTTGATCTTGCTGATCTTCAACGAGAGTCCATCTTGATAAGTGATTATATTGCCGAGTATTATGGGCTAGGAACTATGGAAACGGCCTCTGTGTGGACAGGTGGTGAGCGTTCTAGTTGCCAATGATGCCATAGATACTCTGATGAAGGAATGATGGAAAATTATGAATCAACAGGATAAATTGGGAGATTGTGATCAGTGGTACTATGGTTTCATTAAAGGATTGTTTTAAAGTTAGCTGATGCTAAGAAAAAGGCAATTTTCATATTGGGTGTGTAAGTGGTGTGGCTAGTTTTATGTTTGCATGAAATTCCGGCTAGGGGGCCTTGGAACTCTTTTCCTTGGTACCCGGGACAAAACCTAACCAAATTCCAAATTGGATCCCATCACTACAGTGGTTGGGCGGTTGGCTAACCCATGGGATCGGATGGGGTTAGGCTGGACTGATGGATCCATAAATCGAGACTCAACTTTTGTTAATACGATAGATAAAGTAAATCCCGGACAGTAATTGTTCTATGGATAGGAATCAACGGCTGTGCCTCTTGAATGGGGAAAAAAGCGTTGATCCCAATGATCCAAGTGCAAGTTTCTTCCTTGATCTGATCTAGTATCTTGAAGATACAATTGGATCAGCTTGATCAGAAATGATCTTGTCTTCGTTAGAGAAAAAAATTATCCTGGTGGAATCGCCCGTGCTTTCCGGTAAGGGAAGTTTTTACCGGGTTCGGTTTTGGAAAAACCGACGGATTAGTCTCTTGTCCGGATATCCGTGGACGAGGCCCCGAATGTGGGACCCCTGTCCCGCGCGAGAAGTGCTACTTCCGCTGCTAGTACCCGAATCCGTTGCTCGGTGGGAACAGGGGGACCTCACAGTTGGTATCAGAGCGTTTGGTTAATAAAGATCAACTGAGAAGACAAATATGTCAAAAATTTATCAAGAAGCACAAAAAGGTTGTAATTGTGTGATATAATTCATACAATTTGATATTCAAATTGAAATTCGTAATTTGGTAATTGGGTCTTCAGATGGAAGTACCGCAATTATATAGAATCCCTGACTTGCTTGAGGCCTAGACATGATGGTATTTACCTTATAATTCCAAGAGCCACGACTATCCGTATATACCGAGAGTATACTGCAGCTCTTTACTGACAGTATATACGAGTAAATCTAAGACTTGAAATTATAAGCGTTAATGCTATCCAGATGATGAATTCGAATGTGGTTGATATGATTTTTAATTCTGTTTGAGAATTGATGAATTGAATTGGATTCTGATTGAAAATTCTGATTGAAAAATGATGATTTCTGAAATTAGTTGAAATATAAAAATCTGAACAAAACCACAATGAGGATGAATGGGACGAGTCCCAGTGATGATATTCATAACTGGAATGATGATAATGAATTCAGCAAATCACTATGAGATTAGTGGGTTGTGCTGTCAAATTGTTACTGTTAACACTTGATCAGTAGATCAAGTTAAGGGATGACAAATTGAGAACTTGCTTGACTGAAATTCCCGTGGAGGAATGTTCAGAAGAAAATTTTTCGGTCTAATGGACCATTATCATGTTAAAGATATGAATGATATGATCTGAATATTAATGATGAGTTCTATATAAGGGATATTTATCCCAGTGTTCTGCTGGGTTGACCAGAATATAAGGAACCCCAAAATAAAATTGGATGTTAAGAAAAAGAGTTGTCCTCTACCTTGCGAGATGAGGACATCTCGCACTTTTTAAGTGGGGTAGAATGTAAGATTCCTCCCCAGCCTTCGAGGTATACAGGAGTAAGAATCTCCCTTTCTGATCTTATAATTATTCCCTCTCTAAAATAAAAGAAAGTTCTGTTTAACAAAGGAAGACCCTTTTCCTAGAATACTTCTCAAGAGTCCCACCTGTTTTAAGGATTCAGAACAATGAGTTCAGAAGTGAGAATCGATGTTTTGGATATCAAGGTTTTGGTCTTCATTCGAGTACGGCCCAAAAGAAGTTCTTTATCTCTTGGGGAGTATATGAAGTTATCCCCCAGATATTGTGAGCCTTATATCTGAATTCAATGAAAGTAGGTGACTTAGCCTACAAGCTTCTTTTATCTCTTCATCTCAAAATTCTTAATGCCTTCTATAGAAAAATGTGTCAAACCCAAATCATGGAAAGACGGTAAAACTTCAGTGGCAAGTTACCGTTGGCTTCTAAGTTACGCTAGCTCCTTCCTTTATATAAGTCGTAACTTTTACTTGTCGCTCACAGTAATCTTACTTCCATCGATCTCCTTTCTTTCTTAATCTCCTTCATGGCTTGGCAACAAGAACTAGTTTTATCCCTAATGATTTCTCACCTTCAAGACGCAAGGGAGTCTGTGAAGAAAGATTTTATAGAGCAGTATGAGCGCTCACTTTTCCCTCACTTGGGAACTTCTGTAGCGCAGACAAAATGGCGGACCTATCAAGACATAACTAGGGTAACACCCTGGGATCAGCAGCACTTTCGTAACAATGTCCGCTTGGCCATGGTTATTGAAGCTTTGGGTTTGGGTCCCCGATACTACTGCGTCATGAGATCAAGGCATCCTGGGTTTTCTGAGCGGGTCTTCTTACTGGCGTGTTTTCTTCCTCATGAGAAGATATGCCTTTAACCCGTTTTTGGCTTGCCTCTCAGAGGTCCTTTTGTTAGAACACCTCATACCACTGAGATAGGCGCAGCAATAACCCACAGAATCATTCCCATAGATGAGTTACCTTATACTTGTGCTGCTTGTGAGGACTGCTTTTGTGATCATATGATGGACGGGCTTATGGAAGTGTAAAGAGTTCTTCTATCTTTACTGTATAAGTTCCGAGAATGAATAAAGTTTAAATCTTGTTCTTATTTTGAATCTTGCTCTCTTTAAGACGTTTCTTGGTGGTTAATCTTGATTAAAATTTTTCTCTAAGTCTCATATTCGTGAATCTTGCGAAATTATCACAAGTTGCGAGATGAGGACATCTCGCGTTTTTTAAGTGGGGTAGAATGTAAGATTCCTCCCCCAACCCCTTTTTGATGTCTAGTATCTTCCCCTGTAATCAACCCTCTTCAGAAATATAAAGACCTTGTTGCTAACTATTTTAGCCTAGAGAGAGAAAAATTATTCTAGAGAGAGAATATTCAGATTTTGAATATTTTTGGATAGAAAAATATCTCTTATAATTTAGATGAGTTCCCTTGAAACAGAAATTCAAAAAGAATTTTCCAATGTGCAATTAGAACTAATTGGAAATAGGTATAAAGAACCTTAGTCTAAGGGTCTAGATTTTCAGAAATCTTTAGACTATGGTCCAATTAAGGTTCCTATGGGCCAATAGCATCAATCCATGTGTAGGGAGGAGATAAATCCAATTTGTAAAAAGAAGATACCCAAAAATGAGTAAATGCTCACATAAGGTGAAGAGTTGAAAATGTACAAGGTTTATTAGTAAAAAACTATGAGCAATATTAAAAATATGAGATATTTTGGGTATCCAAAAATGAGTAAATGCTCACATAAGATGAAGAGTTGAAAATGTACAAGGTTTATTAGTAAAAAACTATGAGCAATATTAAAATAATTCCATTATGACACATATGTAAGGAAGGGGAATTCTTTAAAGGAGGTGCATATTTCACATAAGATGAAGAGTTGAAAATGTACAAGGTTTATTAGTAAAAAACTATGAGCAATATTAAAATGATTCCATTATGACACATATGTAAGGAAGGGGAATTCTTTAAAGGAGGTGCATATTTCACATAAGATGAAGAGTTGAAAATGTACAAGGTTTATTAGTAAAAAAACTATGAGCAATATTAAAATGATTCCATTATGACACATATGTAAGGAAGGGGAGTTCTTTAAAGGAGGTGCATATTTCACATGCTTGAATGAGTTTTAAACTCATAAAAATTGAGATATTTCATCTCTCCTCTCTCCTCATTCAAGTCTAGTTCCGAAAAGTTAGCTTAACTGACCTAAAAATGGTCAAATATTGACCAAACTGATTTAGAAAATTCTAGAATCAGTTTGTTTGGTTAGGAGCTCAAATTTTCCTATAAATAGAAGCCTCCCCCTTGTTGAAAAATAGTTAGTGTTTATGCATCGTTACTCTACTCCACCTAAGCCAAGAACTGTGAATTCGTTTAATAATTCACTAGTTTTTGGAGCTTCCCTCTTTCTTCAATCCCCATTAGTGGCTCCATCAACATACTTAACCAATTGATTGGTTGGGGGCCTCTACCGTGAACAAAGAATCAAGCAAGTTGTAAGGTAATTAGTGAATATTGATCTTTCTATAATTTCTCAATGTTTCTCTCTTCTCAACCCCTCTCAAGCTTGAGAAGTTTAATTGGTATGGTTTTTTTTTAAATACTATTGAAGTTTGAATAGTAGTGAAGAGTTACATAAGTTAATAAATGCTATTGAAGTTAATTTTCATTTATGTTTAAATTCTAATGATTTTTATGTAAATTCTCTCTCTCACTCAAGAAATGGTCATACTCATGACCCGTTCTCAATCCAAATCAAGCTTTTCATAAAGCTTTTCCTTAACCCAAGCTTAAGCTATGCTTGAGGCCAATTTAATGGCTTTTTTCTATGCTTTTAGTTTATGCATATTGATGATTCAATCCACTATAGATTAATGATCCAATTAGAGATCATTTTAATTATTTCCTTAATGATAAGCTTTATCCCTTAGAAAAAATTGAGATTTATCAGTCATAGCAGCGGAGCTATGGCAAAATTTTTATAAAAATTATGCATAAAATAATTTCATTCAAAGCATAAAAAGAGGACTTCCTACCATATTCTAGGAATTATCATCCTAGATTAATTGAAAGAATTTCATTATAATCATGGAGAAATTGAATTTTAATATCATGCATAAAGGATAATTTTTTTATATCAAAAGTGTTACTTTTATCATTTTTAATTTTCATGCATAGAAGTATGCATAAAGGAAAAATTTTTATATCAAAAGTGTTACTTTTATCATTTTTTTTTAATTTTTCATGCATAGAAGTATGCATAAAGGAAAATTTTTATATCAAAAGTGATACTTTTATCATTTTTAATTTTCATGCATAGAAGTATGCATAAAGGATAATTTTTTTATATTAAAAGTGTTATTTTTATCATTTTTAATTTTCATGCATAGAAGGATGCATAAAGGATAATTTTTTTATATCAAAAGTGTTACTTTTATCATATTGGATTTCATGCATAGAGGTATGCATAAAAGTTGAATATTTTATTATAAAAGTGTTACTTTTAGCATAATTGAATTTCATGCATAGAGGTATGCATAAAAGATATGGGAAGTGATAAGATATGATAAGATGCATGTGGATGTGAATGTGGATGTATGGATGTGGATGTGGATGTATGAAATGTGGATGTATGGATGTGAATGAGGATATAGATGTGGATGTATGGATGTGAATGTGCATGTAGATATGGATGTATAGATGTGAATGAGAATGTGGATGTGGATGTGGATGTATGTATGTATGTATGTGGATGTGGATGTATGAATGAGGACGTGATAATGAATGTATGCATGTGGATGTGGATATGGATGTGTATGTATGAATGCGGATATGGATGTGGATATGGATGTGTATGTATGAATGTGGATATGGGATGTGGATGTATAAATGAGGATGTGAAAATGGAGATAAGCATGTAGATGTGGATGTATGGATGTGAATGTGGATGTGGATGTGGATATGGATGTGAATATATGATATGTGATGTGAAGGAATCTGAAGTGAAGAGATGGAAAATGATATGATTGGATGAGTACACATATAAATGAAATGTGGAATAAGTAATGTGGATTGCATGAGGGATAATGTGGAAAAATGAGAGTTAATATAGAAATTGTATTTGTAAACTGTTTGTAAATGCTGTTTGTAAATGGCTGTTTTATGTCAAGAATGCTGGGAAAGCATTTTGACCGTCTTGTGATTAAGGTCGTGGAGACCTAACTGATAAAGTTGCAACTGCTGACGGAGAGTCAATGGAGGACGTCTCGCGTAGCAAGGTCGGCCGAGGTCTTGACCAGCCTCGGTTCGATTAAAATGGTGAGCTTCCGGTACGGTGGATGAGGGACCAAGGAAGCGGCCTATGAGTGAAGCGCTAGGTCACCTGCGAAGGATCCTAGAGGGTGCTGACCATACGGTGCTCGGGCTCTGGGTCGCCCAGGATACCCACGCGTGCGTCGAGGAAGATATTGGGACAAGGAGTAAGAGTTGTTTTGTGAAACCGGGCATGGATCTGGTTGACTGACCTTGCTGGTCCTCAACGGATGAGTCCATGGCTCTTTTATATGGATCTGTTGGTTGATCTTGCTGATCTTCAACGAGAGTCCATCTTGATAAGTGATTATATTGCCAAGTATTATGGGCTAGGAACTATGGAAACGGCCTCTGTGTGGACAGGTGGTGAGCGTTCTAGTTGCCAATGATGCCATAGATACTCTGATGAAGGAATGATGGGAAATTATGAATCAACAGGATAAATTGGGAGATTGTGATCAGTGGTACTATGGTTTCATTAAAGGATTGTTTTAAAGTTAGCTGATGCTAAGAAAAAGGCAATTTTCATATTGGGTGTGTAAGTGGTGTGGCTAGTTTTATGTTTGCATGAAATTCCGGCTAGGGGGCCTTGGAACTCTTTTCCTTGGTACCCGGGACAAAACCTAACCAAATTCCAAATTGGATCCCATCACTACAGTGGTTGGGCGGTTGGCTAACCCATGGGATCGGATGGGGTTAGGCTGGACTGATGGATCCATAAATCGAGACTCAACTTTTGTTAATACGATAGATAAAGTAAATCCCGGACAGTAATTGTTCTATGGATAGGAATCAACGGCTGTGCCTCTTGAATGGGGAAAAAAGCGTTGATCCCAATGATCCAAGTGCAAGTTTCTTCCTTGATCTGATCTAGTATCTTGAAGATACAATTGGATCAGCTTGATCAGAAATGATCTTGTCTTCGTTAGAGAAAAAAATTATCCTGGTGGAATCGCCCGTGCTTTCCGGTAAGGGAAGTTTTTACCGGGTTCGGTTTTGGAAAAACCGACGGATTAGTCTCTTGTCCGGATATCCGTGGACGAGGCCCCGAATGTGGGACCCCTGTCCCGCGCGAGAAGTGCTACTTCCGCTGCTAGTACCCGAATCCGTTGCTCGGTGGGAACAGGGGGACCTCACACTTGTTGTGTTGGGATTTCTAACCAAGACCCTTGGCCAAGATTCATTCATCTACATGGGATGAAGTGTAAAGGAGAGGCACACCATTGACTCATACCTACGCATATAGCACCTTGTAACCCCATAGCCATCCGGGATGCTAATGTGGCCTTTTTGAACTGGTTACTCTCTCCTTTTGCTTTCCCTTTTCTAACTAGCCTCTCTCTCCATTTTCTTTTCCCTTATCAAACTCCTTTTGCCTATACTGGCCTCTTCTCCTTTAACCTAGTAGCCCCTCTATTTCTTTATGGCATATTATATGTGAGGTTAGGATTTCTATCCAATACCCTAAGAATGTGAGGTTGGGATTTCTATCCAAGACCCTTGGCATTCGGAAGGATGTCAGCCCCTGCGGTAACCTTCATTTATCTACATGGGGATGAAGTGCATGTCTTTGAATCATACCTATGCATGCAACATTTTGTAACTCCACAGCCATCTGAGAGGCTAAGGTGCCTACCGGGTGCGTGAGTGTGTTACTAAATTGTCCATAAGTGGTGGCATTTCTCTCACATCCACAAAAAGAACCCCTAGAAAATATATCCTTAGCCATCATCTCCTGAGATCACAATCCCCAAGGAAAGGGAGAGAGGAGGAAGTATTATAATCAAGAATTTATCCCTAGCATAATTAAAGCTAAGGTATTAATGCATATTATTGAATGCTAATTTTAAAAATCTTAGTGTCTTTATCGTGGCTAGTCAAACTACAAAGTCTCTTAAAAAAACATTATTTGTTTCTATTCATTTTCAATTGTTATTTAATAGCATGGATAATAGCAACGTTTCAAAACACCTTTTTCTGGCTCAACTTGTGATGCTTCTTTGATCTCCTTGTGATGATCTTTGATGTACGTGATTTCTCAAGATAAACAAAGTATTAGACTATAATGATCTCCATTGTGATTGGAATTTTACGGTTGTATATCTTATGTTGTGGGTTTTCATGGCACCTTAGTGCTCAGAGTTATAATATAACTATTATTTTTTTGTAAGGTTTCAATTTAAGTGGCTATACAAATTAGCTTCTTTGTGAGCATTCTCATAACATGCTATGATATGAAACTAATTAAATTAATGCATCATGTTTGTCTTTATCTTAGCTTCACCACATGCACCACCACCTTCATTATCACAACACTTCCAGCATCGTCATCTTCTTGCGTTAAATAGTGATACGATGGAGAGAAGTTAGCCACTAAGATAATTAACATTCAATTTTAAGGTCTCACCAAGTTTCCCTATCGAGCTCCTTGGATATCTATTTTAGTGACCACTCCCTGGTGCTTAAGCCACTCCAAAATGTAGGATTTGTTGTTATGTTTGTGGTACCTATTCTCCCAGAAGTTGGGGAAGACCTATTACCCTTTCCTACAAAACATTACAACAGGCATGAGTTATGAAAATTAGGACAACACATGAAGTAAACTTATTGAAAATGGTAAAGAGAAAATTTACCAAGTGTACGAGCCAGCCTGTGGTGTTAGAAAATAGGAGATGATAATTAAATTCTAATGATGGTTAATCACTTTGATTATGAAGCATAAACAATCTCATCCATACACATACACAATGCTATTGTGATGATTGAATAGATGCACTAAGCAAGTGAAGGACTAAAAATCTCAACACGCTCTCTTGATCTACATCCATACCAGGCAAGGTGTGCAGTAAGAGGGTTACAATGAATGTCACATAGACTCTAAGAAATGTAAGTAGAAAAAAGCTTTAGAAATGTGTATCAGTGGCCACATTGGACTCATGATGACTTGTTATTCTCATCCCGCTTCTTCTTGAAACACACTTTGGCTTCATGTCCCTTCTTCTTATAGTAATAGCAAGTCCGAAAATTCTTCTTCTTCTTCTTCTTCTTCTTATTTTCATCCATGATTAGAGCCGATTCCACTTGAACCTGTGAGGTGGAATCCTTGGAAGTCTTCTTACCTTCCATCATGTTTTCTTCAAGGATCAAGGATGAGGCAAATGATGCCAGGGTCATGTTGGTTTGATTGGCTAGAACAGACACACATTGCTCATACACATCAGGCATACTAGCAAGTACGATAGAGATTTCTTCCACTTGAACCTGTGAGGTGGAATCCTTGGAAGTCTTCTTACCTTCCATCATGTTTTCTTCAAGGATCAAGGATGAGGCAAATGATGCCAGGGTCATGTTGGTTTGATTGGCTAGAATAGACACACATTGCTCATACACATCAGGCATACTGGCAAGTAAGATAGAGATTGCTTCCTCTTCATCAATGGTAACCATAGCTCCATTGAGCTGATCTATTAAACTCCTCACATTGTTCACATGGTTAGCCACTTTCTTCTTGTCATCCATTTCAAGCCTATATAGCTTCTTCTGAAGAAACATCCTTGTTGCTGCATTGACTTGGCCAAATATGGATCTGAGACGAGTACATGCTTCATGCAAACTCTTAGAGGCGCTCACTTGATGAATATGGTTATCCGTCGCTAACCCACAGATAATAAATGATAATGCCTTTGAGTCGTTTTGTTGATCCACTTATTCATACTGTGAGGATCCGTGGAAGGCTTTCTCTCTATGCCATTGACTAGTATGGCCCAGAGTTCCGGATCTACTAATCCCATTTGCATCTTTATGCTCCATTTATGGTATTTTTAACCAATCAAACTTCTGAGGTTTCTCTAAGAAGTGTCCATAGTGATGACTTGATGAACTAGACATAATGCAATACTACATCAACTCACACAGAGTGATAAGTGATCTCCTTTATTAGTAACAGGATCTTGTGTAATGGGATGATATCTTATGTAGAGAGGTGTAAAAATAGAACTCTATCCAAGTTGACACAAAGTGATAACCACACACTACAAAGTTATAATTGACATTCCCCGAAGAAATGCATTTGAGTACACATAAGTTCTCAGAATTTAAGGGATTGTGTGAGATGGTAGTAGTGGGACAGTGTCTTTGCCTTTTCAATTTTTTGAGGCGTCTTGGATGCCTTGAGTTGTGCCTTGGTTGGAGTGTACATAAACCTAGGCATGACTTTACCACTCTTCACAATGTTGTCATGTGCTCTTTATAGACTGAGAGCATGATACAAGAATGATCTTGTCACAAAGACATGAATACAACTATCACTTGGGATGATGAATGAGACTAGGCCAAGGATGTGATGCTCACAAGGGATGTGTTAATTTCTTCACACCTTAGAACTTAGAAAACAAAATCACCAAGAAAAGTTTGAAAAGAAATCTCCCTCCTAAAAGGGAGGAGGAAAGTAGGTAGCTGAGTGGAGGCCGATTTCTCCACCAATCGAGGGCAAAATGTGTGCTGATTTAGTGGAATAAATTGGCCTTATCAGTTGTGCCAGAGAAAGCTACTAGAGATTTCACTGATTACCACTTGATTTTAGGGTAATTAGTGCTCTAATTAGCATCTTCTTATCTGTAGAAGGCATAAAAAACCCATATGCAGAGAACACTGCAATAGGCATAGACAAGTGGCATTTTTCCTCATATTTTTTGTTGAGCCCTAAAGAATTCTTACAAATGTGTTGCTGTGCACAATATGACTGTTGAAGGCCACCAAGAACTATCTTTTCTTGTTTGCTTAATACCTTGGATACCTTTGCCAGGTTAATGGGTTGGAAGCGCCAATTTGTAGGGTAATTTGGTAGGTTTTGGGATTTACAAAAGTTTCCCTGAGCTAGGCTACATAAGCCCTAGCAAAGATCTTCGAGAAGATGCCCACAAAGATGCAATGGAAGCCTCCAAACAGGTTGAACTTTTATATTGTTTTTACTTAGAAAAAAATAGTAAATGATACCGTCAATGTTATTGTTCTAACATCCAACGATGAACTCTACTGGATTTGATGTTGATCTTGAGCAAACAGAACTTCAAGTGTTGATGATGGCCTTGAAAGAAGTCCCCAAATTTATCTTGCTTGGTTTCTCCTTCTAGCTCTCAATTCTTCATTCACATAGCCTTCTCTCATATAAGAGATTGTCACAAAGGTTCTCACATTCACATAGCTTGGATTAGACCTTAGTGAGAACTGTATCCATCATATCTCAAATGCAAAAATCTCATCCGAGGCATGGGGGATTATGGAAAAGCTATTCGGTACAAAAGGGAAGCATTCTAATATCAGCCTTAAAATTCCAAATTTTTAAACTTACGAATCATTTCCAAATCATCTCCATCATATAAAGAGTCTCATGTCACAACTAGCAGTTGTTGGAGCATGAATAGATGATGAAGATGCACTCGACTATCTTGTTAAAAAGTATGACTGATGAAGAGTATGGACATTTTGTCTCTACTTTAACAAATATTCCAAAACCATCTCTAGAGGACATTGAAGATGCACTCTTTGAGGAGTACAAGAAGAAGCAAGATAAGAATGGTTTCCATGAAGAAGCATACTTCACCAAAATCAAATTCACCACCAACAATAGATACATCAACAATAAGAGCTTTGCTGACTCAAAAGAAAAGCAAAGAAGTCTTGTGGATTCTACATCAAAGATAATTATATTGAGGAGAATTTTTTTTTTCAAGAAAAAGGCACAAAAAGCATACTTTGCAACTCAAGAGGAGGAGAAGCATCAAGAAGAGGTCTCTTAGGAGGC
Source organism: Cibotium barometz (assembly GCF_041138505.1). Classification (NCBI taxonomy): domain Eukaryota; kingdom Viridiplantae; phylum Streptophyta; class Polypodiopsida; order Cyatheales; family Cibotiaceae; genus Cibotium; species Cibotium barometz. Next base: position 37,101,906 of record NC_141094.1, read on the forward strand.
CAACTTTGTTGAAACAGAATGGGAGTTTTTAGTAGCCTAAGGTCTTTTTCCCTACTATGTTAAAACCCCACCATTTCTAAGCATAATTACTCAACCCTGAAGCTTTCTAATTATCATTAGATTCTCTTAAATGACCATCTAGCATTACCATCATAAGCGAGAAGACCTATGGGCATAACTTAGGGGGGATTTAGCATTGTCATGAATATTGGTTGAGGATGGATTTGTGGGAAATACACTCAAGATCCCTACTAATGGTATAAGTTTATTTAGGGGCACTTACCATCATGGATTTACTTACCAAGGAATTGATCCTTGTCATGAATATTGGTTGAGGATGGATTTGTGGGAAATACACTCAAGATCGCTGCTAATGGTATAAGTTTATTTAGGGGCACGTACCATCATGGATTTACTTACCTATGGGCATAACTTAGGGGGGATTTAGCATTGTCATGAATATTGGTTGAGGATGGATTTGTGGGAAATACACTCAAGATCCGTGCTAATGGTATAAGTTTATTTAGGGGCACTTACCATCATGGATTTACTTACCAAGGAATTGATCCTTGCTGAAATAGAAGAACTCAATGGTTCTTACAAATAAAATATTTTAAATGTTCACCTCCAATGTGTGTTTCCCAAAATGCATGGTAGTCTAGGTTTTATACTTTTCTAGGTTTATCATTAGTGACTTCTTCCTCCATACTTAGTCTAGGTTTTTACTTGAATATTATTGCTAAAATCCACAAGGGTGTGTAATCATAGTGGGAAGGCATTCTGAGGACTCAAGTTTGAATTCTGATAGGTGACAATTGTCTTTCACTTGTCGTTCACTAATACATCATTTCTTTAGTCTAGTCATTAAAGAGAAAAAGACATTGTTGGCAGATTTGAAGGCTGGAGTCCCATTTTAGCCTTTAAATGCAACCCATGTCTCACAAAGAAATCCATCCAAAATAGATATTTTTTACTAATGGGTTTCACTTGAAGGCCAAGGTACTTTGTAGGTCTTCAATTTTGGGTTTCACTTTTGAAGTCCAAGGGAGGGGAAGGTGGTTGTTTCAGCTAGAAAGGTTTTACATGATCACGTAATGTCTCGTTTAAAATATTTGATCGTCTCTCAAAGGTGCTTTTCTTGCCGTCCTTTCCTTTTTCTATAATATCTACCCTTCCTCTCAAGACTGGGATAAATCGCAAGCTCCCCCCGTTGTCGTATTGACACAGTGGAAAGGGCGTCAGGTCCGCCTTCCCAGTCACCTTTTGGGCTCCAATAGAATACGACGCTCATTTTTTTTGCAATTACATAGTTACAAAATACATAAGGTTTTCATGTCCAAAAATGAATAAAGTTGGAGACATCAAAAACTAATTAAATTAATGCATCATCTTCGTCTTTATCGTTGCTTCAACACATGCACCACCACCTTCATCTCACCGTCACTTTTAGCATCGTCATCTTCTTGCGTTGAATAGTGATACAATGTAAAAACATTAGCCAAGCAAAACAAGTTGGATGATAATTAAAATTCAAGTTTAATGTCTCACCAAGTTGCCCAATTGAGCTCGTTATAGATATCTATTCTGAGTGACCACTCCCTGGTGTTTGAGCCACTCCCAAGTGTAGGCTTTGTTGTGATTCTTGCGGTACCTATTCTCCCCAGAAGTTGGCGGGCGACCTATTACCCTTCCTTACAAAAAATTACAACAGGCATGAGTTATGAAAATTAGGACAATGCAGGAAGTAAACGGAGTGTAAATGGAAAAGAGAAAACTTACAAATCGTACAAGTGAGCCTCTGTTAGAAAATATGAGATGAGATGCAATGCTAGTGATGGTTAATCACTTAGATTATGAAGCATAAACAATCTCATCCTTACACATACAAAATTCTATTATGATGAGTGAATAGATGCACTAAGCAAGTGAAGGACTAACCCATAAATATCATGAATAGAAATGAAAAACAATGAATAACAAGATTACCTTAATTCAAGAGAAGATAGCCTTATGTCCACAAAGGATCCACCAAGTATATTGCAAACAAATGGTAACATGTACTAAGCAAATACTAAATCTCCTCTCATCACATCACAATGAGTTTAGATACCTCTTTATATACAATTCCTAGAGGTAAGCACTTAAGCTCCTGAGGATGTCTCCACCTTCCTCTAATTGTCTCACCAGACTGACCATAAAATTACTCCACAATCGAGCATGCTACCTACCATGCCTACACTAGTTAATATGCGTGTCGTTTTTTTGGGAGCAGATGCTGGAGATTGGAAGCTTTTTTATTGCAGCAGTCTGGTGTGCAGGTGGTTGCCAAATGCAGGGCACCGAGACGAAAATGGTCGGGTTTTGGTAAGTTATGATGTTGATGATTATGGGCTGTGGGCAGATATGTTCTGGAAGGTCGTGGGCGCGGCGTGATGACCCGAAGCATAAGTAAAGGAGGAGCCATTGTAGTGTGGTGGCCATCATTGAGCTTTTAAAATAAATTAAAAATAATAATGTGGCCAACTTGGGAATAGCCAAGTGGAAGCCTTCGTAGCTGCCAACACACCATCTAGAAGGTGGTGGCGAAGGCTTGAAGAAAGGAGAGATGGCCACCTCGAAGTTTTGGTCACTGAGTAGAGGAGTGAATCGCCTGTCGGAGGCGCTAGAGACGAGAGGCGAGCAGAGTTAGGAGCCGCCTTGTGAGCTGTGGCCTGGAGCAAAGGCAGTGTAAGGGGAGGCCACCTTGACGTGGTAACGCCGCTGACAGGTGCAGGGGGTGACTCTGAAGAGAGAGAGCCAAAGTGGACTGGCCGAAGGGTAGAGAGAGAGACTACCTTGCAGAGGCACTGCAGCAGCAGACGGGCGTGAAGAGAGAGCCGCCTGGTGCTCGAAGGCCTTGGTGATTCGTAGTGGGAGCCAACGGAGAAGGTGGACCAGCGGCCTTGTACGAGAAGGATACCTGGCGGGTATGGTTGCAGCCAGAGAGGCGAGGAAAGCGCCGCCTCGTAGATGACCAAGGCGCTGGGGTGATTCTGTGGTGACTCTCCGACCAACGGCAGAGAACAGAGAGAGAAAGAGGGTGACCGCTAGCTGGAACGCTGCAGAACCAGGCGAAAAGGTGTAAAGTGAGCCGCCTCTCTGGTGAAAAGTTGGCGGGTAAGCGAGCTGGTGTAGGGCTGGGGATTCTGCAGGCACCGACCAGGGGGTGAAAGTGAAGACAAGTGAGAGGGAGCCGCGTGGGTAAGTGGGGTTGTGTTGGTTCTTTTTGAAGAGTTGGCCAGAGCAGTTACTGAGTGTAAGTGGTGGCTGGTCCTCACTGGAGAGAAAAAACAGTGGAGGCCGCCTTTGGACAGTAGGGAAGAGAGAGAAGTGGTTCGTGGTGCTGAAGAGAAGCTGCAGAGGCTCTGTGGTTGGCGAAGCTGCTGGTCACGACACACAGAGAGTGAGAGCTCCTGAGTTGAAGGTTAGCTGGTGGGGCACCTTCTGAAGAGAGAAGTGGCTGGTTTTGTGTGGGCGACGACTGAACACCATATTAGTGAATTTGGGAATTTCCCAATTCCCATTTTTGAATACTTAAAAAAGGGGGACATGGATAACATGTTTGTAAGTTTCTCAAAACCCTATCATATGACCTATCGTTGGAAAGCGCTTGAAAAATGGAATCTAAAGAGCTATAAAGCGCTCATTTTGGATTAGTGGTGTTCAAGTTATGGTTAATCCAAACTTTTGACCACGTGTCCCAAACTTGTGGGAAATTCCCATATTCCCCAATATGGTGTTACTGCATGCATAGAGTGGATGCTGATCAGAGAGAGAGCCTTGGTTTTTTGTGTGTGTTGGCTGCAGTAGAGGTGCTGATGTGTGGGCTGGAGACAGTGGGGCTCGCCTACGACACTTAGCAGGTAGGAGCTGAAGCAGAGAAGAGGGGACAGAGTGGAAGTGAAGAAGGGTTGCTGGTGGGGCGCCCTCTCGAGAGTGCAGAGACCGGGAGACAGAGGCTTGGTTGTCAGACGTAAGGGTGAATTCCCTTGGCAGTAAATCCTGGCCAGAGTCCTGGTTTTTGGTGTATTTGCTGAGTTTAATTGAAATGTGGATGGTGCTGTGTGTTTTGCTGGATAATCATCTGTTTATTGGGGTTTTGAGCTGTCCTTATGGTGTGGGTGGGTGGTGAACCGTGAGAGAGTGTTCCAGCCAGTGGTGGTGGCTGGTGGTGCCCCCGTTCATGTTAGTGTTTCCAAGTTTGGGAGGTGAAGGGCTATAGAGGCAGGTTCTTTTTTCTTTTTTTCACCTCACATTCTTCTGGTGCCCCCACTGAGGATAGCTCAGGTATTTCTCTTACAAGAGTGTATGCCCCAGAGTAGGAGATTGAACGAAGGTGTTTTTGGTTTTTCTTGGGATTGAAGGTGAAGCTTGGGGATCAAAATGATGTCGTATCCAGAGTTTTTTGGTGGTCCTAATGAAGATGTAGCTGATTTTCTGGAAAGGATGGAGGTTGCATGCATAAGCAACCACATCAATGAGCCGGTACAGGTATTGCGGTTGCTGAGCATATGTTTGAAAGGGGATGCAAGGATTTGGTATAGAGCTTATGAGGAGTCTTTAAAGGATGCTGAGCCACGCATTCCGATGACTGAGGATGGATTGAAGACTGCTCTTTTGAACAGGTTCAAGAAGGTTGAGGATCCAGACAGGGTTTGGCATGAAGTGCAGGGATTGACACATGGTGAATTGGAGCCGATTGATGATTATGTGAAGAAATTCTCTTTGTTGTGGGAGACTTTGTGTAGGGCTTTGAGAGATGGTACCCCCGGACGTGATGAAGAAGGATCGTTTTATTGCAAGATTAAAGGGAGGCATTCGCTCGAGGGTCGAATTAAAGAAGCCCAGGTCTTATGAGGATGCGGTGGAGATTGCCAAATCAAAGGATTGGAAATTACAACGGCGGATGAACCAGCTGGGGATGGTTCCAGTGGCAGTGAGGCCTGAAATGAGAAGGGTAGAAGCGGTACCGATGAGAAACGTGCTGGAAAGAGTGTAACCGACAGAAGCTCAGGTGAATAATGTCACACCACAGGGGATAAAGGTGGCACCCACAGCTGTTCCAGCTTCTGATGAAGGGCTTAAACAGGACATGAGGCAAATGGTGGATTGTATGAAGAATCTGAGTTTGAAGATGATGGAGAACACATGTGGTGGACGTGGCCGAGGCAGAGGATATAATCAGGAAGGGATTGAAGGTCAGACAAGCTATGGAAGTGGCCGTGGTTTTAACAGGGGTAGACGGTTCATTCCTACATGCTGGAATTGTGGTGAATTGGGACATCTAAGTACAGATTGTCATAAGCCTCAGTGTATGGGAGGTGATATGTATCCCTTACCCTCTCAGATTCCCAACAGGGCAAATGATTATGGAATTGAAATTAAAGGTGAAGCAGGGACCAGTGGCTTGACAAATGAAGAGAAAGGCAAAACTAAGGTGATAGATGTGGTCACCCTTGAGAAGACGAAGGAGACAGAAGCTGATGTGATGCCTTTGGGGAAACGGATGCCACAGGAAAGGGAAAGCAGGGATGCTGCAGGGCCTAGCAAGAAGAAAGGTAAAGTGAAGGAAGGAGGGGATGTAAAGGTCAAGAAGAAGCAGAAGTCTCGCAGGAAGTTTCAGGTGACTGATTTTCCACTGGGGGTTGGGCAGGATAGCTACAATTTACAGGAGGACATGGCTGGAAGGAAGGCTTCATCCAGTGAGGAGGATGCAGACATGGATGCCCTGGTTATTGATGAGGAAGTGCTTAGTGATGAGGTTGCTCAACAAGAAGAGGCCATACAGGAAGAATGCGAGGAGGTACAAGTGAATCATGAGCAAAGGTATGCATGTGATGTGAAAGAGTCTGCTTTTGATTCTTTGGATGATAAACCTTTGTGGGATGAGTGGGATATAGAAAGTCTGCAGGATGATGAACCTGAGTTGGAGTTGGATGATGAGATGTGCATTAATGTTCAAAAAGCTACAAGTAGAATTGGTGCTATGAAGGAAGAGAAACACCAGAAGACTATGAATGATGTTGATGCTATGGATGAGATTATGGATGCTGTGATAGATGAATTTCTTACTGGCCTTGATGAAGATGAGCATACAGGAACTGAGGTGGATGCTTTGGCAATGGTGCCTGTGGAAAGGGAGTTTGTTTTGCCTGTAGTGGTTGGTTTTGATGGTGATGTTTCTTATGTTGATGGACAAGGAAATGCTATGACACAACAGGTTTTTCTTGATGAAGCCTTCATCAGCTATTACCCTCAGCACGAGTTGCTACACTGGTTTTCTAATATTGGTGCTGACCGTATCAGTGATTTTGGGCTTGAGATGAGGCAGGATGGTATGTATGTCAGGAGCTTTGTTTCCAGAAGTTCTTATGTTGTTTTGTGGGATGTGGGATGGAAAATTATGCCTGTGGAAGATGACAGTGTTTCTTTGATCACATGGAATAGAGATGTGTTGGTTACATTGTATGATGCTCAAAGGATTGACGGAGGGAAACGTGGTCATATGCTTTCTGCTGATCATGAATGATACAGCAGGCTAGGGGTTGGGCAAAGTATGTCAGGTGAAAATCTGAAAGGTGTTTTGCGTCTGTGTACATATGAAATGCATGGTGTGTGAATAAACTTTGCCCTGAATGCCCTGGCAGATGTATAGACCGGATGGTTTTGCAGTGAGCTGCTATGCGTGTCATTTTTTTGGGAGCAGATGCTAGAGATTGGAAGCTTTTTTATTGCAGCAGTGTGGTGTGCGGGTGGTTGCCAAATGCAGGGCACCGACGGAAATGGTCAGGTTTTGGTAAGTTATGATGTTGATGATTATGGGCTGTGGGCAGATATGTTCTGGAAGGTCGTGGGCGCGGCGTGATGACCCGAAGCATAAGTAAAGGAGGAGCCATTGTAGTGTGGTGGCCATCATTGAGCTTTTAAAATAAATAAATAATAATAATGTGGCCAACTTGGGAATAGCCAAGTGGAAGCCTTCGTAGCTGCAAACACACCATCTAGAAGGTGGTGGCGAAGGCTTGAAGAAAGGAGAGATGGCCGCCTCGAAGTTTTGGTCGCTGAGTAGAGGAGTGAATCGCCTATTGGAGGCGCTAGAGACGAGAGGCGAGCAGAGTTAGGAGCCGCCTTGTGAGCAGTGGCCTGGAGCGAAGGCAGTGCAAGGGGAGGCCACCTTGACGTGGTAACGCCGCTGACAGGTGCAGGGGGTGACTCTGAAGAGCGAGAGCCAAAGTGGACTCGCCGAAGGGTAGAGAGAAAGACTGCCTTGCAGAGGCACTGCAGCAAACGGGCGTGAAGAGAGAGCCGCCTGGTGCTTGAAGGCCTTGGTGATTCATAGTGGGAGCCAACGGAGAAGGTGGACCAGCGGCCTTGTACGAGAAGGATACCTGGCGCATATGGTTGCAGCCAGAGAGGCGAGGAAAGGGCCGCCTCGTAGAAGATGACCAAGGCGCTGGGTGATTCTGTGGTGACTCACCGACCAACCGCCGCAGGTGACCGCTAGCTGGAACGCTGCAGAACCAGGCGAAAAGGTGTAAAGTGAGCCACCTCTCTCGTGAAAAAGCTAGCGGGTAAGCGAGCTGGTGTAGGGCTGGGGATTCTGTAGGCACCGACCAGGGGGTGAAAGTGAAGACAAGTGAGAGGGAGCCGCGTGGGTAAGTGGGCTTATGTTGGTTCTTTTTGAAGAGTTGGCCAGAGCAGTTACTGAGTGTAAGTGGTGGCTAGTCCTCACTGGAGAGAAAAGACAGTGGAGGCCGCCTTTGGACAGTAGGGAAGAGAGAGAAGTGGTTCGTGGTGCTGAAGAGAAGCTGCAGAGGCTCTGTGGGTGGTTGGCGAAGCTGCTGGTCATGACACACAGAGAGTGAGAGCTGCTGAGTTGAAGGTTAGCTGGTGGAGCGCCTTCTGAAGAGAGAAGTGGCTGGTTTTGTGTGGGCGACGACTGCTGCAGGCAGAGAGTGGATGCTGACCAGAGAGAGAGCCTTGGTTTTTTGTGTGTGTTGGCTGCAGTAGAGGTGCTGATGTGTGGGCTAGAGACAGTGGGGCTCGCCTACGACACTTAGCAGGTAGCAGCTGAAGCAGAGAAGAGGGGACAGAGTGGAAGTGAAGAAGGGTTGCTGGTGGGGCTCCCTCTGGAGAGTGCAGAGACCGAGAGACAGAGGCTTGGTTGTCAAACGCAAGAGTGAATTCCCTTGGCAGTAAATCCTGGCCAGAGTCCTGGTTTTTGGTGTATTTGCTGAGTTTGTTTGAAATGTGGATGGTGCTGTGTGTTTTGCTGGATAATCATCTGTTTATTGGGGTTTTGAGCTGTCCTTATGGTGTGGGTGGGTGGTGAACCGTGAGAGAGTGTTCCAGCCGGTGGTGGCTGGTGGTGCCCCCGTTCGTGTTAGTGTTTCCAAGTTTGGGAGGTGAAGGGCTATAGAGGCAGGTTCTTTTTTCTTTTTTTCACCTCACAACGTCATGGCCTTTGGCTTGACCAATGCACCTGCAACATTCCAACAATTGATAAACACAGCCTTTAAGGAATATCTACGGGACTTTTGTGAAGCTTTCTTAGATGATCTTTGTGTTCATTCCTCTTCAGACGAGCACTTGATGTGTTTACGAAAGATATTTGAAAGGTGTAGATTATATCGCATCTCATTAAATCCTTTCAAATGCCAATTCTAGGTTAAACACGGAGTTATTCTAGGGCATATAGTGTCCAAAAATGGGATTTCCACCGAGGAGAGTAAAATCAAGGTGATTTTGGAGCTGCCCCCACCCACCAACTATAAGGGAGTCCAACGCTTTATGGGCCATGTTGGTTATTATCAAAGGTTTATTTTATTCTTCGTCGAGATAGCTCGACCATTGTATAAGCTTCTCATCGAGTTTACTTGGACTGAAGATTGTGACTGTGCATATGAGCTATTAAAGAAGGCCTTGGCGGGTGCTCCAATCTTGCGAATGCCTAACTGGGATTTAATATTCCATGTGCATATTGATGCATCAAACTTTGCTATTGGGTGTGTGTTAACTCAACCTGGAGAACACAAACTAGACTACCCCATTAGCTTTTCCAGTCGCCAGTTGAACGATGTTGAGATGAACTATATCACTACGGAGCGAGAAGGGTTGGCAATGATATATGCAGTAAGGAAATTTTGTTATTACCTCCTTGCTACCAAGTTTGTCTTCTATGTGGATCATCAAGCATTGTTGTATCTGGTAAACAAACCATGCCCACAGGAAGAATCACACGATGGTTATTGATTCTTCTTGAGTTTGATTTCACTGTTGTTGTGAGACCTGGCAAAAAACATGTCATGGCTGATCATTTGTCTCGCATACCTAATGGTGAAGCTCCTACGGGAGTTGATGATGACTTACCTGACACTTCCTTGTTCATGGTGGAGACAATGCCTGAATGGAGTGAGAAGATTGTTAACTTTTTGGTTAATGGCTTTCCACCCAAGGAGTTTCGTAAAGATCTAGCTCGAAAGCGATCAAGGAATGCGAACCCTATTGCCTGATGGCCGGGACTCTTTATAAAAGAGGAAAGGATGACGTTCTTAGGCGTTGTGCCCGAGAGGATGAGTATCTATACATTTTGCAAGAGGCACATATGGGCATAGCCGGTGATCACTTCTCAGGAGACTTAACAGCGCGAAAGATCTTACAATCAGGGTATTGGTGGCCCACTATGTTCCAAGATGCATCACTTTTTGTAAAGGGTTGCGATGAATGCCAACTATACAAGAAACCCCAGCGGAAAGATCAGATGTCCCTACATCCAATTAAAGTAAACCAACCATTTGAAAAGTGGGGTTTAGACTTTGTAGGTCCAATTAGCCCAGCGGCCTGTAACACACAATCTCGCTATATTATTGTGGCCACTGACTATATGACCAAATGGGCTGAAGTGAAAGCGACACGTAAGGCAGATGCAAGGACAACAGCCAAGTTCCTCTTTGAAAATATAATCACACGCTTCGGTTGTCCTTTTGAACTTGTGAGCGAAAATGGTACGCATTTTATAAATGATGTGATTAAGGATCTCACAACAAATTTCATGATATCCCATCATAAATCTGCTCCTTATTATCCGCAAGCGAATGGCCAAGCCAAGAGTACCAACAAGACTTTAATCTCTGTTTTGACAAAGACGGTTGAAGCTCATCGCACGGATTGGGATCTAAAGCTTACGCGACAGATTTATGGGCCTATCGTACTATGTACAAAGTGGCTATTAATTGCACACCGTTCAAAATGGTATATGGCCAAGAAGCAGTCATGCCGTGGGAATTTGTCATTCCTAGTCTTCGTGTTGCTACTCAAGAAGGTTGGGATGGTAATCCCTTAGTAGAGCGTTTGTATATCCTTGAGCGGCTAAACGAAGAAAGACAATTGGCGGTGTACAATGCCCTTGTGGAGAAGGATAGAAGAAAAAAATGGTTTGATCGTCACCTGAAAGACAAGGATATCAAAGTTAGGGATAAAGTCCTGATTTATGGAGTGCGTAACGAAAAGAAGAAGCTCAAATATGCTGGTAAGGGCCTGTATAGAGTATGTGAAATTACCCCGCAAGGTACCATCCGAGTAGAGACTCTCGACAGAGTTGAAACCATTGGATTCCTTAATGGGAGTAAATTCAAAAGATACTATGACCCCCTGAGCCAAGAGGAGTTACATGCAATCCATCAGAAGAAGGCAGCTAAAGAACAAGCTGAGCTTAAGAAGATACAAGCGAGAGTTGAAGCCAAAGAACGTCAACAGCGTGCTAGGCACCAACGAGAAGCCAACTTGGGGATTACGCAAGCATTTTTCGAGGAGACAGAGAAGGATTCACTGGAATCTGACCCGCCTCTAAGATACCCAATTGAGTTATAGAGTCCTTAACGGGGAGGTGCTGCATAATGCATTATTGGATACAGGAGCTCAACACAATTTGCTATCATATGGAGTGTGGTGTCAACTTGGAAAACCACCTTTATCCAAGAGTGATATCCAAGTTAAAGGTATCAACAAGAAGAAAACCCCTGTCTCAGGAATTTTGCACACTCCCGTTGCCTATGACAAGGGGGCGGTAATTCAAAGTTTTTTGGTTATGCGTGCTGGTACCATGGAGGGGACTGTAAACTTAGGGCGCAAATGGATGCTAGCCACCAAGTGCAATATTGATTGGGTAACCAGGCGAGTTACAACGCAAGAACCAGCTCAAAATCCCGCACCTAAGCCATCGACTCTAGACAAAATGCTAGATAAAGAAAAATCACAAAGTCAAGTGGCAAAACCATCTTTGATTGTTTGCCACCCCTCTAACGCTTCAACGCCAAGAGTGGAAACAGGCAGTGTGGTCTCCAAGGCTCCGCTTATACTATACCAAAGAGTACATACAAATGGGTCCCAAAAGCTTCATTAACAGCTACCTCCACTGCTCAATCTCGTTTAGACAAGAAGCCTTGTAGAAGGAAAGCAGCTACCCGCCCGAGAAAAGGCAACGTAACATCACGTTGGATTCCTTAAAAAATATTAGTATCCCAAGGGTACTACGAAGGGAATAACCAGATTTGGGTCCCTAAACATAAGCTGAATCCATCTGCATCACCTGTAAAACCTTGCAAACCAAATGTTGCCACCCCAACGACAATTCAAGACCGTGGTAAGGGAAAGGTAACAGAGTGCTCCGCACCACTTCTTCCAGAGCTAGTTTAGATTCCCAAATGATATCGATCAATACCATCTAGCTCAGGAAGGGGGGAGCCACATGAAGCTTCTAGCTCCTCATGCCAGGCACACGTTGATATAGAAGTTTCTACATGCTCTACACCTACTCTTGTCAACACCCAACAAGAAACCGATGAGTACGTCTCCCCTTGTAAAAGTATCATCGGAGACCATTTCATCCATTCGTTCATGGGAGCGTACACTATCATCTCTGTAATTTGATGTGGCCACAAGGGTCATAAAAAGCTATTTGCCCACATCACCACCTATGACCCGCTGGACAAATTGGTTCCAAGAGGCTGCAATATCATTGCAAAAAATATGATCTACCCAAGGAAAGGGGGAGCATGTACTCACGCTCTACATTCTACTGCTCCCTCCCTAACCTTTTCCCCTGACAATGTAATTCCCAAATTTGAGGGGATGTATATATATAGCTTCATACACAAAAAAGAAAAGAAAAACAAAAAATAGTAAAAAGAGCAAGAGCACATTAAGAAGGGAAACACCCATATACAATTAGAAACTAGATTGACCTGTCTTCATAAACCTACTGATGCTATATCTGTGTTTGCAGATATGGCAAATGCACGAGCATCACAAACTTCATCCACTCCCACCTTTTGTGAGAGGTATCATCTGTACCTTTCTCAGATATTTCACATGTGCTATCTTGTAATTAAAACCAAATTGGATCATATAACACCATATTGGGGAATATGGGAATTTCTCACAAGTTTGGGACACGTGGTCAAAAGTTTGGATTAACCATAACTTGAACACCGCTAATCCAAAATGAGCGCTTTATAGCTCTTTAGATTCCATTTTTCAAGCGCTTTCCAACGATAGGTCATATGATAGGGTTTTCAGAAACTTACAAACATGTTATCCATGTCTCCTTTTTGAAGTATTCAAAAATAGGAATTGGGGAATTCCCAAATTCACTAATATGGTGTTATATAGATGTACTAGCCAGAGAGAAAAATATTGAGGAATTAGAATGGCTAATTCGCCTATTGACCATGACTAACCCCTACTCCGTAGAGGACATATCCCCGATATCCCAAGACTTTCCTTTTCCACAAGATGACTATCCTCGCATGGTTACATTCTTGATGAGTTTATGTGGATGGGAAAAGGAAAAGGATATATCTGACGACAATAAATGGACGGATGAAACTCATGGCACTACCGAGGCTGACTTTATTTATTTGGATGATGCGGATAAAGGCTTAGCCTTAGGGCTAGAGCCAGGACTCTACAACATCCTCTTACCATATCCTCAGTAGTAGTGTGCTGGCTGGTATTAGGTTAGTGTTTTCAAGTTGTTTCTAGTTTTGAGTCCTTAAACGAGTCTTTTATTTTTTCCACTGATGTGCCTCTCGAGGTATAGTGTTTGTTAGTTGGTTGTACAAGTTGAAAAGTTTGAGGTGGGTTCGCTTCCAAGTCCTGAGATTGCCGCAATGTTCATCATAAATATCTACATCAAATTGCAAGTCTTCTCATCAAATTGCAAGCCTTCTCATCAAATCCGAGATCTCCAATTTACAGGTGTAATTCTTCCATGCCCACTCTCTTTAATTTTTCCTTAATTTTTCCTATTCAATTAATTGCATGAACTGAAGGCATGACCACATGGAACTTGTCAAAGCACTACTTAGTTTTTGAAGTTGCCTGACGTGCTAGTGTAAATCATTAATAAGTTTAACCTTATTGGATATATTCTTGAAAATGCATGAATTCTTTAGTTAACCTGGAAATATGGTTGTCTTAAGTCTAGGGTTATAACCATCTTAATGTTTGAACAACCTGGCTGTGTGTGTGTTGACCTCTAGGACATAGCTTTTACCCCTTTGTTGAGAGGATGTAAGAACACATTATAGTTCAGGAGCGAAGATCAAAAGAAATAAATGGATTTATAAGGTGAAATGCAAATCAGATGGTTTCATTGAGCGCCATAAAGCACGGTGTCGTGCCACAACACGTCTATGGCGTGAAACCATGCATGTGACGCCATCAAATACAAATCCAGATGTATGGGTTAAGTGCCATGACGAGTCATTATATGATGCCTGAGTATATATGTTCATATTGTAGATAAGGTTCAATAAGATGAGCTGAGGCTGAGCCAGGTCTCGAAGCCTTTGACAGTGTGGTGTGAATTGTGGAGGTTTTTTTTTATGCTTATGGAAAATTTCGGAGCTAGCAGATACCTTGTGCCTTGACAGGACTGGATTTGCTTGTGATATTAGCACTGAGACAGAGAACCTTATGGTACATAATGGTCGGGTTCTTGATCGTATGCTTTAAATGGCAAAATCATATGCACAATAAGGATGCTAAATGGAGCTAAGGCGTGAGAAAAAAAAAAGAGGATCGTCTGACGGGAGAAGGGAGCCGCCAGGTAGAAGACAGTGAAGAGGGGTCTGCAGAAAAAGGGGTCCAGAGGGTATGATCACCGGGCAGAAGATCTCCAGATGCAGAGGCGAAGGGGTGGCTGTGTTCTCTAAGGAGAGGAGCTGCAACGAGGGAAGAGCCGCCGGGCCATGTGGAGCTGCAGGGGACTCACTGGCGCAGCTGCAAGAGTGACCCAAAAGAAACATTAATGGTGGGGTGTAATCGGTGCGCTGTGGATGACTGAGGGCCGCTGGTGTGAAGGGAACCGGACGGGCTGAAGCTGCAGATATACGGGGAAGACTCTCTGCACAGGGCAGATAGATACAGGGAGGCCGCTTTGGTCAGAGAGGAGAGCCTGAGCAGACGCCGTGGGGGAGGACGGGAGCCTGAGCAGATGCCGCCTGGAAAGGGGCCCGTGTGTGTTGCTGTGATTAGCTGCAGCCACAAGCGTAGCTGGGAGTAGGTGAAGTTGACAACCAGAGGCGCAAAGGATATACAGCTGCCCCGCAGAGAAAAGGTGGAGTCGCCAGGGAGAGAAGCCGAGAGAGAAGCCGCCACAGAACAACTGCAAAATGAAGAGGAATACAGAAAATCTGGTTGTGTGTCAAAAATAAGAACACAATACTCCTGCAAGCAAAAGAGGATGGGGACAAGCTAGGGGAAATGAGCCCATAATGTACAGAAGTGCAGTGATCGGAGAAGAAAACAGGCTCTTTGCCACCTCTCAACAGCAACTTTTATCCTGAAAAAGCTGAGTGACGAAGCCATTAAGGTGGTGGACATTGTTGATACTTTCAGGGCTCCAAGAACAACCGTCTTTCAATAATGAAGAATGATGCGTCTTTGGTTCTCGCCTACTACAAGGATGGGGCAACTGATCCTACCTTTCTCTACTTTGCTGACTCTTTGAAAGAGATGAAATGTTGAAGGGAGCTGCTGCAGTTTTGGATCCATTTGCATCTTGTGGGTTTTGATTTTTCTTGGATTTTGGAACCATATGATGGTTGGTTTGGTCATGTATATGAGGTGTCTATGTTGGCTTTGATTTTATAGTTTGTTTGATGTTGAGCCTCTCTCCATGATGGCCATGTGTATCTTTCATGTGAATACCATGAGGTGATGTCCCTTGAAGAGCTAACTGTTTTGTTTCCTTCCGGGATTTTGGATGCAACTCTCACAGCCAGACACCCAGTGTGTTCCCAGCGACACCGCCCACGTCACGACAGCTTTGGTGAACCCGACGTGAAACCGCTGGGGTGAGAGTACGTAGAGATGGCTAGCAAAATGGAGCATTTGTATGCAGAGATGAAAGAGCTTGAAGAGCGGTTCAGGAAGATTGAAGAAGAAAAGCAAAGTCAGGAAGCAGTGGAAAATGCTGTGCAATTGGTATATAACAGGGTCAATATATTTGATGGTTACGATCCAGAAAGCTATCTAAGGTGTTACGAGACAGAGATGAAGAATCAAGGGGTTCCTGAAAACATGATGATTGCATCTTTTGCATACCTTGTAAGTCCTGATTTAAAAGATGAAGTGCTGGAACTAGCAGAGTATCACTCCAAACGATGGAATGATTTTGCAGATGCACTTGTTTATGCGAGTTCCAGGTATAATGTGAGCTGTGACAGTGTTCCAGCAACAATCAGAGCCAATTTAGAAGCGGTTGTTGATGCATGTCTTATGGAGGATAATCAATTGCTATTTGTAAGATCCCTGTTCCCACCGAGCAACGGATTCGGGGTACTGGCAGCGGAAGTAGCGCTTCTCGCGCGGGACAGGGGTCCCACACTCGGGGCCTCGCCCACGGATATCCGGATAAGAGACTAATTCGTCGGTTGTTCCAAAACCGAACCCGGAAAAACTTCTTTTACCGGAAAGCACGGGCGATTCCACCAGGATAACTTTTTACTCTAACGTAGTCAAGATCATTTCTGATCGAGATGATCCGATTACATCTATAAGATACTTAGTCAGTTCAAGGAAGAAACTTGCACTGGGATCATTGGGATCAACGCTTTTTTCCCCATTCAAGAGGCACAGCTGTTGATTCCTATCCATAGAACAGTTTCTGTCCGGGATTTTTTTTTTTCTATCGTAAAAACAAAAGTTTGAGTCTCGATTTACGGATCCATCAGTCCAGCCTAACCCCATCCAATCCCATGGGTTAGCCAACCGCCCGACCACTGTAGTGATGGGATCCAATTAAAAATTTGGTTAGGTTTTGTCCCGGGTACCAAGGAAAAGAGTTCCAAGGCCCCCTAGCCGGATGTTCATACAAAATAAAACTAGTCACACCACTCACACACCCAATATGAAATTGCCTTTTTCAACCAGATTCAACCAATTTAAAACAATCCTTTAATAAAACCATAGTATCATTGATCACCATCTTCCAATTTATCCAATTGATTCTTAATTTCCCATCATTCCTTCATCAGAGTATCTATGGCATCATTGGCAACTAGAACGCTCAGGAGCCGTTTCGATAGTTCCTAGCCCATAATACTTGGCAATATAATCACTTAACAAGATGGACTCTCGTTGAAGATCAGCAAGATCAACCAACAGATCCATATAAGGAGCCATGGACTCATCCATTGAAGACCAGCAAGGTCAATCAACCAGATCCATGCTCGATTTCAGAAAACAACTCCAACTCTGTTCCAATATCTTCCTCGACGCACGCGTGGGTATCCTAGGCAACCCAGAGCCCGAGCACCGTATGGTCAGCACCCTCTAGGATCCTTCGCAGGTAACCTAGCGCTTCACGCATAGGCTGCTTCCTTGGCCCCTCATCCACCGTACCGGAAGCTCACCATTTTAATCGCACCGAGGCTGGTCAAGACCTCGGCCGACCTTGCTACGCGAGACGTCCTTCATTGACTCTCCGTCAGCAGTTGCAACTTTCTCATCACGACCTTAATCACAAGACGGTCAAAATGCTCCCCCCAGCATTCTTGACATAAAACAATCATTTACAAACAGCATTTACAAACAGCATTTACAAACAGTTTACAATACAATTTCTATTTTAACTTTCATTTTTCCACATTATCCCTCCTCAATCTACATTACTTATTCCATATTCCATTTATATGTATACTCATCCCATCACCTCATTTCCATCTCATCACTTCAGATTCCCTCACATCACAATCGTATATTCACATCCATACATCCATAACTATATGCGTGCATTCACATCTACATGCATACATCTACATCCCTATGCATACATCCACATCCACATTCTCATTCACCTCCATACATCTACATCTACATGCATACATCCACTCCACATTCACATCCACATCTATACATCTACATCTGCATGCATACATCCACCTCTACATCCACATCTACGTCTATACACCTACATCTACCTGCATACATCCACATCTTCATTCACATCTACATCTATACATCTACATCTACGTATACATCCACATCTCCATTCCCATCTACATCTATACATCTACATCTACATGTATACATCTACATCTACATGTATACATCCCTATCTCTATTCACATCTACATCTATACATCTACATCTACATATATACATCCATATCTCTATTCACATCTACATCTATACATCTACATCTACATATATACATCCACATCTCCATTCTCATCTACATCTATACATCTACATCTTCATGCATCCACCCACCTCCACATCCACATCTACACCTATACATCTACATCTACATGTATACATTCACATCTCTATTCACATCTACATCTATACATCTACATCTACATGTATACATCCACATCTCCATTCTCACCTACACCTATACATCTACATCTACATGCATCCACCCACCTCCACATCTACATCCACATCTATACATCTACATCTACATGCATACATCCACCTCCACATTCACACTCACATCCATACCTCTACATCTACATGCAAACATCCATATCTCTATGCATAATAATATTCTTTTAATTAATCTAGGATGATAGTTCCTAGGATATGGTAGGAAGTCCTCTTTTTATGCTTTGAATGAATTTATTTTATGCGTGATTTCTATAAAAATTTTGCCATAGCTCCGCTACTATGACTGATAAATCTCAATTTTTTTTCTAAGGGATAAAGCTCATTATTAAAGAAATAATTAGAATGGCCTCTAATTGGATCATCAATCCATAATGGTCTCTAATTGGATCATTAAGAAAACAATTAGAATGGTCTCTAATTGGGTCATTAAGAAAACAATTAGAATGGTCTCTAATTGGGTCATCAATCCATAATGGATTGAATCATCAATGTGCATAAACTAAAAGCATAGCAAAAGCCATTAATTTGGCCTCAAGCATAGCTTAATCTTGGATTAAGGAAAAGCTTTATGAAAAGCTTCATTTGGATTGAGAATGGGTCATGAGTATGACCATTTCTTGAGTGAGAGAGAGAAATTATAAAAACCATTAGAATTTAAATATAAGTGGAAATTAACTTCTATAGCATTTATTAAATTATGTAACTCTTCACTACTATTCACCAATTTACTTCAATAGCATTTAAAAAAACCATACCAATTAAACTTCTCAAGCTTGAGAGGGGTTGAGAAGAGAGAATCATTGAGAAATCATAGAAAAGATCAAAATTCAATATACTTACCTTATGATTTGCTTGATTCTTTATTCACGGTAGAGGCCCCCAACCAATCAATTGGTTTAGTGTGTTGATGGAGCCACCAATGGGGATTGAAGAAAGAGAGAAGTATCAAAAACTAGTGAATTATTAAAGAATTCACAGTTCTTGGCTTAGGTAGAGTAGAGTAACAATACCTAAGACACTCTATATTTTGGCTTAGGTGGAGTAGAGTAATAAAGCATAAGACTCTATCTAATTTGGCTTAGGTGGAGTAGAGTAACAAGCATAAGAGACTATATATTTTGGCTTAGGTGGAGTAGAGTAACAAAGCATAAGAGACTATATGTTTTGGCTTAGGTAGAGTAGAGTAACAAGGCATAAGAGACTATGTTTTTTTCAACAAGGGGAGGCTTCTATTTATAGGAAAATTTGAGCTCCTAACCAAACAACTGATTCTAGAATTTTCCAAGTCAGTTTGGTCACTTTTTCACCATTTTTAGGTCAGTTAAGCTAACTTTTTGGAACTAGACTTGAATGAGGACATTAGACCGAGAAGTTTCTTTCGGAACATTCCTCCACGGAAATTTTAGTCAAGCAAGTTCTCAATTTGACATCCCTTAACTTGATCTACCGGTCAAGTATTAACAGTAGCAATCTGACAGCACAACCCACCAATCTCATAGCGATTTGCTGAATTTGTTATCATCATTCTAGTTATGAATATCATCACAGGGACTCGTCCCATTCCCCCTCATTGTGGTTTCATTATATTTCAACTAATTTTTAAAAATCAACATTTTTCAATCAGCATTTTCAATCAGAATCCAAATCAATTCATCCATTCTCAAACAGAATTAAAAATCATATCAATCACATTCGAAATCATCATCTGGATAGCATTAACGCTTATAATTTCAAGTCTTAGATTTACTCGTATATACTGTCAGTAAAGAGCTGCAGTATACTCTCGGTATATACGGGTAGTCACGGCCCTTGGAATTATAAGGTAAATACTATCATGTCTAGGCCTCAAGCAAGTCAGGGTTTCTATATAATTGTGGTACTTCCATCTGAAGAACCAATTACCAAATTATGAATTTCAGTTTGAATATCAAATTGTATGAGTTATATCACACAATTATAACCTTTTTGTGTTTCTTGATAAATTTTTGACATATTTATCTTCTCAGTTGATCTTTATTAACCAAATGCTCTGATACCAACTGTAAGATCCCTGTTCCCACCGAGCAACGGATTCGGGGTACTGGCAGCGGAAGTAGCGCTTCTCACGCGGGACAGGGGTCCCACACTCGGGGCCTCGCCCACGGATATCCGGATAAGAGACTAATTCGTCGGTTGTTCCAAAACCGAACCCGGAAAAACTTCTTTTACCGGAAAGCACGGGCGATTCCACCAGGATAACTTTTTACTCTAACGTAGTCAAGATCATTTCTGATCGAGATGATCCGATTACATCTATAAGATACTTAGTCAGTTCAAGGAAGAAACTTGCACTGGGATCATTGGGATCAACGCTTTTTTCCCCATTCAAGAGGCACAGCCGTTGATTCCTATCCATAGAACAGTTTCTGTCCGGGATTTATTTTTTTTTTCTATCGTAAAAACAAAAGTTTGAGTCTCGATTTACGGATCCATCAGTCCAGCCTAACCCCATCCAATCCCATGGGTTAGCCAACCCCCCGACCACTGTAGTGATGGGATCCAATTAAAAATTTGGTTAGGTTTTGTCCCGGGTACCAAGGAAAAGAGTTCCAAGGCCCCCTAGCCGGATGTTCATACAAAATAAAACTAGTCACACCACTCACACACCCAATATGAAATTGCCTTTTTCAACCAGATTCAACCAATTTAAAACAATCCTTTAATAAAACCATAGTATCATTGATCACCATCTTCCAATTTATCCAATTGATTCTTAATTTCCCATCATTCCTTCATCAGAGTATCTATGGCATCATTGGCAACTAGAACGCTCAGGAGCCGTTTCGATAGTTCCTAGCCCATAATACTTGGCAATATAATCACTTAACAAGATGGACTCTCGTTGAAGATCAGCAAGATCAACCAACAGATCCATATAAGGAGCCATGGACTCATCCATTGAAGACCAGCAAGGTCAATCAACCAGATCCATGCTCGATTTCAGAAAATAACTCCAACTCTGTTCCAATATCTTCCTCGACGCACGCGTGGGTATCCTAGGCAACCCAGAGCCCGAGCACCGTATGGTCAGCACCCTCTAGGATCCTTCGCAGGTAACCTAGCGCTTCACGCATAGGCCGCTTCCTTGGCCCCTCATCCACCGTACCGGAAGCTCACCATTTTAATCGCACCGAGGCTGGTCAAGACCTCGGCCGACCTTGCTACGCGAGACGTCCTTCATTGACTCTCCGTCAGCAGTTGCAACTTTCTCATCACGACCTTAATCACAAGACGGTCAAAATGCTCCCCCCAGCATTCTTGACATAAAACAATCATTTACAAACAGCATTTACAAACAGTTTACAATACAATTTCTATTTTAACTTTCATTTTTCCACATTATCCCTCCTCAATCTACATTACTTATTCCATATTCCATTTATATGTATACTCATCCCATCACCTCATTTCCATCTCATCACTTCAGATTCCCTCACATCACAATCGTATATTCACATCCATACATCCATAACTATATGCGTGCATTCACATCTACATGCATACATCTACATCCCTATGCATACATCCACATCCACATTCTCATTCACCTCCATACATCTACATCTACATGCATACATCCACTCCACATTCACATCCACATCTATACATCTACATCTGCATGCATACATCCACCTCTACATCCACATCTACGTCTATACACCTACATCTACCTGCATACATCCACATCTCCATTCACATCTACATCTATACATCTACATCTACGTATACATCCACATCTCCATTCCCATCTACATCTATACATCTACATCTACATGTATACATCTACATCTATACATCTACATCTACATGTATACATCCCTATCTCTATTCACATCTACATCTATACATCTACATCTACATATATACATCCATATCTCTATTCACATCTACATCTATACATCTACATCTACATATATACATCCACATCTCCATTCTCATCTACATCTATACATCTACATCTTCATGCATCCACCCACCTCCACATCCACATCTACACCTATACATCTACATCTACATGTATACATTCACATCTCTATTCACATCTACATCTATACATCTACATCTACATGTATACATCCACATCTCCATTCTCACCTACACCTATACATCTACATCTACATGCATCCACCCACCTCCACATCTACATCCACACCTATACATCTACATCTACATGCATACATCCACCTCCACATTCACACTCACATCCATACCTCTACATCTACATGCAAACATCCATATCTCTATGCATAATAATATTCTTTTAATTAATCTAGGATGATAGTTCCTAGGATATGGTAGGAAGTCCTCTTTTTATGCTTTGAATGAATTTATTTTATGCGTGATTTCTATAAAAATTTTGCCATAGCTCCGCTACTATGACTAATAAATCTCAATTTTTTTTCTAAGGGATAAAGCTCATTATTAAAGAAATAATTAGAATGGCCTCTAATTGGATTATCAATCCATAATGGTCTCTAATTGGATCATTAAGAAAACAATTAGAATGGTCTCTAATTGGGTCATTAAGAAAACAATTAGAATGGTCTCTAATTGGGTCATCAATCCATAATGGATTGAATCATCAATGTGCATAAACTAAAAGCATAGCAAAAGCCATTAATTTGGCCTCAAGCATAGCTTAATCTTGAATTAAGGAAAAGCTTTATGAAAAGCTTCATTTGGATTGAGAATGGGTCATGAGTATGACCATTTCTTGAGTGAGAGAGAGAAATTATAAAAACCATTAGAATTTAAATATAAGTGGAAATTAACTTCTATAGCATTTATTAAATTATGTAACTCTTCACTACTATTCACCAATTTACTTCAATAGCATTTAAAAAAACCATACCAATTAAACTTCTCAAGCTTGAGAGGGGTTGAGAAGAGAGAATCATTGAGAAATCATAGAAAAGATCAAAATTCAATATACTTACCTTATGATTTGCTTGATTCTTTATTCACGGTAGAGGCCCCCAACCAATCAATTGGTTTAGTGTGTTGATGGAGCCACCAATGGGGATTGAAGAAAGAGAGAAGTATCAAAAACTAGTGAATTATTAAAGAATTCACAGTTCTTGGCTTAGGTAGAGTAGAGTAACAATACCTAAGACACTCTATATTTTGGCTTAGGTGGAGTAGAGTAATAAAGCATAAGACTCTATCTAATTTGGCTTAGGTGGAGTAGAGTAACAAGCATAAGAGACTATATATTTTGGCTTAGGTGGAGTAGAGTAACAAAGCATAAGAGACTATATGTTTTGGCTTAGGTAGAGTAGAGTAACAAGGCATAAGAGACTATGTTTTTTTCAACAAGGGGAGGCTTCTATTTATAGGAAAATTTGAGCTCCTAACCAAACAACTGATTCTAGAATTTTCCAAGTCAGTTTGGTCACTTTTTCACCATTTTTAGGTCAGTTAAGCTAACTTTTTGGAACTAGACTTGAATGAGGAGAGAGGAGAGATGAAATATCTCAATTTTTATGAGTTTAAAACTCATTCAAGCATGTGAAATATGCACCTCCTTTAAAGAATTCCCCTTCCTTACATATGTGTCAAAATTGTATTGCTCATAGTTTTTTACTAATAAACCTTGTACATTTTCAACTCTTCATCTTATGTGAAATATGCACCTCCTTTAAAGAACTCCTCTTCATTACACATGTGTCATAGTTTTTTTACTAATAAGCCTTGTACATTTTCAACTCTTCATCTTATGTGAAATATGCACCTCCTTTAAAGAACTCCCCTTCCTTACATATGTGTTTATTTACTAATAAACCTTGTACATTTTCAACTCTTCATCTTATGTGAAATATGCACCTCCTTTAAAGAACTCCCCTTCCTTACATATGTGTTTATTTACTAATAAACCTTGTACATTTTCAACTCTTCATCTTATGTGAAATATGCACCTCCTTTAAAGAACTCCCCTTCCTTACATATGTGTTTATTTACTAATAAACCTTGTACATTTTCAACTCTTCATCTTATGTGAGCATTTACTCATTTTTGGGTATCTTCTTTTACAATTTGGATTTATCTCCTCCCTACACATGGATTGATGCTATTGGCCCATAGGAACCTTAATTGGACCATAGTCTAAAGATTTATGAAAATCTAGACCCTTAGGCTAAGGTTCTTTATACCTATTTCTAATTAATTCCAATTGCACATTGGAATTTTTTTTTTTTAAATTTCTGTTTCAGGGGAACTCATCTGAATTATAAGAGATATTTTTCTATCCAAAAATATTCAAAATCTGAATATTCTCTCTCTAGAATATTTTCTCTCTCTAGGTTAAAACAACCACAAACAAGATCTCTTATATTTCAGAAAAGGGAATTGATTACAGGGGAATATACTAGACATCAAAAAGGGGGTTGGGGGAGGAATCTTACACTATTCAAGGCTGATACAGAGATTGTGGAGGCTGTTTATGCTAAATTGGGACTGCAAAAAGCCATTAGTGAGCAACAAGGCCTTCACAGTGCCAAAAGGGATGCTTTGCTACAGCCTCATAAAGATGCAATGGGTGAACTGTGCAAGTATAATCTGTTTTCTGAAGGTGCAGACATACAGGGTCCTATGATCATACCACATGATGTATGTATGCCTATGCTTGAGGAGACACTTGATTCAGAGAGCTTCAGGACAGGTGTTTCGAAGGGTATTCCTCGGGTGTCGTATCATATGTGTGAAGAAGAGCAGGAACCAATGCTTCTTGTTGAAAGCATGATTGCAGAGTTTGAAGGTCTAAGACAAGAAGAAGATGCTATCATTACTGCATTCTTATCTGGTTATGATGCTTATAAGCAGGATGATGTACATGAATATGCAGACGGGCCACAAGTATGTGTGATTGATTTAGAGGGGGTGAGTGATATGGGTGATTCCAACAGTGATGTTGCTTCTGAGGCTGGTTGCCAAGGTTCTTTGGATTTGGGTTATTCTGGAATGCTAACAGGGTGTTCCAACAATAAACAGGGTGATGCTATGTCATCAGTGTCAGGGTTATCTTGCAACCACATTTGTGAGCAACAATCTCGAGCTTGGAAGCCTGTTTATGATGATGATTTGGAGAGGAAAATTGAATCTGTCTTTTTGGATCATACAGGGTTCAATGACATACAGATTCAAGGGTACTCGGGTGAGGGACCCATAATTCTAAGCCCATCTGCAGACAGGTATCAAGAAATACTGGGAGATAATATGCAGGATATGCAAAGTGTGGTCACAGAGCCTCAAGAGGCTGCATATGAGCAACCAAATGGATATAGCTATGGGGGTATGAATGTTCATGATAATCAACATGTGGGATTGCAAGATGATAATGGCTTCAATGCGATTGATCTTGGATTGGATGCTATCTTAGATGATGCATTGGATGATTTCATGGTATATAATAGATCCCCATCAGCTTTGAGCTCTTCTATGCTTGATGCTAGTCAACTGTTGGTTGCAAGTGAGGATGTGCAGGTGTTATGTGAGCCAAATGATTGTGATGAGATTGATTCAGAGCTGGAGGCTATTCTCGATGATGCCTTGTTGGACTTTGTATGTGTTGATGCTTTTCCGTCTTTGGATGAGAAGAATGAATGTTTATCAGTAGGTGAGCTGGATCCGGGCACAGTAGATTTGGATGGGATGTTACCAAGTGTGTATTCTATGCTGTTAATGCAGTTGTTACTTGGTGTAGCCATACAATATGCGGTGCAAAGGCTTCAAACATGGC
The DNA here is from genome assembly GCF_041138505.1 of Cibotium barometz. Lineage (NCBI taxonomy): Eukaryota > Viridiplantae > Streptophyta > Polypodiopsida > Cyatheales > Cibotiaceae > Cibotium > Cibotium barometz. Next base: position 37,127,617 of record NC_141094.1, read on the forward strand.
CTGAGGAAAATTTTCAAGCAAATCATTTTGAAGAGCATCCCACTTTGAATGATGAGGGTAATTATGCATATGCAGAGAATCTAAGTGAGGATAGGGCTTCATATGAGCAAGGGATATGCCACATATGCCAAAAGCGATTGGTATTTGATCCAGGTGGGAAAGCAGAATCATTCAGATGTGATTGCTAAGATACAGGACCTGTGTGGCACATACCAGAGGATGTGCAGGTTTAGAGGGGGTGGATGTCGTGCCACAACACGTCTATGGCGTGAAACCATGCATGTGACGCCATCAAATACAAATCCAGATGTATGGGTTAAGTGCCATGATGAGTCATTATATGATGCCTGAGTATATATGTTCATATTGTAGATAAGGTTCAATAAGATGAGCTGAGGCTGAGCCAGGTCTCGAAGCCTTTGAGAGTGTGGTGTGAATTGTGGAGGTTTTTTTTTATGCTTATGGAAAATTTCGGAGCTAGCAGATACCTTGTGCCTTGACAGGACTGGATTTGCTTGTGATATTAGCACTGAGACAGAGAACTTTATGGTACATAATGGTCGGGTTCTTGATCGTATGCTTTAAATGGCAAAATCATATGCACAATAAGGATGCTAAATGGAGCTAAGGCGTGAGAAAAAAAAAAGAGGATCGTCTGACGGGAGAAGGGGGCCGCCAGGTAGAAGACAGTGAAGAGGGGTCTGCAGAAAAATGGGTCCAGAGGGTATGATCACCGGGCAGAAGATCTGCAGATGCAGAGGCGAAGGGGTGGCTGTGTTCTCTAAGGAGAGGAGCTGCAACTGAATAGGAGGGAAGAGCCGCCGGGCCATGTGGAGCTGCAGGGGACTCACTGGCGCAGCTGCAAGAGTGACCCAAAAGAAACATTAATGGTGGGGTGTAATCGGTGCGCTGTGGATGACTGAGGGCCGCTGGTGTGAAGGGAACCGGACGGGCTGAAGCTGCAGATATACGGGGAAGACTCTCTGCACAGGGCAGATAGATACAGGGAGGCCGCTTTGGTCAGAGAGGAGAGCCTGAGCAGACGCCGTGGGGGAGGACGGGAGCCTGAGCAGATGCCGCCTGGAAAGGGGCCCGTGTGTGTTGCTGTGATTAGCTGCAGCCACAAGCGTAGCTGGGAGTAGGTGAAGTTGACAACCAGAGGCGCAAAGGATATACAGCTGCCCCGCAGAGAAAAGGTGGAGTCGCCAGGGAGAGAAGCCGCCACAGAACAACTGCAAAATGAAGAGGAATACAGAAAATCTGGTTGTGTGTCAAAAATAAGAACACAATACTCCTGCAAGCAAAAGAGGATGGGGACAAGCTAGGGGAAATGAGCCCATAATGTACAGAAGTGCAGTGATCGGAGAAGAAAACAGGCTCTTTGCCACCTCTCAACAGCAACTTTTATCCTGAAAAAGCTGAGTGACGAAGCCATTAAGGTGGTGGACATTGTTGATACTTTCAGGGCTCCAAGAACAACCGTCTTTCAATAATGAAGAATGATGCGTCTTTGGTTCTCGCCTACTACAAGGATGGGGCAACTGATCCTACCTTTCTCTACTTTGCTGACTCTTTGAAAGAGATGAAATGTTGAAGGGAGCTGCTGCAGTTTTGGATCCATTTGCATCTTGTGGGTTTTGATTTTTCTTGGATTTTGGAACCATATGATGGTTGGTTTGGTCATGTATATGAGGTGTCTATGTTGGCTTTGATTTTATAGTTTGTTTGATGTTGAGCCTCTGCTCCATGATGGCCATGTGTATCTTTCATGTGAATACCATGAGGTGATGTCCCTTGAAGAGCTAACTGTTTTGTTTCCTTGCGGGATTTTGGATGCAACTCTCACAGCCAGACACCCAGTGTGTTCCCAGCGACACCGCCCACGTCACGACAACGGTTGGTAGCTAAGGGTTATGCGCACAAACCCAAGCTTGGACTATGATGAAACATTTAGCCCAGTTGCAAAGATGGGAACAGTGAGAGTAGTCATTGCTATGGCTGCAGCAAATGGTTGGGAAATGCATCAAATGGATATGAAAAATGCATTTCTAAATGGTGATTTACAAGAGAAAGTTTATATGGCACAGCCAGAAGGATATGTACACTCGAGGTATCCCACTCATGTATGCAGATTAAGGAAAGCATTGCATGGTTTGAAGCAAGAACCTCGTGCTTGGAGTGATAAGATAAGCCGATATCTTATCTCCCTTGGATTTTAGGTTTCTTCAGTAGATTAAGGAAAGCATTGTATGGTTTAAAGCAAGAACCTCGTGCTTGGAGTGATAAGTTAAGCCGATATCTTATCTCCCTTGGATATGCAGATTAAGGAAAGCATTGTATGGTTTGAAGCAAGAACCTCGTGCTTATAGTGATAAGATAAGCCGATATCTTATCTCCCTTGGATTTCAGGTTTCTTCAGTAGATTCTTCACTCTATGTGAAGAAAACAGATCATGGGATTGTCTTACTTGTCATCTATGTGGATGACTTGATTGTCACAGGAGATCATGCTAAAGATGTTATGCATGTCAAGAAGCCATTGAGTGGGCAGTTTGATATGAAAGACTTGGGTGAATTGAGATATTTTCTTGGGATTGAAGTGATCAAAGACCATGTAGGGACATGGTTAGTGCAACGCCAATATGCATTTAATATGTTGGCAAAATATGGGATGAGAGGGTGTAAGCCAATGAGTACGCCTTTGGAGCAGAATGTGAAGCTGCGGGCTGATTTTGGTGAGGAGTTGGATGATCCATCTATGTATAAAAAGATGGTTGGCAGTCTTATTTACATGACTATCACATGCCCGGATCTCAGTTATGCTATGGGGCTAGTAATCCAATTTATGCAGAGCCCCAGAAAACCTCATTTGGATGCAGTGAGACGCATTATGCGCTATGTAAAGACCACTGCACATTATGGTCTTCTTTATGAGCATGGTAAAGGCTTGGATGTACACAGCTACAAAGACACAGATTGGGCAGATTGGGCACGTAGTATTAAGAGACTAAGGTTATGTAAAAGGGAAAGAGAAGGGTGTGTGTGTGAATGGACCTATGGTCCACTAGCTCACCTATTTAAAGGTGGAGCTAGAAGGCATTTTGTATTGAGCAAGAAGCCTAGTTGTATTTGAGAAACTTAATAAGCAAGATAATTTCTTGTATTTTGTGAGTCTCTCTCCTCCACATAGTTGATCTAGCATGAGCACCATGAAATCTTATCATGGTATCAGAGCTTTGGTTGATTAGGCCTTTTTGTGGTGTAGAATAGGTCAAATTAATCACTTTTTCTTGTGTGGAGCTGAACCTCCTGGCAGTGGAGGCCTTCCAGCATCTCGTGGAGGCAAGATCTCAACGCGTTTTCATCTAAGAAAATGCAGAGGAGGTCTGGGCGCTCAGCTTCATACAAGCAATTGGCAGATTACTCCTCTCGCTACCGCGGCATTGCTGCCTGAGCAAACACGGTGCCCAGTACTACCTGTGCAGATGATGCCGTATGCAGATTCGCTATTTGCAGGAATCTATAAGCTATGAAAGTTTAGGGCTTTTGAAGCCCATAGTCTCCACTATCCACAACTCAAATCTCAACTGAAATGGAGGCATAAAACTCTCGTGGGAAGCAAAAGACCAGGCGCTACTGGTTTTTTCCATGGAAGCTTGCTCAAGTTTTTTGGTAATAGTGTTTATAAACACTAATAATGTTGATTAACACTAATGAGGCTTCTAATCCAACAAAGGAGAGTCATTCCAAAGTGTTTTTAAACACTAAGAGTGTTCTTAAACACTAATGGTGAATCTAATCACCAATGCAAGTGTCATTAGACGCTAGAAATGTGCTCTTAAGTACTAATCGTATTTTTAAACACTAATGGTGATCTTAATCACCAAACAAAGTGTTCTTTAACACTAATAAAGTTAATCTCCATCAAAATTAGTGGTTTAGCACAAACCCTAAGTGATAAACCATAAAATTTACCATCTTAATCTCCTATTTATGCAACATCCTTGGCTTGATTAAGGGTTGTTGCACTCTCATAAGCCTTTCTCTTTCTACTTAAGCCAAAATATCATAAATTTTTAGTTTTTTTTCTTCTTCACATAAATTAGTCCATTACTCTCTAGTAACCTCCTTCAATACCCAATGTCAAAGGACAATACCCAAATTAAGAAGTTCTCAGGAGAGGGCTTCCACACTTGGCAAGTCCTTGTCAAATACAAGATGATGTCCAAATGTTTTTGGCCATTCATCTCCGGCACTAAGGTTATTGATCGAACTAAGGCTGAAGATATTGAAGATGATGAGAGGGCACAAGCCATCATCATGCTTCATCTTGATGAGGCTCTCATCCACCATGTGGACAAGCTTCTTCCGAGACTGCAAAGGAGAAATGGGATGAGCTTGATAAGCTCTATGGAGCTGGTGTGGTAAGAATTCCAAGATCTCACTTAAAATTAAAATTTTCAGCTCTTGGAACTCAAAGAGGGAGACGGCATTGGAGCCTTCATCTCTCACTTGAAGGGCCTTATGGCTCAACTTGCATCAGTGAATGCGAGAATGGATGAAGATGATGCAATGGCTGTTTTGCTAAAAGCAGTCAAGAAGGTGTACCCCACCTTAGTCGCCACCATGAAGAACATACCTAATCCCACCCTTGAAGGAGTCATTAAATCTTGTCTTGATGAAGAAAAGAGGCCAAAGGGAGGAGCTGAATCTTCAAATACAACCACTTCATCGAATATCAAACAAGCTTTGTCACATCAAGTGATCAAAGTAAGATGTGCCCATTGCAAAAAGGTGGGTCATTTGGTAAATAAATATTGGATTAAATATCCCAACAAAATGAAATGTAACAAGTGTAAACAAACGAGATATATCACTTCTAAATGTCCTAACAAAGAGTCAGAGGCTAACTTTGTATCAGCCTCTAACTCCACTGAGAAATTGTTTTAAATCTCAATGTAACCACACCTATATTCCCAACCTTGTACGCCTAATGTTATAAAGGCAACCTATGTCCAATACCACCTATTCCAATTTTCTTTCATAGTTGGTATTGAGGGGGGGTATTAAGAGACTAAGGTTATGTAAAAGGAGAAGAAAAGGGTGTGTGTGTGAATGGACCTATGGTCCACTAGCTCACCTATTTAAAGGTGGAGCTAGAAGGCATTTTGTATGGAGCAAGAAGCCTAGTTGTATTTGAGCAACTTAATAAGCAAGATATTTTCTTGTATTTTGTGGGTCTCTCTCCTCCACATAGTTGATCTAGCATGAGCACCACGAAATCAGGTAGCTCATATGACAGGAGGTCTACTAGTGGTTATGCCTTTACATTTGGAAGTGGTTATGCCTTTACATTTGGAGCAGTAAGAAGCAACCTACTATTGCTTTATCTAGTACAGAGGCTGAATACAGAGGAGTATGGTTAAAGAGTCTCTTGGCTGATTTGGGTGAGCCTATCGTCGATGGCAAGGTTGTCATTCATTGTGACAACATGAGCAGCATAGAGTTGGCCAAGAATCCAGTTTTTCATGCGCGGACCAAACACATAGAGGTCCACTATCATTTTGTCAGAGAGAAAGTGTTGGATGGTACAGTGGATTTGCAATATGTGAAGACTAAAGAGCAGGTGGCCGAAATCTTTACAAAGCCACTTAGCAGGGAGAAGTTTGAGTACTTCCGTACTATGTTGGGAGTACATGGGATGAGCTTGAGGGGGAGTGTTGAGAGCTTTTATAGCCCAAGCTCATCTACATCTTCATCTATGGCAGTACATCATGAGCTTGAGAGGGACTGTTCAGATTCAAGCTCGATGTCAGCTTATGCCAGTTGCACTATGTGCTGGCATGTTAGGTAGTAACATGTGTGAGACATAAATTATCGTGTCCAGTTGGTCATAGTGTGTGGACATTGGCTAGGATTAGTAGTGTGTGGACACAACACATGTAGTGTGTTGTAGATTATGGATTATGGCTTTATGCATTGTGTGAGAAGGAAGATGGCTTCCCTCTATGGTTAGGGTTTGCTTAATACATTAGGGTTTTCTCCTGTGTGTGTGTCTCCTCTCCCTCTACCTGTTTTTCATCAGAGGTCCCCAACCCCCAGTGCTACATGGCTTCCTGCATATAACCCTGAGAACGAGGTAGAGTGTGGAGCTTGAGACAACTGAAGATTGGAAGGAGCTTTCTCCAAAAAAGCAGTGTTGTTGATATTCATGATGGTGAGTGGGGAAGTAGAGGAAACCTGGTAGCCCCCAGCTTGCATGGTTGAGGTTGTGTTTGACAGGACTCATAGCGGTTAAGAGGATGTTGCTCGTGTTGTGCCAGGCAATGATGGCTGAAGGTCCCCGACAATAGTAGTCACACCATACAAAGGACGTCTCTCACTTGGCATTAGCGAGAGACCTTTATCGGGTATTGCGATATAGAGCGGAAGAAGGAGTAGTTCTTTGATGAGGGGAAGACCTAGTTAGCAAAACCTTAACTAAAAGCCATCCATATAGGTCACCTTCTCTATTCTCATCAAGCTCAAATTGTTTGAGGCTCAAAAAAAAAAAACTATTGATTACATTGTTGAACTCCTCATGTCCATATAAGTTGGGGAGGGGGAGGGGGAGGGGGAAGGGGAATTCAATTAATGTGGTCTGCCTCCAACAACTTAATATATCATAATATTTACTTTTTTAAATTTATCTCATCCATAGAGAGTTCACGAAGCTTGAATTTTTATTGTATTAGTAATCGAATTGGTATTCCTCTTGGTATTATCCTAAATTTCAATCAGATTCCTCTTTAAATTTTTGATTTCTAGACAGTAGTGGGTTTCATTCAATTGTAGGAAATTGATGGAAATGCATTACAGTTTTTAAAATTGAGGTCAACCACATATAATTTATTAAAACCCATTACGGTCAATCAATTATAGAATTGAATAATAATCAACCACATATAATTAATTGACACATATAATAATCACTATAATTGATTGACACCCACGATAGTTAAAATTTAGATCAACAAGACAAGATTGGAAAATTGATTTAAGCTAAATAATGTGCACGTGGTGCTTAAAAAAGCATTCTGATTTTCTATTTAGCATGAAATTTGATGATAAGTAGATCATAAGATTAGTCTGACCCTCACACAAAAAAAACCAATTTGGATTTCAACTTGTGTTAGTCAATGACACCAACTTGTGGTCTTATAAAGACATAGAAAAATTCAACCAGGACTATTTTCGATCAGCTTTTTATACACCTTCATGAAACCTTTATGAAAGGAGAAGTAATTTTTAGCCGTTGAAGGCATATAGTTATGAAACCTTTATAAGACAAGACGACCCCCGTATTAGGAGGACAATGTTTATTCTAAACAACCTAGGTAAAAAAAATGCTTACTATAAATGACTTAATTTCTAATTGACCTCTACAAACAAATACTTTACTAAACATGATAATTCTTCTTTTTCACTTTTTAGTTTGAACAAGTGCTAGAAGAATGTTCAACTCTATTAATCCTTCCACGTGTAAAGTTAACGTAATCTCATCTTACCAATCTTTGCAACTTGCAATCGATATAATCTTTTTTTTATATAAACATACTAATATTCTACAGAAGACTTATCAATAGAATTTACATATATATGTCCCCATCACCATGTACTTTGGAACATTGCTATTATTATGCTTATTTACATCCATCACCTAAAGAATATAACTAAATTTTCATCCAAGACCATAAAGGTATTATTCTCTATAGAACTCAAATACAACAAGATTAAGAAAAATGATTAACAAAGTAATGTTCTCTACATTATTGCAAATTTTTGACAAAAAACTTTAACTTTAATTATATTAAAAAATAGCACCTCTATCTACACACTGCATATAGATAACTTATTTGCCCAAAAACAAATTCCAAAGCATTACAATCATTGATCTCTTGTCTTCCATCATGTTTATGTCTCTACTTGAAGCTCGTAAAAACTTGAGAATAGATTCAAGAAAGCTTATTGATGTTGTTCCTAATTACATGTAGATTTTATTATGATTTGTACACCTCCTTGTGCAGCCACCTAACAAAGGACTAACAACCTAACAATAACTGATCACTTGATTTGCATGCATCATCATCATGAACTGAGTGTACATATGGCTTTTTTTGAAATTGAAATTTCAATTGAGAAACCTAGAGAGACGACTGGTTGTGGACATATGCACCATAGAGTGAGAGTTGGCTATGGGCATCTACAACATGCACATAAAGACAAGGGTATTTGTAACATTCATAGTTTCAATTGAGAAACCCTAGAGGAACGCGCTGTGAGAACATGCACCATAGAGAGATGGGCTTCTATAACATGGGCATAAAGAATAAGGCTGGCTGTCACATATGTAACATGGGCATAAAGAATAAGGCTGGCTGTCACATATGTAACATGGGCAATGTGCATTGAAGCAAGGTGTAGCCGAACATGTGTTTGGAGAACTAGAGAAAGTGGAGGTGATATAAAGATTCATAGAAAATTGCCTCAGCTTTAAGTGTCACCTTTGTTGCTGTCGAAAGATATGATCCACATCTTTACGTAAGTGCATATAAATAATTTAAACCAAATCATCATGATGTATAAATTGAATTAGCGAGGAATTGACCATGTTACCTTGCAAGGTTTTTATAGCAACATCCATAGCTTACACATACAGCACTGCCCATGACAAGTCTGATGAAGTTGCACCAATGCATACGCTTTGCTTCTCTCAAGTACCTTCACATTAAATTATCTAAACTGAAGCTGCACTATAATTCCAGTATGCATGTTGAATTCAGTATGCATGCTACATTCAATATGCATATTGAATTTAGAATTTAATTTAATAGGAATTGTCCTATTTCCAAGAACTGACAATGAACATTTACCATTGCCATATTACATGGTTGAATAAACAAGTAAAAATCTAACATACTTAGGCTCTGTAGTACGCGATATCTATCTCTATTCATAGATATAAGATCTTTAAAAGAGACTACCTTGAGTATATAATAACTAAACTCTACAAAATCAAACATCATTAGATTTTAAAAAAACACATTCTAATTGAAGTAATGGAATATTATTAATCATTTTCTAACAGATATACATACCAAAAGTATATATGCATAGCCTTGATTACTATCTTGAATTAACATACCATGTCCATAGTCATCATACATAGATCATGATACACATCCCTTTTCAAAACAACCTGAGAGTAGTAAACATCAAAAGATATATGTATATATATATATATATAATATGAAAGTTAACAATGATTATGTATACAATGCACACATCTAAAAAAATAATAACTCTTGTGCATGAAGAAAAGTCCTCCACCAAAACAAACATAATATCTTGCCAAAACAACTTTAGCCTCATTGAATCCCATCAACCCTACATGAAGGGAGATAAAAAATAATTCTAGTTAGTCAAATTACAATACTTGTTTCTTGTATTTGATAAATTCATCAAACATACCTTGTGTTATCACCATAGATGTGGTGACTAATCTTAGCACTACTCCAAATCATACTCAACAAGCAGAAGACCTTCAATTTACACATGCATGAGTGCATCCAAACTTCGAGAATTCAAAGCATTTGACAGCTCTAAATTGATGATGTTTGGGATGTTAAATCCCCTTTCACATGTATTTATACTAGCACATGGAAGCATGGATAAGTGTGCTAATCGCAAAAACATAGGATACTTTGCACTTGTGTTTGAATTACTACCATTTTCCAAACTTAGAGGACGTGCCAAAAGGCGGAGAGGCAATGAAGATAGGAGTGTCTACCTCATGGGCGACACCTGAGGGTGGAGTGACAACTGCATGGTCAAGGTGTAAGGGAGAACTGGCAAAGGGCTCAAAATATTGTGGAGAAAGAATTGTGGGAGAATGAAGAGGAGAAGGAGGTGGATTGGGATCATGGGGAAGATATAGAGAATGGGTGGGGGAAGGAGATGATGCCTCATCAATCGAACCTGCTGTGCATTACAATGCTCGAGCCCTTACTTTGCGCTCATGATCTCTTCTTCTCCTATCTTCCATGCGAACCCTTGCTTGCTCCTCATGAATAAGGTGGATTGGCGGATCATTTTGCCTATTACTTTTTCTACTCCTACAATTTTGTGAACCCATGCTAAGATGTAGGAAAAATGAGATTAAGTATAAAATTGAAGATAATTAAAACTAAAGTAATACTAGACCAAGATTAACATATGCTTCGAATGAAGCTTTCTTCAAAGTTGGTGAAGCTCTAAGAATAAGAGAGACTAAAAAAAGAGAGCTATATATACCAAGCTAGTTAGCATTTCATCGACTAAGGAATAAAATCTAGATTTCTACCAATTTATCTAATATTTTTACCGATAATGATAATCTTTTAAACAAAATGAATTAATTAATTATTTCAAGTAAAAAATATTTTTATTATTTTATTTAATAAATAAAATTTATTTATATAATACATAAAAATTATTTATATAGCACATAAAATTTATTTGATTAATTAATAATATTAAAATTTCTTTAGATCCTTTTATAATAAATATTTCAAGTTTGATCATCCCAAAAAATATTTTTTAAAACATGTATTTTTTAAATAGTAAGAATTTATTTATTTATATCATAATATTCACTTGATTAAAAAATAAAAAAAATATTTATTTCTGAGAACACATTTTGTTCAATAAATAGTATTTGTTTGTTGATGAAATTTTCTTTTTTTGGGAGGAGAGCCTTAACATTATATTAAATAATTTCAATTTATCTTTTTTATTAAAAAAATTATTTTAATAAATTTTTAAATTTTTTCGTATTAATAAAATCAAGAGATATAATGGTGAGGTGGTAGGCGTTTTTCCATGTGGAAAAATGATATTGAAATGAAACCTCCACATGGGCATTTGTCATGCTCAAGTGTGAGGTGGCAATGCCATGCATGCATATGATGTGCCATGCCATGTAGACTGAGTGTGCTGAGGCAATATGACATGGACATTCTTGATTACATGGAAATGCCATGTATGCATGTGATGTGGCATGCCATGTAGGCTTTAGAGAGTCAACCTTGTTGACTAAGTTGAGGTAGCATGATGACAAGGCATGATGAGATGGCAAGATACTTATGTGGACTCTCCTCCATATGATGTGGCATGTACATGTTGGTCTAAGAGTATGTTACCATAGCTCAATTGCTTGACAAATGGCATACTCTCTAGGTTTAGTAAAACACCAAGCCTAATAGGCATCCTTTGTTTTAGACTTTGGGATGACAAACAATGAAAATTTGATTAAGATGGCTAGAAAACGGGCTTCCTTTACTCAAATTTACTTCAATTGTTTTTTGATAAATTCATCATGATAAGTACTTTGATCCACAAGAAATTGAAGTACAATGAAGGTCGTATTAAATTTATTTTACTTCAATTGTTTTTTGATAAATTCATCATGATAAGTACTTTGATCCACAAGAAATTGAAGTACAATGAAGGTCGTATTAAATTTATTAAACTTCTATAGCCCCTCTAAGAGATTGAGTGAATTTTCTACAGAAGATCGGAAGAAATTCAAGTGTTAAAATTGCAATTTGGCAATATGGCCATATTCTATACATATTTTGCTAGCTTCTCATCGTTGGATCTTCAATGATGAGCTTCATGTTTGCCAATATCTTGAATAGAAAATCACATGTTTCTTTACAATATAAAGCAGAGAATAAATAGTTATAGAAAATAGTTAAATACCTAAAACCATTCCTAATAAATCTTGTTAAGCTCTATGCAATGTGTTCTTTGCATGTATGAATTGGAATGATCATTGGACTTGGGATGCAGAAGTACTAAGCATTTTATGTGTGATATATACTTCAATAAAGAAAGTTGAAAAATGAAAATGCCAAAACATCCGTGCAAAGAAACAATCACTAAAATAAATTGGATTTTTTATCAAGGGGTGCCATTTGCATACCCACCATATGTATATTGTTCCCCAGACACCATACCACTAAATTCCAAACATAACCATGAGAGCTTGGACCTTTAAGTTGTTAAGATGCCTGTTTTCAGGCTACCTCTCCAGGGTACCCAAATATCAAAAGTGGTGCCCCTTATCTTGCAACCACCCATTAAACTTATGTATTAATGCATAAGCTTTATGCAATAATGCATCAAGCATAAGCATTAGCCACCATTAATCATAAACTTTACTCATCGTTTTCTTTTTGTGGCTAGGTTCTCCTTGTTGGAGCTATATATAGCTAGCCCTAATGTTGGAGCTATATATAGCTAGCCCTAACTCACTCTAGGTCTTGCTTATATATATGTGACTTGTGAGTAATATGATTCATTCTTGTGGAGCGTATGTGGTGTCTCTTGTCTCGTCTCTCTCCCTCTCTCAACATGGTATCAGAGCAAAGTGCTATTAGTCTAGCCAAAGACTATGTACAACATAGCAAGTCCAAGTGTATTGCAGTTCATTATATCACTTTGTTTGACATGAAGTAAGGAAAGGAGCAATAATGGTAGAACATTATCCAACTGATCAAATTATTGCAGACATTCTCACCAAAGGACTCCATGAAGCTCGGTTTACACTTTTGCGATCAGAACTTGGAGTTGCGGGGCGGCCTCTCTTTTTGGAGATTAGCACATCTCACGTCATGTCAATTTTGTCTAGACTTGTACAAGGCCTATAGACTTTAGGACACGTCACACACTACTTCACATCATGCACATTTATTCTTTGTACGTTGTATATAGAAGCACATTGCACATGGACTTTAAGGTGGCATTGTACATTTATATGTAGGAGCTCGGGTTTTTCCCTTGTGCTCCCAAGGGTTTTTTTATTCGCAGCTGGAGACCTTTATTTGAGTGGGGGTGTTGGAGCTATATATAGCTAGCCCTAACTCACTCTAGGTCTTGCCTATATATATGTGACTTATGACTAATATGATTCATTCTTGTGGAGCGTATGTGGTGTCTCTTGCCTCGTCTCTCTCCCTCTCAACACTCCTCTTCTTTGGCTAGGTCAAGGCAACCTTCTCCAAACTCCCTTAGCGGCATACAAGCTTCTAAAAAGGATAAGAGGTCAGCCCTTAACCGACCGAACTCTTTGTACTTTTTTGCACCTTTGGGTGCTATGGATTATTTTTGTTAAGTTTTTGTTTCCTATGCATAATGGTTAAGCTTAATGCATTATGTATAGTGCATTAAGCTTATTGCATTCATGCTTAATCGCGTATGCATTATATATTAAGATTAATGCATTATGTATTATGCATATGCATAATGCATTAAGCTTATGCATAATGCATTAAGCAAATGCTTAATGCATTGTGCTTATTCACTTAATACATTAATGCTTATTCACTTAATGCTTAATGTATTAAGCCTATGCATTAATGCTTAATCCATAATACATTAATGCATTAACCTGCTTAATGCATTAACCCTATGCATTAATGCTTAATGCAATATGCATTATGCAAAATACATTAAGCATAGGCTTAATGCATTGTGCATAATGCATTAATTCATTATGCATAGGGCATTAGCATAGGCTTGATGCAAGCTTGAAACATTAAGCATTAATGCATTAAGCATTCATGCATTATGCATTAAGTTATTAAGCGCAATGCAGTAAGTGTATGCTTAATGCATGCTATATTATGCTTATGCATGAAGCATTAATGCATAGGCTTGATGCATTAATGCATTATCCATAATGCATTAATGCATCAAGCCTATGCATTAATGCTTCATGCATAAGCATAATACAACATGCATTAAGCATACGCTTACTGCATTAATGCTTAATGTTTCAAGCTTATTGCATTATGCATTAAGCATATGCATAATGCATTAAGCATATGTATAATGCATTAAGCATTAAGCATATCCATAATGCATAATGCATTAAGCATATGCTTAATGTATAATGCATTAAGATTAATGCATTAATTCTTATAGTGCATAATGCATTATGCATTATACATAATGCATTAAGCATTATGCTTAATGCATGATTGCATTTTGCATTATGTATTATGCATAATTCATTAAGTGTAGTGCCAATTATGCATTATGTTTATGCGTAGAGCATGCATAGAGCATGCATAGAGCATATGTATGCTCTATGTAAGCTATGTATGCATATGTGAGGTATGTATGCATTATGCATTATGTTTATGCATAGAACATTCATAGAGCATACGTATGCTCTATGTAAGCTATGTATGCATATGTGAGCTATGTATGCTCTATGTGAGCTATGTGATGTTTTTATACATATAGCTTTTCATGTAATGCATGCTTTATGTGAGCTATGTTTTTACGTAAGTTTTTATGCATTAGATGTGTCCATCATGGGGATCATCAGCAATGGACCAAGATCGGATCTATGGAGAGCCTGAACTCTAGGTACAGGGCCGCGTAATTGAGTCACTCGCACTTATCTCCCACCTTTTGTGTGCTAGACACATTACCTATCCCACAATCGCCCACATCCATGCATCCCACAACCTTTCCTATATCCTTCTCACTTCTACTTTGCCTACCCTCACACTTCCACTTCCCTTAACCCTTGTCCTTTAGCTCCTCCTAGTGCTCATTGCACTCCTATCCCATCCATGGTGTCATTTTCCCAGCATGGGACACCCTCACGATGCCACTCACATGGTGATAGCTCAAAGGCTCCTCAAACGTCGTGCTCAGGGAGGGTGGTATGATTTACTATCTTTGATGAGGAGTGTGGGCCTTATATGGATGACACGAGATGCAAGATTTGTTATACCTTTCATCATTTAGTCACCCAAACCTATAAGGATACCTTGAAACCATGGAGAGAACAAAAAGACACAGACTTCATGTATTTGGTGTAGTGCATGCATGAGTAGTTCCCAAATCCACCATACACGCGTTTTTTGATGAGCGGGTGAGGAATCACATTATAAAGATCCTCAATAATAGGAGGTCTCATGAAAGGAGGTGCGCAAAAGAGGGGAAACAAATTCTCACCAATTTCACCATTAAGGACTAGAAAAAGGCAAGGAAGAAAGCCAGGGAGGCTACTCCACACCACCCTGAAGAAAAGGCAATGCATGCGAGTCAACTGGCTGAAGTACGTTATGAAAAAAGATGAACTCGGAGGAGAGGCAAGCTGGCTTGCATGAATTTTAGGTTCTCTTTTTGCCATTTTCACTAAGTTTACTTCATGTGTTGTCATGATTTTCATATCTCATGCATGTTGTAATTTGTTGTAGGAAAGTGTAACAGGTCACCTCCCAATGTATGGGGAGAATAGGTATCGCAAGCATCACAACAAAGATAAAACTTGGGAGTGGATCAAATGCTAGGGAGTCATCTCACTGAAATGGATATCGAATGATCTTGGCACGGGGAACTTGGTAATACTTTCTCAAATTATCACCCAACTTATTTTTCTTATGTATTTTGCACTATTTAGACGATGATGCCGAAAGTGATGGTGATGATGAAGGTGGTGGTGCACGTGGTTGTTGAACTAACTTAGTTTGCAAGCTAATCACCGATAGATGTAGTGATGGGCTTAGCAACACTAACTAATGCATCAAAAAATGATAAAGCTAATGAATACTCATTAAGTAGCAATGATAGAGACTCAACACATGTCATGTAGCTACTTCACACATGGAAATGATAGAGTACTCAAGATAAAACCAAAATGATGACAAGAGCCAAAGTTTCAAAAAGTAATACAAAGCTTGGATTAAACAAAAACTGCATAATACAAGAATGCTACAACTCTCATACACAAGATAAGTTCTAGACCCTCTTTTTACACACGATAAGTTCTAGACCCTCCTTTTACACACGATAAGTTCTAGACCCTCCTTTTATAGGATCAGTCAAGGGAGGTGCCTAGATCTCATCCACTTGCCCACTTTCCCCTCTCATGCCACCTAGAAGAGGTGCCTTGAATGCTAGTTTAATAACCATCAGAGATTTCACTGACGTAAACGAAAACATGTGAACATGTTAATAACACAAAAAATCTTGTGATCACATGTTACATTCATAAAGCTTTCACAAGGGCCTAAAAAAATTATCTTTGTCGGGCATAAAAAATCTTCTTAGGTGGCCACTGACCTGCTATTATGTGAAGATGGTAACATGAGAACATGTAAATAGCTTATTCCCATGTGTAGCCAAGCTTTTAAGGGGTTCCCAAATGGTAAGTGACCTGTTATTTTGTGAACAGTAACATGAGAACATGTTAATAACTTGTTCACGTGTTATTATCACAAAAAATCTTGTGATGACGTGAATATTAAATCCCTGATAACCATGGGTTACAAGCTAACTCATGGTTTACACCTTTTCCTATACCCTTATCATAAATGTATTAAATTCAACGATACACACTAAGTGATGGATGTAGATCAACCTATTCTTAACACCCTCTCTTGATCTACATACATGCCATGCAGGGAGTGTAGATCAAGGAATCACATAGTCACATAGTACCACAAATAAATGTTCTCACAAAGAAACTAAAAAGACCAATTTGAATCAACAATATTAGCCTCCACCTCATATTTTCCTTTTCCTTTTCGGTTGTCTTTGTCTTTGACTTTGTCGATGGAGTTCCCTTTCTCTTTGTTTTTCTTCTTTTTCCTGCAATCTTTGACCATATGCCCCTTTTTTCTACAATAGTAACAGATTCTTAGCAGATTCTTCAAGCCTTCTTTTTGTCATGATCTGTAATTAAAGCTTGGTATCCCAAGAGATGTGGTTTAGTTGAAGATGAGGAACTTGCCCCCATTCTTGTTTCTTCTAAAATTAAAGATGATGTTGCTGAGACAAGTGTGAGGTTAGGTTGATTTGAAATGAAAGAAACACATTGTTCAAATGGTGGAGGCATGTTACATAGAAGTACAAAAACAACTTCTTCTTCGGAGATGGTAACACCTGCTCCAGAGAGCTGGTCGATGAGACACCTTAGATCATTCATATGAGTGGCAATGGATGTCTTTTCAGCTTTCTCTAACCTATAGAGACGTTCATTGAGAAACAATTGTGCTGTAGCATTTGTCTGACCAAAAATAGCTTTTAGTCATAGACAACCTTCATGTGCGCTAGAAGTTGGGGGGGTTCACTATATGTTAATGCGTTCAAGGCCTAATTAAAAAACCCCTTATCTATAAATTTTTAATGAATAAAATACACCCTTTTTCTATTCAATATATAAATACCCCCTTTAAATGGTACCCTTCTATATGTAAAAAATGTGTAAAAAAAGGGATTTTAAAAACCCCTTCTATTGAACCCACGTGCTACGCTTACATATTTATGAGTGACCCCTTCCTCCCCCACCCCTCGGAGACTAGAAGTTAAGCTTACCTGATGTATTTGATTGTCACTAAGACCATTGATGATAAATGATAAGGCCGTGGCATCACTTTCCTCCCATTTTTGAACTGCCTCCAGATTTCTTGCTGTGGATTTCCTTTCAGTCCCACTTGCAAGACCCCATAGATCTTTATTTATTAAGAATATTTGCATTTTGATGGCACAAGTATGGTATTTTGTGCCATCAAAATGTTCATTTCTATGAAAGAAATGTCCCTGGTGACTTGACATTTTACCACAAAGTCTCCCTCTGATTAAAACACCCTTTATAGTTGGAGGATAAGTACAAATATTTTTTTCACTAAGCTTCACCAAGTACCTTTCCCATACAAGTGCATATTTCTACATAGAAAAGATGAAAATCCCATAATTTTTTCTATATGGTAGTAGTGAGATTTGGTTTATTTTTTTATTTTGGTTTTTTTGATGTTTATCCTTTTTCCTTTGAAGTTACTTGACTCACAAGAACTAGGCATGGAATATTCCTTTATAGGAATAGGAATTTCCTTTCCAAGGTTTGGTGATGCTCCCAAAAGAAAAAGGTTACCACACAAAGAACTAGATGGATAATGTATTGATAATTATCCTACAGATATTAATCCCACCACCATTTGGAACCTTTGTAGTGATTATGGTCAACTCGTTTACGCCATATCTTCTTCATCAACTAAGAAGAAGAAAGCTTTTGATAGAGCTATTTGACTAGTTGTCAGATGGCCTGGTGATAGAAGGAGAGCATGTAGAGGAGACTGGCTTCATGTGGATGATGAGTCACAAACAGCAGCTCACGAGCCACAAGCAGCTAAAGTACATACAAGTAAGCGGAGAGTCTCTGCAATCACTACAAGGGATCGGGCTCATACCCGCGCTCTTAGCCGCTAAAAATGACTTGTGAAAAAAAGTAGCGGGCCCGTGTATCAGCGCGTGTATAATCGCGGCCACAGACATGCGTGTAAAACCGCGTGTACAGTACCTCTCAGACGCGCGTATACACGGGTGTGTAGCCGCGTTTTTTTTTCACAGACGCGTTAATACACGCTAATATACACGCTTCTTATTATATTAGACGCGCTTATACACGGGTGTATAGCCGCATCATGTTCAGTTCCAATGTCCCAGACGCGTTTTTACTTGCGTCTATACACGCGTTTCTTTAATTTAGATGCGCTTATACACGCGTTATTGCCAGTTTATACGCATTAATACACGCGTAATTTCCAGGGTATCCGCGCAGATACACGCAAGTTTTAGCAGTTTTGACGCGTTTATACACGCGATACACACTAAGTGATGGATGTAGATCAACCTATTCTTAACACCCTCTCTTGATCTACATACATGCCATGCAGGGAGTGTAGATCAAGGAATCACATAGTCACATAGTACCACAAATAAATGTTCTCACAAAGAAACTAAAAAGACCAATTTGAATCAACAATATTAGCCTCCACCTCATATTTTCCTTTTCCTTTTCGGTTGTCTTTGTCTTTGACTTTGTCGATGGAGTTCCCTTTCTCTTTGTTTTTCTTCTTTTTCCTGCAATCTTTGACCATATGCCCCTTTTTTCTACAATAGTAACAGATTCTTAGCAGATTCTTCAAGCCTTCTTTTTGTCATGATCTGTAATTAAAGCTTGGTATCCCAAGAGATGTGACCAGTGTAGTTGAAGATGAGGAACTTGCCCCCATTCTTGTTTCTTCTAAAATTAAAGATGATGTTGCTGAGACAAGTGTGAGGTTAGGTTGATTTGAAATGAAAGAAACACATTGTTCAAATGGTGGAGGCATGTTACATAGAAGTACAAAAACAACTTCTTCTTCGGAGATGGTAACACCTGCTCCAGAGAGCTGGTCGATGAGACACCTTAGATCATTCATATGAGTGGCAATGGATGTCTTTTCAGCTTTCTCTAACCTATAGAGACGTTCATTGAGAAACAATTGTGCTGTAGCATTTGTCTGACCAAAAATAGCTTTTAGTCATAGACAACCTTCATGTGCGCTAGAAGTTGGGGGGGTTCACTATATGTTAATGCGTTCAAGGCCTAATTAAAAAACCCCTTATCTATAAATTTTTAATGAATAAAATACACCCTTTTTCTATTCAATATATAAATACCCCCTTTAAATGGTACCCTTCTATATGTAAAAAATGTGTAAAAAAGGGATTTTAAAAACCCCTTCTATTGAACCCACGTGCTACGCTTACATATTTATGAGTGACCCCTTCCTCCCCCACCCCTCGGAGACTAGAAGTTAAGCTTACCTGATGTATTTGATTGTCACTAAGACCATTGATGATAAATGATAAGGCCGTGGCATCACTTTCCTCCCATTTTTGAACTGCCTCCAGATTTCTTGCTGTGGATTTCCTTTCAGTCCCACTTGCAAGACCCCATAGATCTTTATTTATTAAGAATATTTGCATTTTGATGGCACAAGTATGGTATTTTGTGCCATCAAAATGTTCATTTCTATGAAAGAAATGTCCCTGGTGACTTGACATTTTACCACAAAGTCTCCCTCTGATTAAAACACCCTTTATAGTTGGAGGATAAGTACAAATATTTTTTTCACTAAGCTTCACCAAGTACCTTTCCCATACAAGTGCATATTTCTACATAGAAAAGATGAAAATCCCATAATTTTTTCTATATGGTAGTAGTGAGATTTGGTTTATTTTTTTATTTTGGTTTTTTTGATGTTTATCCTTTTTCCTTTGAAGTTACTTGACTCACAAGAACTAGGCATGGAATATTCCTTTATAGGAATAGGAATTTCCTTTCCAAGGTTTGGTGATGCTCCCAAAAGAAAAAGGTTACCACACAAAGAACTAGATGGATAATGTATTGATAATTATCCTACAGATATTAATCCCACCACCATTTGGAACCTTTGTAGTGATTATGGTCAACTCGTTTACGCCATATCTTCTTCATCAACTAAGAAGAAGAAAGCTTTTGATAGAGCTATTTGACTAGTTGTCAGATGGCCTGGTGATAGAAGGAGAGCATGTAGAGGAGACTGGCTTCATGTGGATGATGAGTCACAAACAGCAGCTCACGAGCCACAAGCAGCTAAAGTACATACAAGTAAGCGGACAGTCTCTGCAATATATTATCACTTTAAGAAGCAGCAGCACTGTTTCACATAGAAGGCAAACGGTCACTAGAGCTAATCCCACACTTTCCTGCATCTTGCAACCCAAGAAGATGAACAAAGTCACCGGTTTGAAAGTAGCAGCACCACTTCAAGATCCCCTCCTTCAATGTATTTCACCTAGAAGCACAAAGATAATCCTTCAGAGTAATGAAGCCCTCTCCTTTCACACTCTTTGCAAAAATGAAAGAGTGTGAAAGTAGCAGCACTACTTCAAGATACCCGCCTTTAATGTATTTCACATAGAAGCACAAAGATAATCCTTCACACAGCCTTGCACACAAAGATAATCCTTCACACAATCTTGCACACAAAGTTCATCAAAGTAATGAACCTCTCTCCTTTCACAATCTTTGCAAAAATGAGACTCTCTCTCACACAATGCTTTCCACTCTCTTGTGCTACTCAAGTGAAATATGAAAAACTCTTCATAATGTTATGTTGATCATCCCTTTCACATGTTGCCACATACATGAAGAAAAGGAGTTACACACTTAGCTTGAATGCATTCACAAAGATGTGTTAGTACACTCTTGAATATTCTCTCTCACTCGAAGTGCCACTCTATGAGATAAGAGTTTTTAGCAAGTCATGCATTTTCATATGAATGATGTTATTTCATTCAACAAATGAACAAAAAAATCTCTTTAAACACAAAGGTTATAAGCCACACAAAGCTAGTGTTAGTGGAACAATGTTCACACACAAAGATGCCCTCTCTCAACTAATGATTGAGAATACTCTCATGAAAGAAAGCTTTGATACCAAATGTTGAATTAACTTAGTTACCAAGCTAATCACCAATAGATGTAGTGATATCTTGTAGCAACACTAAGTAATGCATCAACAAATGATTAAGCTAATGAATACTCATTAAGTAGCAATGATAGAGACTTAAAACATGTCATGTAGCTATTTAACACATGGAATTGATAGAGTACTCAAGATAAAGCCAAAATGGGGACAAGAGCTAAGGTTTCACAAAGTAGCACAAATCTTGGATTAAACACAAAGTGTATACAAGAATTCTAGAGCTCTCATACACAAGAGAAGGTGTATAGACCCTGCTTTTATAGACTCAATGAAGGGAGACACCTAGCTCTCATCAACTTGTCCACTTTCCCCTCCCATGCCACCTAGAAGAAGTGGCTTGAATGCTAGTCAATAACTATGGGTTATAAGCTAACCTATGGTTTACACCTTTACCTATACCCTTAGCATAAATGTATTAAATCCAATGATACACACTAAGTGATGGATGTAGACCAAGGTATTCTCAACAGCGGTGGTGAAGATGCAAGCAAAGATGAATAGAGAAAAATAAGTCTTTTTGGAGTTTTTCACTGCACTTGTGTGTGCATCCTCTTCAAGGTTTTTCTTAGGGATTTTGTAGCCCAACTCAGGGCACCTATGGTGGAGCCCAAGCTTGAAAATAAATCACCTAAAATATGTGCCTTTAGCTTATCCAAAAGCACACAGTACTAAGTGGGTATTGAGCAGCAAATAATACAAAGATTAGAGGCTTTCAATTACTTGAAATAGCAGCATATGAGGTAGTCGTCTTACAAGTTTCTGTAGCCCACTCTGTAGTGTCTTGGGTGAGTCCCATTACTAGCACAAACAACACATTCTAAGCTCATATATCATTGTCTTTTCCAAACTGGTTCTACAAGATATTTGTGCAGGCAACAAGTGCTAATTGTACCTTTAATTATGACATAATCAAGTGGTAATTGGCAGCCATTTTAGGTGCATGCTCTAGCGCAACTGCCCAGCACAAATCAGTGTAGATTTCTAGCCTATTGCAATAGATTGAAGGCCTCCACCCACCTGCTCACTTTCCTCCTCAATTTTAGGAGGGAAATATTCTTTAAAATTTACCTTTGTGGTTAAAAGGTTATAAGGTCTAAGATTTACATCATTTAAACACAACACTTGTGAAGCATCACATCCTTGGCCCTAGTCTTATTTATCATTCTAAGTGAAAATTATGTTCATGTTTTTGTGACATCATTACCTTGTAAAATGCTCTCACATTATAAAGAGCATATTCCATCTCTCTAAGTGAAAGCACATCATTGTGATGTTGAGAGCTCTAGTGTGAGCACACATAATACATAATGTGCATGCCATGTGTGAGGGATGGGAACACATACTCCTTGATGGTTCTTCCCTTTTTGAAAGACATGGTGACCTCATCTTTTTCATGTGCGAGATGGAAGCAATATGTTCATCTTCTCCTTGGGGGGGTCACTCATAAATATGTAAGCGTAGCATGTGGGTTCAACAGAAGGGGTTTTTAAAATCCCTTTTTTACACATTCTTTATATACAGAAAGGTACCATTTAAAGGGGGTATTTACAAATTGAATAGAAAAAGGGTGACACTATGTTTTATTCATGAAAAAATAACAGATAAGTGGTTTTTATATTAGGCCTTTAACGTATGTTATATAGAAAGTTGACATATAGTGAACCCCTTGAGATCTTCTAATCTACTTAGTGTGTATCTTGGTGACTCTAGATACTTCTTATGTGAGAAGGAAGTGATTTTGTCATCATCATTTGAACTCCTTGAACAGAACCTTGCAATGTCCTCATGTTATAAAGGACTTGGATCAACCTTTATGATAATGCATGTGATACTCTCCATGTTTGAGATGGAGGTCACTTGCATACCTTGTGATTTCTACTTCGTGGTTATTTCTATGTTACCTTTATGGTACATTCACTATGTGAGAACATCCTTGGTGATACTACTTTATGGTAGTGACCTCCATGTTTGAGATGGAGGTCACTTGCATACCTTGTGATTTCTACTTCGTGGTTATTTCTATGTTACCTTTATGGTACATTCACTATGTGAGAACATCCTTGGTGATACTACTTTATGGTCTCTCTGAGATCACGATCCTTCGTGGTGGTGAACTTCAACGACTTCTTGATGGTGATCTAATCTTGGTGGTGGTTCCATTTCCATATGCTAGATGGGAATTACTCATGATGACTACATTGGTGGTCCCTACATCGAATTGGTGACTTCATTGTGGATTCTTTGTGATGGTTTCTTATTGAAGATGGCATGGGTGGCAACATGCTCCTATTTAAGACCTTTGTGGACTTCTTCAAATAAGCATGAATGGCATCATGCTACATTTGTTGACGACATTACATTTGTATAACATCTTACAGCCCATTGGGAAAATTTGTTATCTTAGTGAGATAGAGCTCATCCAAGCACACCCTGCATGATGGTATGGATGCTTGATCAAGGGAGGGTGTTAGAAATATGTGATCTAGCATCCATTCTTAGTGTGTTTCTTTAGTGATACCTTAGAGTGGTTTGTTCTAAGTTTAGAAGGATCAGCTACTAGAGTAATTGGGCGTAGGTCTAGTAGTTTTCTCCCTTTGATTGGGGCATCATCTTTTAGGTGAGTCAAGTGAGAAATCATAGGGAGGTGGAGAGAATCAAGGGCTTTAGGTGTCTCCCTCTCGTGAGCCTATAAATTCAGGGGTTACTTAGTGTGAAGAAAATGAAGGCTTGGTTGAGAGTGATGGTGATGTGGGAGACAAAGCGAGTGTTGATATGCAGTCAAGAAGCACCACTGATGTCATTGATGCCATGTGTGAAGATATGTTTGAGTGGATTGAGGTAGGTGAAGGTGGTCAAATGAAGAAGTCTTTCACTATCGGTCGTGTGGATCCATGTGCTTTACCTGGGCAAGAGATCTTGGACAAGGTTGAGCATGATTTTCAAGGTGTGGAGAGCCTAGGGGAGATGCCTAAGGTCTTGAAGTCGAAGATACATGAAAGCAACATTGAGGAGATAGAAGTAACTGAAGTTGTTGAAAGTGATGAGAGTGTGGACATGGCTGACAGGTGCTATCTAGATTTTCCTTCTTTGTGTGATGTTGATGATTTGCCTTCATTGGGTAGTTTGGGAGGTGATTTATTTGAGCAGATAATATGGAGGGTCTTTGTTCTCAGTTTGTTGAGCACGAGGATGTGTGTGACATAACGGTTTACTCCTCATCTAGCGATCCTATTGGGGATGATGCTAGAGATGTTGTGGGTGCACCTCATGGTGGGTTGTCACTCAAGTGTGGTTGCAGGAGCATAAAGGAATTGTTTTTATTTGATAGTGGTAATGCATACAATGGTATTGGTGTTGTGAGTGCTCACTTATGAGGATTTGGAGATACAAAAAGAGTGGGTTATTGGACATGATGAAGAGGAAGATTTGGAGATACAAAAAGAGTGGGTTATTGGACATGATGAAGAGGAAGATTTGGGTGATTTTTTACAAGGATTTGTGCCTTCGTTTGGAAAGATGATGTGATCTGACCGTGGGGGATGGGCTACATCAAAGTTTCTTTATGCATGGTTAGTGGTTGTTTTTATGGTGACATTTTGGCATGAGTTCTTGGAAAGATGGAGATGTAGGTTGGCAAGAAGGAGAGTTGCATAAACTTAGGTGATCTAAGAAATAATGAAAACAACAATGTTTTCATCTAGGATTGTTGGGCTATATGTGAGGAGAATCCCGAGCCCCATCCAAACAGCATGTATAGGTAGATGAAATGTACATAAGATGGTGTATGATGAATCCAAGGTGGAAAAAACAATGTGGCAACCAAATGGATAAGCACAGGTGCGCAAATGGAAAAAGAAACAACGTGGTGGGCAATTGAAGGAAGCGGAGGAAAAGGATGTGGACGGGTTGAAGACCGGGGGGGGAAGGAGTTTTTTGAAGATTATGCAGTGTAAGAGAGGTGGTTAGAGAGACCACCAGAGAGGGAGTATGACTGCAGTGGAGACGAGACCTGGAGGTCGGCTTTCTTTGTGAAGTTTATATGCTAGAGTTACTATACTTTTTTTCAAGTTTACAGAAGAGAGGGATAGTGTGGTGTGAGACGAATTGTTTGTGTCAGAGAAGAGGGAGTGCTAGAGGGAAGAGAGTCAGCTAGGAGGTGTGTCCCTTAGGATCTTGGAGGATCATCTCTATTAGAGACTTGACCCAATTTAATTCCTGCTCAACTGTAAGTTGTAACTCTTATCTCTCAGCTAAGTACTTATTGGTTTATGTGTAAGCCCTGTTGCTTGTGGTGGCACTAAATTCAAAGAGTTTGAAGTTGTTGCTAGGATCTGTCTGTGGAGGATCCTTGAGGTTTCAAACATTTTCTTTTGATATGTTTAGAGCCCATGTCTGAGGGCTGTTGAGACCTTGTTGTGTTTTTGTCTATATAAAGATGTTTGCGAGTTTGGTTTGTATCAACTATGAATGATTGCAAAGTCTTTGTTTTCAGGTTATAGTTGTGATGACTGAGTGTGTTTGATTGAGTCTAGATCAATTATGTATGTGGCTAGGGAGTTGCTACACTGAGTTAGTGCTCACTCAGCCAAAGTGAAATGAGAGGGAATTCGAAGTCAGATGAGGCATCAGATATGGTCAGATAAAGGTGTAGAGAGCTTAGTTTAGATTGTCTAGGTTTGAGGGAAGTGGTCTTGAGTCAGATCTGACTGGTAGGAGTTAGGAGTCAGTAATCATTTTAAAGGGGGTATTCACAGGTTGAAAAGAAAAAGAGTTTGTTTTATTCATGAAAAATTCACAGATAAGGGGTTTTTAAATTGGTCCTTGAACACACATGATACATAGGATTTACATTTAGTGAACCCCCCGAGTTAATAAGCAATCAACAGTTAACAGAGTAGTCAGATGGGTTTGTAAGCTAAGTGTTGATTCAAAGTCAGTCGTGTGTGAGCTAGTGTCAGTTGAGTGTCCATTGTGATGGATCAAGGTCTGGTTTGAGTGGTTTGAGAATCAAGAAGTGTCATTGGACATAGAGGAGGACATAGAGGAGGTAATTAGGCTATATATGTGAAAGATTAGAGGTGCTGGAGGTCATTTGGGCTATATAGGTGGAAGATCAAAGGTGCTCGAGGAGGTTAGTGCTGACCTCAAAGGATAGCTAGAGAAGTTAGTTGGATTGGATTGGAGAGTGTTGAGATGTTTATAGGTGTCGACTGGAGGGCTAAGGACTGGTGCAGAGTTGGTTGGTGCCCTTGGAGCTGGGATCTTGGTATCCCCAAGTTCTGATCCCTTTATGTTTTCTTCTTGTGTGTTTGTTAGTGGTGTTATAGAGGCCATCACCCATCCACCACATGATGCGAAATGCTATTTTGTGGGTGTAGAAATCTTCACTTGCAAAAGAAGGTTGAAGATATTGTTCCGTCCTCCTATTCCTAATGTCAATCACACTGATTATCAACTAATCAACATATTTGAGGATGGTTTTGTGAGCCTCCTAATGGATAATGGTGGCATGAAGGATGATCAGCTTTTACTATAGATTAAAGATGGCTTTGTGGAAGGAGGAACCAAATTTGGGTCATTTTCTTCGCTCATCTCAAGATAACACTTCAAAAGTTGGAAATTCTTAGGGAATGTATGGTGGAAAATTCTGCGGTGTTTTAGCCAAGGGAATGGTAGTAAGTATGGAGGTTTGCAGGTGGATGTGATTACAACCTGCACACTTTCTTGGTGATTCAGCCTCGTGAAGGTTGTAGGGAACCATTTTGTTGCCCCTCATGCATGTGCACATGACCTGTATGCACATGTTCTTGCCCTGCATGCATGTAGTCAAGCCCTACATGCACCTTTACGTGCCCACCAATGCTTATTGGGTCCCCTATAATGCTGTTAGAAGGAGACAACAAGGGAGAAACCTTGCTATCCCAGGTCCCTAAAGCCATTTCTGGGTCATCAAAATGTGCAAGTATCATTTGTTTTTCTGTAAAATAATAAGCAAGGTGCTCTTCTCCATGCCACATTGAGCGACCACCTATTTTGCAACTTCTAGTGTATGTATTTATGAGGGGGGGTGAAGAATGTTCCACCATCTCATTTGATAATGTTGTTATGTTTATTTGTAATGATGTAGCCATGGCCGATAATGCACATGGTCTACTAGATGGGTTCCCTCACCTTACTGAGGATGTAGATGTTTTACTTGTTGTAGCCATGGCCAATGATGCAAATGGGCTACTTAATGCTATCCCCCTCACATAGTTGAGGATGAGGGTGATGTGTTCTTTGATGTAGATGTAGCCATGGCGGATGATGCAAATGGGCTACTTGATAATGACCCTCACGTCATTGAGGATGATACAATTATTATGATTCCTTGGTTACCTTAGAATAATGGGGCAATAATGCCTTTCTATGCATGGGAAATACACATTAGATTTTTTTTAATAACAAAATGAACACTAAAAGTTAAGATCACGCAGCCTTGCATGTGAATGACAAACACCTTGGTATTGCACCAAGCTCTACAATGTGAGTTGTGTCACGATAAGGATAACTACACTAAAAATTATTAATTCTAATTGTGTAAGAACTATGGCATTGGAAAATTGGTTCACGGGACTCTTGCATGCCTTGCACAAATCTAAATCACATAAGAAAGTTAAGAAGGAAATTAAAAATCTAAAGGATTTCATAAGCACATCAAACGAAGCACACATATAGCATACGACATGTTGGCTTTGATGATCCAACTCATTTATGCCTACTGCATAGAGTACATGGAAAGTATCCTTCACCTCTATGGGAAACTCGAGGTGGACAACTTGATGAACTTGAATGGTAAGTAATTGGTGAACTCAAATACATCAATTTTTGAAGTATTGTCTTGAAATATGGTGTCAATGAAAAAATGATATTAATATCGAAAGAATAAAGCATGAGAGGGCCAGAGGAGATGCTTAGCTAAGGATACTACCAAGACACCTGTAAGACCGAGTGTGAAGCAATGAGGTTTGGAGGAAGCGAAGTGAGATCCCAACCATGATATTAATATTGAAAGAATGTGGCATGAGAGGATTGGAGGAGATGCTTCGATGAGGATACTACTGAGATGCATCTAAGATCTAGGGAGAAGGCATGAGGTTCGAAGGAAGCCCATACATTAGGAACTCAATGGAGTCTTTTTGGGCCCTTTAATTTGCCATGAGGTTATGGAAACGTTTAACTTTTTGACAAATAGGAGCCCGCCATGTAAGCAAAAACCATTGGTGATTAAGAGAGGTGTAAGAGTGGTCAAAGGGTGCACTTTCCCCCCCAAAAAAGGGGGGGGGGGGGCAATTTTACAATTTTCGGACCTCCATAACTTCTACATACAAGCTCCGATTTGAGCGGACATTATAGATCCGTGATCTACGCATCAAGAGCTTTCCATAGATATGCTACATGATATGGTTTTATCCGCTAGATTTTAAATTCCATTTTTTCCCCAAAATTCAAATTCGAATAAAGTAGCCGTTTTGAAGCTTCAAATTAGAAAACGTTTCTTATTAAGAGAAAAGGTTTGACTCCCTTAAACTGCCAAATAAAAGGGCCCAAGAAGACTCCATTGAGTTCCTAATGCAAGGTTCCAATCGAATCACCTGTAAGTCCTAAAATAAGGTATGAGGTCCAAAGGAAGAGTCTTGCACTAAGGATACTAATGAGACGCCTTTGTAAGACCGATTGAGAAGGTATGAGGTCCGAAGGAAGCCCAGTTGAAGATTTATACTGAGTCGCCTATAAGTCCCGGGTAAAGAGGAATGAAAGACGAAGAAGAAAGCTTAAGGAGATACCTACCGAGGCCCTCATAAGACCCAGTGAGAAGGCATGAGTTCCTTGTAAAGGAAAAGGAACAAACAAAAACAAAAATGAAAATACTGAAATCATAAGAAAATGATGTAATGATTTCTATAATGCAGTTATGTGTGGGGTGTTGTAATTTTAGGACCCAAGTAATCACTTTGTGGACTTCAAGAGATAAAGATGACTTCCCCACACATGTAGCATAAGCGGGTGGTTACATCAACACCGATGATAGCACAATTGAGTGCCCTTGGATGAGATTCTTCATCAGCATACTTGTGGACTCTTCATCGGATTGGTGGAAATATGGTGTGAATGAAAAAATGATATTAATATCAAAAAAGAATAAAGCATGGAGAGGGCCAGAGGAGACGCTCAACTTAGGATACTACCGAGACACCTGTAAGACCGAGTGAGAAGCAATGAGGTTTGGAGGAAGCCCAACAAGATCGCAACCATGATATTAATATTGAAAGAATGTGGCATGAGAGGATTGGAATCGATGAGGATACTAGCGAGATGCATCTAAGACCATTTTATGTGGTTCTACATTATATATTGTATAAATTAAAATTTTTTGCATTTTACCTTCCTAGTAGCCACTTATTCACAAATTTTCATGACGTACTTGTTATTGTTAGGAGATAGTACACCCTCAACTAAACATAGTGGAAGTGAGGTGTTGATGAGACTGGGGTGTACACCAAGCGTTTTGGCATTAGCTTGGGTGTGAACACCTTTTGGCATTATCTTGGGTGTGAACACCTCCTAGCATTAGATTAGGCTAAAGAGTTGTGGGATTTGGTCATTAAAACATGTCATAGCAAGAAGTGGTTACACAAGGGCTAGTGGGGCGTTAGGATCTTATTGAGGTTATGGGAGCCCAATAGTCACATGGGTATCTCAAGGGCCACATGGTTGGATGGCTATGTAAATCCCCTCTTGTATGCAAATTTTACATGATTCTTTTATACACAATATGTAGTACATGGATATAGAATACCCTATGATGTTATGTTGTTATGATTGTATGTCTATCTTGTTCTTTATCCATGTCTCCTACTACATGCTCTTGTATGAATGTGTACTCCATGGCTATGGGTATAGGAGCATGTGATTTCCCCCCATGTTAGCAAGGAAATGCTAACATCAATCATGCCTTAACTAATCATCAAAAGCTCAAGATCAAAACATTACTCCTTAATATTGAGATTAAGATTAACAAGATCATTACCATTTCACTTAATTAGTTTATCAAAAGTGTTTTCAAAGTAAAAATTATAAAAATAAAAACCCTATGAATCAAGATCTTAGATTGGCATTAAAATGGCACAAGCAGACCACATACTAGTCTTAAATTAAAATGAATCTAAATGCTTAAGATCAAAGATAAGAAATAACATTTTCCTGGAGGCAATGGTACTTATCAAAGTCCCCATTCAAAGCTTGGCCTAGGCAAGGTAGAGAGAAAAAACCTTGAACCTTCATCCTGCAAGCATTATTACATAGCATTCAAGCACCAAACTTTGCAAACTGAAACAATGCTATGACATTCAATCATTTACGCTACTGTGCAACTATGCAAGCCCAACTTTTCAAGATAGATTAACAATATGCATGCTGACATGTAATATATATAAGCATGGTTATGCTAGACATCCATGAATTCACATAGGACAATAGCAGAATGTTGGAGATCCATGGCCAGGTTTGCCTAAATAACCTTGGTATCAAAGTATAAGCATGCATGCACTAATAGAGATATAAGCATGCATGTTTGATAGAGATATAAACATGCATTGCAATTAGTAGAGTTAAAGCATGCATGCAATTAATACTTTGGTATCAAGATTTAATAGAGATATAAACATGCATGGCACATGCACTAACTTTTTAAATGGACAAATTAGTTTTCATATAAACATGCATTGCAATTAATTTTCCCATGCCACCTGTGCTAATGCTTGAATGGCTAGCCACTGGGCACTTACCCAGGAAAAGAGGCCATGTCTTCAAAGTTTAAAGTGTAGCCATGGCTTGGGACTCCAAACTTCAAAGTTCAAAGTCTGAGAAGACGCGCGATGAATAGGAGGGATTCAGGGAAGCAGAGGCATACAGGACTAGGACTCACTCTCAAGATGGAGGATGTATCATGTGCATTATGACCATGTTTTTGAAGCTGGGTGATCCTTTCAACTCCTTTGCATAGGATTCCTTAGTGTGTCTTTACTCCCCTCTAAGCCCCTTCACACCTAATAATGTCATGGGGAGTCAGGAGGACCAATGGCCATCATCCACCATCACCCATATGCTAATTACTAATGGGTATCATTCATAAGTACTAAGTAAGCATGGGACATGGCCCATGGCCCTTAGGATACTATATTACATAATTTTAAATGGAGTCTGAACACATAATGAACACCTTAGCTAGTAAATGTTACAACTTACAAGACTAGTCAAGTCAAGTTACAACTTATGTAAGATTCCTCCCCAACCTCTCAAAATGTCCAGCATCTTCCCCTGTAATCAATCCCTCTTCAGAAATATAAAAGACTTGTTTCTAACTGTTTTAACCTAGAGACAGAAAATATTCTAGAGAGAGAATATTCAGATTTTTAATATTTTTGGATAGAAAATTATCTCATCTTATTAAAATAAGTTTCCCTGAAACAGAAATTCAAAAAGAACTTTCCAATGTGCAATTGGAATTAATTGGAAATGGGAATAAAGGACCTTAGCCTAAGGGTCTAGATTTTCAGAAATTTTTGGATTATGGTCCAATTAAGGTTCCTATGGGCCAATAGCATCAATCCATGTGTAAGGAGGAGATAAATCCAATTTGTAAAAGAAGATACCCAAAAATGAGTAAATGCTCACATAAGATGAAGAGTTGAAAATGTACAAGGTTTATTAGTAAAAAACTATGAGCAATATTAAAAATATGAGATATTTTGGGTATAATGATTCCATTTTGACACATATGTAAGGAAGGGGAGTTCTTTAAAGGAGGTGCATATTTCACATAAGATGAAGAGTTGAAAATGTACAAGGTTTATTAGTAAAAAACTATGAGCAATATTAAAAATATGAGATATTTTGGGTATAATGATTCCATTTTGACACATATGTAAGGAAGGGGAGTTCTTTAAAGGAGGTGCATATTTCACATAAGATGAAGAGTTGAAAATGTACAAGGTTTATTAGTAAAAATCTATGAGCAATATTAAAAATATGAGATTTTTTGGGTATAATGATTCCATTTTGACACATATGTAAGGAAGGGGAATTCTTTAAAGGAGGTGCATATTTCACATGCTTGAATGAGTTTTAAACTCATAAAAATTGAGATATTTCATCTCTCCTCTCTCCTAATTCAAGTCTAGTTACAAAAAGTTAGCTCAACTGACCTAAAAATGATCAAAAATTGACCAAATTAAGTTGAAAAATTCTAGAATCAGTTTGTTTGGTTAGGAACTCACTTTTTCCTATAAATAGAGGCCTTCCCCTTTGTTGAAACTCAACAATTTTTAATGCATTGTTACTCTACTTCACCTAAGCCAAGAACTGTGAATTCATTAATAATTCACTAGTTTTTGACACTTCCTTCTTTCTTCAATCCCCATTGGTGGCTCCATCAACATACTTAACCAATTGATTGGTTGGGGGCCTCTACCGTGAACAAAGAATCAAGCAATTTGTAAGGTAATTAGTGAATATTGATCTTTTCTATAATTTCTCAATGTTTCTCTCTTCTCAACCCCTCTCAAGCTTGAGAAGCTTAATTGGTATGGTTTTTAAATGCTATTGAAGTTAATTGATGAATAGTAGTGAAGAGTTACATAATTTGATGAATGCTATTGAAGTTAATTGATTAATGATAGTAAAGAATTACATAAATTTCCATTTATGTTTAAATTATAATGATTTTTATGTAATTTCTCTCTCTCACTCAAGAAATGGTCATACTCATGACCCATTCTCAATCCAAATGAAGCTTTTCATAAAGCTTTTCCTTAATCCAAGATTAATCTATGCTTGAGGTCAAATTAATGGCTTTTTTCTATGCTTTTAGTTTATGTATTTCATGAATATTGATGATTCAATCCATTATTGGGTTAATGATCCAATTAGGGATCATTCTAATCATTTCCTTAATGATAAGCTTTATCCTTCAAAATAAATTGAGATTTATCAGTCATAGTAGTGGAGCTATGGTAAAATTTTTATAAAAATTACACATAAAATAATTTCATTCAAAGCAGGAAAAGAGAACTTCCTACCATATTCTAGGAATTATCATCCTAGATTAATTGAAAGAATTTTATTGTAATCATGGAGAAATTGATTTTTATGTTATGCATAATTGATGATTATTTTATTGTAAAAGTGTTACTTTTATCATATTTGGATTTCATGCATAGAGGTATGCATAAAAGATTATTATTTTAATATAAAAGTGTTACTTTTATCATATTTGGATTTCATGCATAGAGGTATGCATAAAAGTTGATTATTTTAATATAAAAGTGTTACTTTTATCATATTTGAATTTCATGCATAGAGGTATGCATAAAAGTTGATTATTTTATTATAAAAGTGTTACTTTTATCATATTTGGATTTCATGCATAGAGGTATGCATAAAAGTTGATTATTTTATTATAAAAGTGTGACTTTTATCATATTTGGATTTCATGCATAGAGGTATGCATAAAAGTTGATTATTTTATTATAAAAGTGTGACTTTTATCATATTTGGATTTCATGCATAGAGGTATGCATAAAAGTTGATTATTTTATTATAAAAGTGTGACTTTTATCATATTTGAATTTCATGCATAGAGGTATGCATAAAAGTTGATTATTTTAATATAAAAGTGTGACTTTTATCATATTTGAATTTCATGCATAGAGGTATGCATAAAAGTTGATTATTTTATTGTAAAAGTGTTACTTTTATCATATTGGATTTCATGTATAGAGGTATGCATAAAAGATATTCTTTTTATACTAAAAGTGTGATTTTCATCATAAATGGATTTTATGCATAACTTAGATGCATAAGAGAAATTCTTTTATTCTAAAAGTGTAATTCCTACCAAATTGAATTTATGCATAAGAAGATGCATAAAAGATTGATTTTTAATTCAAAGTGTCATTCTCATCTGAATTGAATTTATGCATAGGAAGATGCATAAAAGAATGGAATTTCAATTCAAAAGTGTTATTCTCATCCAAATTGAATTTATGCATAAAAGTTTGATTTTTAATTCAAAGTGTCATTCTCATCTAAATTGAATTTATGCATAGGAAGATGCATAAAAGAAGGATTTTTAATTCAAAAATGTCAATTCTCATCCAAATTGAAGTTATGCATAGGAAGATGCATAAAAGATTGAATTTTAATTCAAAAGTGTCATTTTCATTTAAAATGAAATTATGCATAGGAAGATGCATAAAAGATTGATTTTAATTCGAAAGTGTTAGTCTCCTTAAATGGAATTTATGCATAAATAAAAATGTAGAGAAATCTTATATCAAATATAAGAATTCTCTTGTATTCTATAAAAAGATATGAAATGTGATAAGACGTGATAAGAGGTGTATGAGATGTGATAATATGTGATAAGATGCGTATGGGAAGTGATAAGATGTGATAAGAGGTGTATGAGATGTGATAAGATGTGTATGAGATGTGATAGGATATGATAAGATGTATATGGAATGTGTAGGGCGAGAATGGATGTATATGGAATGTGTAGGGCGAGAATGGATGTAATATGGATGTATGGATGTAGATACGGATATGTATGTATGAATGTGATTGCGTGATAATTTCATCATACCACACATAAACTTTCTCTTCATACTTGATCGATTATCAACCCTATCTGACCTTTTTTTTTAAAAAAAAATGTAGAATGGGTACTATAGCCTAAAAGGCAAGCCTATGAGACCTTATGTTGAGATTTGGGATTGCATGCATGATGTTAATATAAACATGGATACATATATATATATATATATACATATACATATACATATGCATATACATATGCATATGCATATGCATATACATATATGTATGTATGTATGTATATGTATATGTATATATATATACATATACATATACATATACATATACATATACATATACATATGCATATGCATATGCATATACATACATACATACATACATACATATATATATATGTATGTATGTATATATATATATATATATGTATGTATGTATGTATGTATGTATGTTTGTATATGCAAATGCATATGCATATGCATATGTATATGTATATGTATATGTATATGTATATACATATGTAAGTATATATATATACACACACACACACACATATATGTATATATATACACACATTTACATTTACATATACATATATACATATGTATACACACACACACACACACACACATATATGTATATACATATATGTGTGTGTGTATATATATAGACACACACACATATATATGTATGCGTATATATATATATATGTATGTATGTATGTATGTATGTATATATCCATACACACACACATATATATATATATGTATGTATGTATACATATACATATACATATATGTGTGTGTGTGTGTGTGTGTATAAATATACATACACGCGGCCGTTGTATGGGTGCTCGGGTATGTGAATGGCATCTTTTTGGGACGGGGACCCCTTTTTTCAGGCACGAGCCCCCACGGCTACGAATTTTGTTTTCTCGCAAAAATGTCTGGGGTGTTTACCTGATTGTGGGGGTGTACACCATTTGTCAATCGGACACTCGGTAATGCATTTATTAAGTTCTAAAGTTTATCGTATTTTAATTGAAAATAACTAAAAATTTATGTAGAGGCTTGATCCGGTGTCTGTTTTGAGTGTTGTAAAATCCTATATTAGGATAAAATCA
Organism: Cibotium barometz; assembly: GCF_041138505.1. Taxonomy (NCBI): domain Eukaryota; kingdom Viridiplantae; phylum Streptophyta; class Polypodiopsida; order Cyatheales; family Cibotiaceae; genus Cibotium; species Cibotium barometz. The sequence continues at coordinate 37,163,790 of NC_141094.1, forward strand.
CGTGTAGATTCCAAATTTGGACTCTGAATTTTAAGATTTCAAGTGGAAATAGATTGATTATTAAAATTGATGATTTTTACATCATATAAAGATCATAAATTCAGCTGTCAAATGGGCATATATTATTATTGAAGGTGAGCACGCTAAAGATTTCATCTTCTTCAAGATTGACTTTGATATAGATTAGAATAGGATTTTGTATTGTAGTCCCTACAAGATATGGGCATTGGTTCAAGGTTTATTCAAGCTGTTCATACCTTGCTTTGGAATTTCAGTGCAAGAGTGGCAGTAAACGGTCGGTTCTCTCCCCCATTTACACTACAAATATCCATTAGGCAAGGCTGTTTGTTTCTAGCACCTTGACAGTCTTGGTTGGTTTATTGATAAGGCTATTCATGGATAAAAACTTAGAGGGATCAATCTCCTAGGAGGTCAAAAATAATTAGCCTCTCTCTCTCTTGGACTACTCGTCTCTCTCTCCTTTAACCTACTAGCCCCTCTCATATTATATGTAATCTTAGGATTTCTATCCAAAAGGAGAGGCATAGCACCAACTCATACCTATGCATTTACACGCCAAGGCCCTTGGGGATCTGGAAGGATGTTAGACTACGATAAGCTTCATTTGTCTACGTAGGGATGAAGTGCAAAGGAGAGGCATAGCACCAACTCATACCTACGCATTCATCTTGTAACCCCACCACCATCTAGGAGGCTAATGTGCCTTTTTCAAACTAGCCACTCTCTCCTTTTACGTGCCCTTTTCTAAGTATCCTCTCTCTCCATTTGCTTTCCCTTTTCAAACTCTTTTTTCCTACTGGCCTCCCTTCTTTTACCTACTAGCCTCTCTCTCCTTTTGCGTATTGGCCTCTCTATACTTTAACGTGCTAGTCCCCCTCTTTCTCTCTTTCATATTATATGTGAGTTTAGGATTGCTATGCAATACCCTCATAAGGTGAGGTTGGGATTTCTATCCAAGACCCTTGCGGCTTTGGAAGGATGTTATCTTGCACCAAGCTTCATTTATCAACATGGGGATAAAATGCAAAGGAGAGGTACCGACCACCAAGAAGTGTTATTGCATCAATAAGTGTTGCTAAAGTGCTCAATGGAGGTATAGATATGTCTAAAATTCATGATAATGTTTTAAAGCACCGTATATTTTTGCAAAGAAAGGAGTTATTTGCAATTCTAGTATTCTTTTATGGTATGTATACATCAGAAACAATTCTAAAAAGTGATTTATACATGTGGACCTATATTATGAGTATTCTCCTCTCTAAGATAATAGAGTCTTCTAAGGTCAACCCTTATGTAATGCAACAGGACAGGGAATTAGGGAGGAAGCATGTGGATATATGGGTGGAAGGATCAATTTACAAGAAGCCATTGCAAGATTATTACAAAACAAGAAGTCTTAACACATGATCTGTTTGTTACTAAAGGGAACTTTGGGTGAAGCCAGATGGGCTAATTGGCCGCCAATGCTCATCTTTTGAGATCACAATCCCCAAGGAAAGGTAGAGAGGAGGAAGGATTGGAATCAAGAAGTGCTTAGCATAATAAAGCTCAACTATTAAGGCATCTAATTGAATGCTAGTTACCACTGTCAAAGTATCCTAAAAGAACATTATTTATTTCTATTCATTTTCAATTATTATCTACTAGCATGGATAATAGCAATGTTTCAAACCCATTTTTTTGGTTCAACATATAATGTCTCCTTGATATCCTCGTGATAATCTCTCTGGTGTACTTGATTTCTCAAGAAAAATAGAATATTACCTTGTAATGATTTTTGTTCTAGTTGTACTTCAACGATTGTATATATCTTACATTGTGGTTTTTCATGGCACCTTTGTATTTAAAGTCATAATATATCTATTATTATTTTGTAAGCTTTAAATTGAAGTGGCTATAAAAATTAGCTTCTATCACATGGTATGATATAGTCATTATATAACTATCATAATATAACTTTCAATTTAAGTGGCTATACAAATTAGCTTCTTTGTGAACATTCTGATGACATGCAATGATGTGTCAACTCTTTGTGGCAAGATTCTAAAATAGAATTAGTTGTTGATAGATACGATAAAGAGAAGGAGAGAAAGAGGGGTACATGAGACATCGCTCCCAAAGTAGTGTATATTATTGATAGTGCATAAGTATATATAGGTGAGATCTAGGTCAAGGTTGGGTGAGCTATATATAGTCCAACACCCCTGCTCAAACTAGGGTCTCTAGCTACAGATGAAAAAACCCTTGGGGAGTACAAAGGAAAAACTCGAGCTCCTACATACATCTATGAAAATTTATATACAAATGTGATAATCGACATGTGCATGAATGTGATAAGTGTTGAATAATATATATATACATCGATGTCCATAAGCCATGGATGAATGTGTTGTGGTGGTACATGTGTCTAAGCTTTTGAGTGAATATATACAATGATGATCATAGATCAGTTTCTAAGAAATTGATGTTATCACTCCAAGTTCATTGCGTATAAAAGTGAATCGAGCTTCACTAAGTCTCGTTGTAGTAAGAATGTCTGCAACCGTTTGATCAGTTGGGCAATATTTAACCATAATAGGTCCCTTCTTCACTTCATTATGTGTTTGGTTTTGCTATGCTGAACATAATCATTTGCAAGACAGATAGCACTTTTATGATCTCATCAAAGAGGAGTGCTAGAAGGTGGAGGATACCCAATGTTTGAAAGTAACTGACGTAACCATATCAACTCACGAGCTGCCAATGCTGCCACTACATATTCTAATGTTGTACTTGAAACTACAACACAATATTGTTTCTTGCTCGTCCAAGAATCCAAGCATCCATTGATAAAAAAGCAATTTCCACTTGTAGATCTCATTGAAGAATGAGAACTTTCCCAATCAGCATAAGCATAAGGTAAGAGTGAGATAAAGATGCCTATCGATGATATAGGATGCAATGAGCTTTAGTGCCCTTTAAATTTTTCAAAGCACTCTTTGCTTCAATCCAATTGCCATGAGAAGGTTGCGCAATATATTGACCAAGAAGATTTACAGTGAAAAGAACATCACGGAGTTTATTTTGAGACCAACAAATTGTAGACAACCAACCAGGTTTGCATAAGGGCAATAATTCATCAAAAGATGATCATATTTTGAAGGCTGCAATTCTTAGCAGAATGCATAACAATACAAGTACATACCGGATGTGCGTAACCAATTAAAATTTTTCAAGAGCATTAGTAATTAATTTTATCTCTCAAAGAAGCAAAATGCCTTTCTCACGAGATCACTAGATTTGAATGCCAATACAACAATTAATTTCACCAAGATCTACCGTTTCAAATGCTGAGGATAAGAGCTTCTTAGTATGTAGAAGGAAGGATAAATCATTGGCAACCAAGATGGTATCATCCACATATAAAGCAATAATAATGAATTATTCGTATTGTTGTTTCAAGTATAAATTTGGATTAGAAGAACATGAAGTAAATCCATGTGATTGAAGAAAGGCATCAATCTTTAAGTACCATGCACGAGAAGCCTGTTTCAAACCATAGAGAGCTCAATGAAGACAACATACCAGATGTTCCTTTTCTAGGATAACAAAACCAATTAATTGTTCAATATATATCTCTTCTTTCATGTCACCATTGAGAAAATTTATTTTAACGTCCATTTCATGAATTTCTAAATCAAATTGAGTGGCAAATGCCAAAAGAACGTGTATACTTCTCATGTGAACAACATATGAGAATGTATCATGATAGTCAACACTTGCTACTTGAGAGTATCCTTTGGCAACTAGATGAGCTTTAAATTTGTCAAAAGAACCATCACCCTTAACTTTTGTTTTGTACACCCACTTACACTTGATAGGTGTTCGTCCATGAGGAAGATCAGTTAGGATCCAAGTATCTTTCGAGATGAGAGAATCGTACTTAGCTTGCATATCATCTTGCCAGTGATCCTTCGTAGAGAGAAGAAATAGCTTTCTCATATGTAATAGGGTATTCAATAATGACATGGCATTAAATTCAATGTCATTCATGAGGAGCATGAGAACCATGTTCATTGTCAATAGGAAGATCAATGTAGATATCAATGTCAGGGCTATTTTTGGCACAATCCAATGAAGAGGATGGAACAGAGACCTCAACTTGAGAATTAATAATACGAGATGCATTGGCTAGAAAAGGAAAAGATGTTAGAATGGTTTGTGAATGAATTAATGGACCATTCACCACCCATATTATGCTCAACAAAAATTGCATCACAGCTTAAAGTGACCTTCTTGGAGAGAGGATCATAAAACTTATAGCCTTTGGCATTATCAGGATACCCAATGAAAATGACCTTCTTAGTAGGAGGATCAATCTTTGTTTTTTTGTCTTTAGGAATATGAATATAGGCAATGAGAGATAGAGTGTGTTGTACCTGTCCAACTTGCAATGGGAATATTACTAGAATGAGCATTTGTAGGTACATTAGGAAGTGAATGGGGTCTTCTTGGGCCCTTTAATTTGCCCAAGCCTAATCAAGGTGATTAAGGAATAGCCAAATGGGGGGTTGCCATGTGGACTGAAATGTTGGGTTTTTAAGAGAGGTGTAAGAGTGGTCAAAGGGTGCACTTTTTCCCCCAAAAAGGGGGGGGAGGGGGAGGGGGCCAATTTTATAATTTTCGGACCTCCATAACTTCTACATACAAGCTCCGATTTGAGTGGAGACTACAGATCCGTGATCTACGCATCAAGAGCTTTCCATAGATATGTTACATGATATGGTTTTATCCACTAGATTTTAAATTCCATTTTCCCTCCAAAATTCAAATTCGAATAAAGTAGCCATTTTGAAGCTTCTAATTAGAAAACGTTTCTTCTTAAGAGAAAAGGTTTGACTCCCTTAAACTGCCAAATAAAAGGGCCCAAGAAGCCTTCCATTGAGGTCCTAATGTAAATAATTTTGAACATAAATTGCCATAAGGACTGTAAGAGCCTGTAGAGCCACGAAAATAAAGAAATATTGCATGTACAATGGTCATAAAGACCCTTCACAACCAGTAGAGCTACAAAAATATGGAAATATTACAAGTAAAATTGTCATAAAGACCCTTCACATCCTATATAGCTATGAAAATATGGAAATATTACAAGTACAATGGTCATAAAGACCCTTAACAGCCTATAGAGCTATGGAAATATTACAATGAGCTGGAGATGTATGGTTGAATGACATGGGAGAATATTCCAATTTTCACCAGGAAGAAACCACCAAGGTCTATATTTAAAGACCCCCAATATTGATAAAGCTCCAAGGAGTCTATGTGGAATTGTATGGTACCTGCTAAAAATTTGTATGAGTTATGCACAAAACAATGTCTTTAGAGATGGTTCACGACGTCGCTCTTTGGACAAAATGAACACGTACAAAATGATTTATGCACAATACAATATACGAGAACATGTGTGCACACATAAATACAAAGTCAACTTAAACAAGGGGCCCAAGCGCTAATAAAGTATGTGGAGCAAAATTGCCCACAAAGTCGACTTAACAAGGGGCCCAAGAGCTAATAAAGTATGTGGAGAAAAATTGCCCACAAAGTCGAATTAAAAAAGGGGGCCAAGCGCTAATAAAGTATGTGAAGTAAAATTGCCCACTCTACCTCAAATCAATAACCAGGGATATAATCAAAATGCAGCAAGTGATATAATCGAAATCCCATAATTAATAATGAGATCCACCCGTGTCTTATGAGGCAAGGCAAACATGCCGAGATTATCTGTAAAAAAATGAGTCAAATAAAAAGTCAATCATTATGACTCAAAATATCATTTCTTTTGTAATTTGTAATTTTGACTTCTTAGCAATAACAAGAAAAAGTTAAATTTGTCAATTTAAATCACTATCATAGATTTAAATCATAATCACAATTTATAAAGATAGGGTTAGAAAGCGTCCTTGGAATGTCCATCTCAAAATAAGTATGCCGATAAAAATAGAAAAGACGTAACAAGGGTGCCGCTATTAAAAATCCATAAGAGTTGAGGTGGGGATGACCACGTCTAGAAAGAAATTCGACATGTGAAAGCCTTCGTGGTGCTTTCCTTTGTGATGTGACAAAAGAACATGATGGTTGTGCCAAGACCTTCCAAAAGTACAAAAATCTTCATGCCTCCAAAGCTAGAATAACGCGTAGATAATCATGCTTTCCATGTTAAAGTTGGAAATTAAGAGAAGCTCCTTGTGAGAATACCGAGTAGCCAAAATGAACATTATTTGCTGATAGTGGAAAAAGTCCACAATATTACTTATTGTCCTTATAGTATATCAACATTGAAAAATAATATAAAGTCTATCATGAAAAGAAGACCAGAAACTTCTATAATATATAGCCATAGATCAACTCAACATGGATGATTGTAGTAGAAATATTTGGTGCCTTTGAAAAGAGAAAACACAAATCTCTTTGATGATTCCTACATAACCTTGCTTCTGCAACCTGAAACTAAAACTAAAAGAACATTTCTCTAAAGATAAAGATTCTCCAAATATCTTGTTATGCCTGCTTTAAGAAGGATATTCATGTATGAGGCACATATAATCGTAGCCTCATCAGAGAAAGCCACATGCAACTATAGCTTTCTTAGCAACTAAAGCTATGAAGCAATAAAAAGAAAGAAAAGAAAATATTTGCACCTAATAAGAAAGAGAGAACAAGCCAAAAAGAAAAATCTATAAAAGAAAAAACATCTTTGCAATTCGATATCAATATTTTTGGAAATAGAATTTAGAATTAATGAATAAAGTAGTTACTCATCTATAGATTTTATTGATTTTAAACTTGTCAAACAAATACTCTTAATTATGTATAATCACATAGAAATTTATTATGATGATGAAAATCAAAATAATAATATCAAAGAAAGAATTTTAGAATTGTAAACCTGATTGAAAGCTGTCTGATTGTGAAGCTATTCGATTGGAAAGCTGTCTGATTACTGAAGAAAATTTGTGGTGTAGAATTTGATAAATTTGAGATGATAAGTGGCTTCAAAATACCTTTAAACCCCTAAAACGACTCTTAGATCATCAAATTCCAATATCACATGAGGAAGTTATGATCGTCTTAAGTTTTTGAAGAGTAGAATTTTCTACGTGTGACGGGCACGAGTGCGCTCTGATACCATGTTGATGGAGAAGAAGAGAGAGATGAGAGACTCTAAACATAGCTCCCAAAGTGTGTAGAAAGCACACTGAGGTTAGGTATATATAGGTGAGACCTAGGGTTAGGTTGGGCTAGCTATATATCGCTCCAATAGATCATACCTCTTGCATGATTGATTGGGGATACTTCTTACCTAATAAATTGGGCATGCTTTTTGGAGATTCTACATGAAGAAAGTGAAAAACATGACAACCTTGAAGAATCATTGAAACAAATATCAACAAGGAGGAATCGACAGAATTGTTCTTCACATCATTAGAGACAATTCATAATTACCCAACCAAGTAAGGTCGTTGTGTTGAATATTTTCATTGGGTAAAACACTTTTGAGAAGGTATTTGCATAACAAATTAACATTTGAGCATAAAGGAAAATTTATAACATTGCAAGGACACCACAATGTACCGTCTTCTTGTTAAAAGACATGGTGTGAGCTTAGCTATTGAATGAATCAAGTAATGCAAAAAATCATCACACAAACAATCTCACACCATTAAAGCAACACATGCCACCACTTAGATGTTAATCAAGTGTAACCAATGAGCAATGGAGTATACTCAAAGCCACCATAAATACATCACATAGACAAATACCATGAAGAGAGAGAGAGTATTTCCACAAAGGACCAGTTAGTATATTTATAACTAAGAAAGTACACAAAGTATGGGCACTATGTATGGATTAGGTATTTGACTTCTAATCAAGAGCTTGTGGGCAAGGAGATGATTGAAGCTTTTCATCCCATCCCAATGGGCTGGAGTACACATGTACAAAGTATGGAGTAGGAGACATGGATCAAGAACAAGATAAACATACGAGCATAAAAACATAAACATCATAGTGTATTCCATATCCATGTATTACATATTGTGTATACAAGAATCATGTACAATTTTCAAACAAGAGGGGCTTTATATAGCCATCCAACCATGTGACTCTTGGAATATCCATGTGACTATTAGGATCCCATAACCTCCACAATATCTTAATTACCTCCCCAACCCTCTTGTAACCACTTCTTGATATGACATCTTTTAATGACCAAATCTCACAACTCATTAGCCTAAGATAATGCTAGTACTGCTAGGGGGGATACTCACACCCAAGCTAATGCCAAAATGATGGGGGGTGTACACACCCATCGATAGTTGATCTCATGTTATAGGATTAGCTAATTAGTAGAATTATGTTTAAATAGTTAATTTAGTTTCTTGGTTGTGTATGCATGACTTGTGTAAAATGTCTTAAATGCACATGTTTTATGTATGCTATTTGTGTTATAGCTTGAAAGGTGAATTGGGTTCTATTTTGTGCTTTGGATATATTCAGCTAGTGTCAAGGTTAGTAGTTATGTATTCATAGATTCTAGTTTTAGATTCAGTTTAGTTATGTATTGTACTCTCTAGTCACATCATTTATAATAATTTTAAATTATAGCTCTTTATTGAATACTTGTTTGATGTTAAAGCTTAATGTTCTTTTAAGCACTTTGTTTCTTAATTTTAAAATATGGTCCATTGTTAGTGTATGTATTTCATAAAGTCAATATAAGATGTGCTAGCATGTCTACATGATCTTATTTCAAAGGAATATATTTGAAAGGAATGTTGTAAAAAAGTTGAACTAGTATTATACACACTTAGTTAAGAGTGTTGAGGAAGATAGAAATATCTCATTTATCTGAGAGTATTAAGACTTATAAATCTTAGAATATTAAGAGTTAGAAATATCTCTCATAATAAATATAGAGGAGAACTTGTAACTATGTTTGTGAGTGAGAGTGAGTTGAGATAGAATCTGATTAGTTTCTATAATTGTTTAGAGAGATGACTCCCCACTAAAGAACACTATTCAATTTGCCTCAATTTACCCAACATAATCCACTTTACAAACATTAAAATAAAAGGCGTGCATATAGAAATGGCCTCTTACATGGAGCTCAGGAGGAGACTATGGAAATTGAGATAGGCTCCAGTGCACATTAGCTAGAGAAAGAGTGTCGTAGGCAAGCTTGGAATTAATCCTGGACTGCCACGTTCGAGTGGGCATTTTTTTACCACTCTATTGCCAAGATTTTTCCCAAGAATTGCAAAAATGATATTCATTCAAAGAGCGAATTTGGAAAGTCAAGCTATGTCAATGTATGACACAATGCTCTTATAGAGCACGCAAAGACCAGGGCACATGAAGATGTGAAGTACATGTATGGAGACAATAAATTTTTAATTAAACAGATCGAAGGAGGTTGTTGACCAAGCTACTCTTCGTAGCAGCATATCACGTTGCAAAAGAAGATATATCCTTCAATAAGTATCGTACAGTCTTACAAGTTCTGTAGGATACTACAATTGTATCCTACAGTCTTACAACTCTTATCCCATTGTAAGTGTCCTTATGTGACTCATGATCTTTATCACAATGATAAAGCATGTGCAATGTTTGTATACTGCATAAGTGAAGCTTTGTTGCAACAAACACTTCAAAGAGTGAAGGCCTCTACATATTACAGCCTCATGATGGATGAGTTAACAAATATTGGTCTCATTTAACATCTGATTGTATATGCCTCTTTCATAAAGGACTCTCAACCTGTTACAACTTTTCTAGGCTTTCTAGAAATTTGGGGTGGAACCTCAAGTCATTTGTTCAAGTCTTACATTTTCTTCTTGTCTCGCAACTTAACCTTGATGTTAACAACATAGTATGTCTTGGTAGTGATGGTGCGGCAGCAATGATTGGACATGTGAATGGGTTGGCTGGCATAAGACATTAACAATACTTTAAATGAGATTTCTCCCTTCTTCTCTACAAGTTCTTTCAGGAGTGCTTTGTTGAAAAGCCTAGAGGCAAAATTCGGATGCACGGACTTACATATGAGTCGGATACGTAAAGTGAGATGCAGGCGTAGGGCTTCTTCTATTCGTAAGGTCTGTGAATCCTGTAAGCCTCCTCTTGCATTTTTGAGACTGAAAAGACAGATTTGTTTTCTACCTAGTGAGTTATTTTCAGTTTATCTATAGCATTCATTTCATGGCTGATGTTCTAGAGAGGTTGGTCATATTAAGCAAAACCTTTCAGAGCACTTTTGTTGATATAGCATCCGTGTTTTGACTTGCAAAAATAAAAGTACGTCTGATTCGTGTGTGGTTTGTGGAGGATTTGTATATGGATGTAAATGGCTCTATAGTGGATAATCTGTGTGTGGATGTAATCGCCTCTACATATGACAGCATGGGATATCACATCATTTCTAATCATGGCCCCCCTAATGATCAGCTCGCTACTTTTTGAGCCTCTCTTTGACGTAGCAGGTTGATGTATGTTCTAGTTCATAGAGAGCTAGATGGCATTGACATGGACAAAGCTATAGAATTTCAAAAGGGGTTTTGTGCTTTGGTGATTGAAGATATGCTTGAAATGCTTTGAGTTCTCAAAGTTTGGATGTACTCATGCATGTGTCAATTGAAGGTCCTCTACTTGTTGAATGGTAAAAACACAAGGTGTGTCTCATGAATTTGTCAAATACTAGAAATAAGTATTGTAAACTGCCTTGCTAGACTTATTTTTATCTCCCTTCATGTAGGGTTTATGGGATTCAAGGAGGCTAAAGCTGTTTTGGAAAGATATTAAGTTTGTTTTAGACAACTTTCCTTCATGCATAAGAGTTATAAATGTTTTAGATTTGTGCATTGCATAGATAATCATTGCTAACTTTCATATATATATATATATATCTTTTTATGTTTGCTATTCTCAAGTTGTTTTGAAAAGGGATGTGTTACAAGTAGTTATCATGATCTATGTATGACAACTATCGACATGGTATCTTAATTCAAGATAGAAATCAAGGCTATGCATATATACTTTATGTATGTATATCTTTTAGACAATGATTAATAATACTCCATTACTTCAATTAGAATGTGTTTTCTTAAAATCTAATAATGTTTGATTTTGTAGAGTTTATTTATTATATACTCAAGGTAGTCTCTATTAAAGATCTTATACATGTGAATAGAGATAGATTTCTAGTACCACAGAGCATAAGTATGTTAGATTTTTATTTGTTTATTCAACCATGTAATATATCAATGGTAAATTTTCATTATTAGTTTTTGGAAATAGGATAATTCTGATTAATTAATTTCTAAATTCAATATGCATATTGAATGCAGCATGCATAATGAATTCATCATGCATACTGAATTCAACATGTATACTGGAATTACAGTGCTGCTTCATGTTAGATAAATTAATGTGAAGGTACTTGAGACAAGTAAAGCCTATGCATTGGTGCAGCTTCATCGGACTTGTCATGGGCACTATTGAATGTGTAAGCTATGGATGTTGCTATAATACAAACCTTGCAAGGTAGCATGGTTAATTTTTTGCTAGTTTATTTTATACATTATCATGACGATTTAGTTTAAATGATTTATATGCAATTATGTAAAGACATGGTGTTGTGTGTAGGTCATATCTTTTGACAGCAAAACGAAGGTGACACTTAAAGTTGAGGCAATTTTCTATGAATCTTTATATCACCTCCACTTTCTCTTATTCTCCAAACACACATGTTCGGCCACACCTTGCTTCAATGCACATTGCCCATGTTGCATATGTGGATAGCTAGCCTTATCTTTATGCCCATGTTATAGATGCCCATCTCTCTATGGTGCATGTGCTCACAACCAGTTCCTCTAGGGTTTCTCAATTGAAATTATAAATGTTAAAAATAGCCTTGTCTTTATGTCCATGTGGTAGATGCCCATAGCCAACTCTCACTCTATGGTGCATATGTCCACAACCAGTCGTCTCTAGGTTTCTCAATTGAAATTTCAATGTCACAAACAATCATACGTACACTCAGTTCATGATGATGCATGCAAATCAAGTGATTGGTTATTGTTGGCTTATTACTCCATTGTTGGGTGGCTTTTAAGGAGGTGTGTAAATCATAATAAAGGAATCTGCATGTAGTTAGGGACAACATCAATAAGCTTTCTTGAATCTATTCTCAAGTGTTTATGAGTTTCAAGTAGAGACATAAACATGATGGAAGACAAGGGAGGAATGATTGTAATGTTTTGGAATTTGCTTTTGGGTAAATAAGTTGTCTACATGCAGTGTGTAGACAAAGGTGTTATTTTTTTTAATATAATTCAAGTTAAAGTTTTTTGTTAAAATTTCGCAATGTAGAGAAGATTACTTTGTCAATCATTGTTCTTAATCTTGTTGGATTTGAGTTCTATGGAGAATAATATCTTTATGGTCTTGGATGAAATTTTAGTTATATTCTTTAGGTAATTGATGTAAATAAGGATAATAATAGCAATGTTCCAAAGTATATGGTGATGGGGACATGTATATGTAAATGTTATTGATAAATCTTATGTAGAATGTTAGTATGTTTGTATCAAAAAAAGATTATATTGATTGTAAGCCACATGGATTGGTAAGATGAGATTACATTAACTTTACATGTGGAAGGATTAATAGAGTCGAACATTCTTCTAGCACTTGTTTAAACTAAAAAGTGAAAGTGAAGATTGAAGGATTAATAGAGTTGAACATTATTCTAGCACTCGTTCAAACTAAAAAGTGAAAAAGAAGAATTATCATGTTCAGAAAAGTATTTGTTTGTAGAGACCAATTAGAAATTAAGTCCTTATATAGTATGCATGTCTTTAGTTAGGTTGTTTAGAATAAATGTTGTCCTGTGTTGTCTTATAAAGGTTTCGTAACTATATGCCTTTATAATAGGGGCTAAAAAGTATTTTTCCTTTCATAAAGGTTTCATTAAGGTGTATAAAAAGTCATTTGAAAATTACCTCCTTCCTTTAATGTCGGTTGAAAATTTACTCTCTCTGAGGCATGGTTGGATTTTCAAAATATCGGTTGATTTTTTCTTCTTTACATTAGTATTTCTCCTTTCATAAAGGTTTCATTAAGGTGTATAAAAGTCTTATAAAGGTTTCATTAAAGTATATAAAAAGTCTCGGTTGAATTTTTCTATGTTTTTATAGGACCACATCAAAATTACCTCCTTCCTTTAACACCGGTTGAAAAATTACTCTCTTGGAGGCTTAGTTGGATTTTTTATTTTTTTCGAAGGTACAGGAAATTTAGAAACACAAACACCCAGCCTCTGTGAGGGGAGGCGGCCCCGCCGGGATGAGGGCTGGCGAACCCATCGTACATGTTTATAATCAACCCATCAAGGGTAGGTACCTAACGAGGCCCCCAAGACTTGAACACGAGACCTTGGGAGTAGAGACCAACACTCTACCAGATGAGCTAGCACTCGTTGGTTTCAGTTGGATTTTCAAAATAGCGGTTGTTTTAGATAGTTGCCCTTATTTTGCATGGTTTAAAAAAAGGTTTTCAGTGAGCACTGCTAGTGTTAACTTTTTCTTTGGGAACATAAATAAATTTATATTTATATTTTTAATAAACAAGGTGTACTACTCTTATAACTAATTTTAATGAAGGAGATTTGACAATCCACATCAGATTTAAAAAGGTGTACTAGTATTAATTACTAATTTTAATAACGTGATGCGTCCGATTTCGTCCTATACTACCTTAATTACAAAACACCCTATAAGCAAATGTTGTCTGTGATTTTAATTCCCTCCTAGTTGGCTACCACAAGTTGAAAGACAAATTGTTTTTTTTTTGTGTGAGTCAGACTAAGTTTAGGATCTTCTTATCATCAAATTTCATGCTAAATACAAAATCGGAATGCTTTTTTAAGTTTTCCAATCTTGTTTTGTTGATCTGAATTTTAACTGTCGTGGGTGTCAATCAGTTATATGTGGTTGATTATTATTCAATTCTAGAATATTTTATTCTGCAATATTAACCGTAATGGGTTTCAATCAATTGTATGTGGTTGACGGAAACCCACCTCAATTTCCTTCAAATTTAGAATTTTTTATTCTGCAATATTAACCGTAATGGGTTTCAATCAATTATATGTGGTTGACTGAAACCCACCTCAATTTCCTACAATTTAATGAAACCCACTCCTGTCTAGAAATCAGAATTTTAAAGAGGACTCTTATTGAAATTCACGACAATACAAAGAGGAATACCGATTGAATATTTAATATTCGATTGAATTCTTGCGCTCCCCCCAAAAAAAAACAAAAGGGGAAAAAAACAGCCAACTTATAGTGACGTGAGGAGTTCAACAATGTATTCGATAGTTTCTTTTTTTTTTTCTTCCCTCAAACAATTTGAGCTTCATGAACAGAGAAGGTGACCTGTACAGAGTTTGTGATCAGCTTAGTTCTCTCTCTCTCTCTCTCTCTCTCTCTCTCTCTCTCTCTCTCTCTCATTTTCCGTTGATTTGTTGTTTTTTGTCAGCTGGGAAGGGAATCTTTGGCTTGTCAGCCACGACAGGACGTGAGGAGGGAGGAGAAGAGCTGCGGAGGCCTAGAGGGCGGCCTCCCGGTTCCAAAAACAAGCCCAAGCCCCCTACCTTCATAGCAGGAGATAGTGCAAATGCGCTGCGAACCCATGTCCTGGAGGTGGCCAACGGCTGCGATGTAGTCGAAAGTTTAGCCACCTTCGCGTGCCGGAGACAGTGCGGCGTGTGCATCCTTAGGGGCAGCGGAACAGTCGCCAACGTCACACTCCGGCAACCTGGCGCAGCGCCCGATGCCACAATCACCTTGCACGGCCGCTTCGAGATCCTTTCGATCTCCGGCGTATTTCTTCCGCCGCCAGCCCTGCGGCCCGGGGGGGGCGGCTTAACCGTAAACCTAAGCGGTGGCCAGGGTCAGGTTGTGGGTGGAAGCGTTGTGGGCGCTCTGCAAGCGGCGGGTCCTGTGGTGATCATGGCTGCCTGTTTTCTCGATGCGTCGTATGAACGCCTGCCTCTAGATGATGAGGAGGCGTTGCCCGCCATCGGAGCTTCACAACGTGCAGCGGCCCTTTATAACTTGCCCCCCAATAACACAACCAATGGCAACAACAATAGCATGGCCCTTTACAACTTGTCCCCCAACCTCCTCACCAATCATCAAATGCCAGATGTGTACGCTTGGCCGACTGCTTCAGGAACTCACCCCCCTTATAATTAGAATAGTTGGGAACCCGTGCTTCACACTTCTTTTGAGGTTTCCAAAATCAAATTCTACCCAAACCTCCTAGAACCTCCAAATTATTGCCATGCTGTAGCTTTCTAAAACTCTTCCTTATATAATATGAAGATATAGAGAAGAGAAGCTCCTCCTACAACACCACCACATTACCCCCTTGCTCTCAACCTTTTGTGGTTCTCGGCCTTGTTTTTGAAGTTCATACATATCCAAACAACACAAACACACACACACACACACACAGAGCCCACTTGCTCTACACCTAGACTATCCACACTTCACACTTGAGGTTCATTTATTCTTTTCTTTTTTTCAAAAGTATGCAAGAGACTCTATCTCTTCTTACTAGATGTAAATAAGTCCAACCTTCACTTGAGATCTTAAAGGTTTTAGTACTGATCTCATTTAGCATGTGAATTGCTCTAGAATTGCACTTAACTACCTAGTCTTCACATGGCTTGTATGTGTACTTGTACTCACATTTTTCAAGAACATCTTCTACAACATGATTCCTTGAGTTTATTCCCATTTTTGACTTGAAGAACTTTACCTTGATGATGTGTCACTAATTAGATTCCCCCAAATGACATTGGTATATTTCAATCTTGCCAGCATGGCATTAGCATTTGAATCATTCCCAATGGCGAGCGTCACTACAATGCATGGAGTAGGTGGTGGAGAAGCTTGCAAGTGTGAAGCGCGTGGACACTACAATAGGCACGGAGTGACATGGGAGACATATCATTAGTCTATAGCATGTCGATGCGGCAACCACCATTACCTCATGACGAATCACCACCTCAACTATAGGTATAAGTCAGAGATGTTGTATTATCGATGCATAGTCCACTTATGACCACCTCATAACCCACCCACTAGCTAGCTTAAGTGTTTAAAGCATGAGGAGAGAGAGGCAAGTGAGAGATTTCATGGCTTCAATTGGAACTCACTCAACCTATCTCCACCACTAATGGAAGCTTTGAGATGATTGTAGACAAATGCCCTATAGAATATTCCAAGAAAGCTCTATGCTCTCTATGCATGAGGAGAGAGAGGCAAGTGAGAGATTTTATGGCTTCAATTGTAACTCACTCAACCTATCTCCACCACTAAGGGAAGCTTTGAGATGATTGTAGACAAATGCCCTATAGAATATTCCAAGATAGCTCTATGCATGCATGAGAGAGAGAGAGAGAGAGAGAGAGAGAGAGAGAGAGAGAGATTATGTCCATGCATGCCCAAATGATTGTGTTCTCTATTAGTACATGAGGAAGTTGTAACTTGTTTGTTGTGTGTGGGGCCTATCATTATAGAGATGACTTACAAGCAAAGAAACTTTTAGCCAAGGTTTTGAGGCACTTCCCCATCATACCTTGAGAGACAACATATGTTCAAGTGTAAGTCAATTGTAGATCTCATGATGTGGCACACCACCCACCATTGCTCAACGAATGGGATATTGAGAATTTGAGCAGATTGTTAGGCATGTGTAGATTGAGGTTTTCATTTATGGCCTCAACAAATAGGTTACAAGGTGGTGCTCTAAATGCACCACAAGTACTGAGTAGGGGTTAGAAAGGTTTCTTGAAGAAGTAGATAGTTTCTTTTTTGCACTTCAAATAGTGTTATGTCTCGTACTTGAACATAACAAGGCTTGTGATTAGAGGCCATATGGAAACAATTTATATTGTAGTCTGCATTGGTCACTAGGCTATATAGTTGGCATTGTGGCTCATTTGTGAGAGAGTTCATGTGTGAAACTCTACCTAGGGAGAGAGGGGCCTCTCAAGGAACAATTTATATTATAGCCTGCATTGGTCATTGGGCTATGAGTGGCTATGAGTGGGCTATATAGTTGGGATTGTGGCTCATTTGTGAGAGAGTTCATGTGTGGAACTCTACCACACTCCAACAAATGAAGAGCACAAAAATGTCAAGAGCCATGAAAATTTTAAAGAATCTATATATGAAAAAACATTCACTTGGTTATCCGTGTGGCTATGCGCATGACTATCAGTGCGACTACACTTGTATGATTAACCACACATATAATCATGTGTACAACATTGTGTATAGCGATGCACCTAACCGCATATATAGTCACAGACTGTCTAAAAAAAAAAGCGGGGATAGAATGGATGAGATATGTGGGGACATGTGTTCCGACATCTCTCCCCCATTTTGTCCCGTTTTTTTAAATCACATTATTTAAACACTAGTTAATTATATTTTTTTAGAACACTTAAAACACAAAAATTAATTGCAATACAATAATATCATGGATTATATTTTCAATTACATGCACATTTGTTGCAAATTAAATAAGGTGTTCATGTTGAAAAATGAATAAATATGAAGACATTGAAAACTAATTAAAGTAATGCATCAACCAACAATGGGAGGTTACCAGTTGATGATTACTTTGATGAAGATCTCTAGATGCAGCTTTAATGCTTCAATATTGATGCACTCTACTCTCTTCACAATATCACCTCCAAAACTTTGCTCTTCACACAAAGTTTCTCTCACATAGAGAATCCCTTTCTTCTAATGCTCATTCACACCCACAATAGTGTGCCCCACTAAGTGTTAATCCCTTATTACATCACTCACTAAGATAATGAGAGGAATATATGAGATAATGATTTCAAGAGAGGATCCACAAAGAGGTTATGCTCACATAGAGACCTAAACACACGTGTAAACTATTTTGACTCCTTTCTCTTAACTCCAATGTGCCACTCAATGAAGTGATGAATTAGCCCAAAAATGCAACAAATGCAACACCTTCTTCATCACTCTAGTGTGCCACTCAATGAAGTGATGAATTAGCAACACAAATGCAACAAGGAGTCACTCACAAAGAATACCACTCAATGTTAATAGAGAATGCTACCCACAATCATAAAGATGTATCTATTAACTCATGAAAGATTACACTCCCATGGAAAGGAGATATGATACCATGTTAAAAGACATGGTGTGAGGTTAGCTGTTGAATGAGCAGGCAATAGAACAAATGTTTTTTGTTATGCAATGTCTCGGTTTAAAAACCATTGTGAAAATTTTGATTCAAGTATTTCTAAAGTAGGTAATTCTTCTTTAAATAATTTATTAGAAGAATTTAAAGATGCTTTCCTAGAAACATTGCCAAAAGTTTTACCTTTGGATAGAGGGATAGATCATCCCATAGAAGTTTTAAAGGATTCAAAGCCAGTTAGTAAATCATCTTATACAATAAGTTTGACAGAAACATAGGAAGTTGGTTGAATATTTAGAACAAGGCTTTATTAGGCCAAGTAAGTCTCTCTATACTTCACCAATATTTTGGTGAAGGAAAAAGATGCATATATACGCACTTGTGCATATAATATTGTGGATTAAATTCAATCGCAATAAAAAATAAATTTTCTATTTCTAGGATAGATTAGTTATTTGATCAATTCAAAGGTGCTAAATATTTTAGTAACATAGATTTAAAGTCTAGATATCATCAAGTAAAAGTTAGAATTGAACATGTGTCAAAACAACATTTAGGACATCTTTTAGGAATTTTGAGTTTTGAGTTATGCCTTTTGGTCTAGCTAATGCTCTCGCTACTTCTATATTTAAAAACATCTGTAGTGGTTTTTCTTGATGATATATTAGTCTTTAGTTAAAACGAGCAAGAACATATTGAGCACCTTAGAAAAGTATTTCAATTATAGAGGAAAAATAAATTACTTGCTAAAAAAAACAAAATCTAAATTATTTGAAAGTAAAAGTTGAACAAAGATCAAAGTAATTATTCAACTTATGAAAAAGAACTATTTGAAATTGTGCATGCTTTTAAAAAGTGGAGTCATTATTTGTAGAGTGCCAATTGGAAAGTATTGTCTGACCATGAAAGTCTTAAATGTACACAACAGGAGTTAAAAGATAGGAAGGCTAGATGGGCTGAGTTTGATTTTCAAATCAGATATAGAAAAAATAATTTTAAGGTCGTGGGGAAGATGTTCTAAGTCAAGCACCCATGATAAATGAGTTGAATTTTACTTAACTAGAAAGTGAGTTGCTAGCTCACTTAAAACAAAAATGTGCTAATGACCCTAGCTATTAAGTAGTTTGTAATTACTTCATTAAAAGAGATAACTCTAAAATAGAAAAATGCAACTGCTCTTAGTGATAAAAGGGTATCACTTAAAAAGATAGTGGTTCAAGGAATCACTTAAAGAAGAGCAAATAAGTTGCTTGAAAAATGTCTAAAAATAAAAAGAAATGTCAATGTGGATAGTTTTTCACTTATTAAAGTGTAACAAAAAAGAAGTTATTACCTAGATCCAAATTCAAGGACATCCAAACTTTTAAAAGGTAGGCTCTAGTGTTAATGACTGGTTACTCAAGGTACTTGGGAGCAACTAGGTGGAATGGGATGCCTAGTGATGTGTGCTATGCCAACGTACAAGTAATCGAAAGGAGTTGACCGAGTAAGGTTAAGGTTGTCTCATCCAAAAGAATTTCTCGATTGAGTCGACGTTTGAGAAGTAAAAGGGATTTGCCAAGGGAGTAAATGGTTACTTTACTCTTCATTGCAAATGGTATGCAAGGTCGGTCAGCTAGTACATAAGGTACTAAAAGGTAATAGAACAATCTTATTTGGGAATTGTGTCTCACGAAAAAGAGGTTATCCATAGGATTGGTTCTAGTTAGTGTATACAAGTGTGCACTAGGAAAAGGGTTGATGTTAACCAAGTAAAGCTTCTGAGTGATCATGACACTCGAGAAGTAAAAAGACCAATGAAAAGTCATTAACTACATACAAGCCTCTAATCAAGGACATATGCAAAGTTAGTGGACATAATCATATTGGGTTGTCCTCATGTTTAGCATCAACTCGAATAAAATATTCATCTTAGAAGAAGATGTTAAAGCTAACCTCAGTGTTCTAAGGTGTATATAAAGTCCAACACTATGTCAGATCTGTATGGTGTAATGACACTTACATGGACATTAGGTGTTTTTAAAAGAAAAAGATACTCTCTCATAAAAAAGGGATTTTACGAAAACATTAACAAGGAAGTAATACTCGTTTACTAAAGGACACAGGGGGTTCACTTAAAAATATGTAAGTATAGTACATGAATTCAAATGAAGGGGTTTTTAAATTAAAAAAATTAAGGTAAATTTACAAAAATACATTTATAGAAGGGGTTTTTTTAATCAAATTTTTAAAAAATTCCTAAGTCCATAAAGAAAAACGGGTCATTTTATTCATGAAAAAATCATAGGTAATGGGGGTTCTTAAATACCCCTTGAACACAAGTGATAAATAGGGTTTCTTAGTAGTGCACCCCCCTGAGCTAAGGGAAGTGTTTCTATAATAATACTTCTAAAAGAGAACTTATTCTAAGTAAAGTGGCTACACTAAAGAAATGTTTCTTGAGTTTGTTTTGGAGGATGAAAACTTTTCTTTCAAGGGGGAGGAAATATCTTTGCCCTAACCTTAAGTGCATGTAATTGTGTAGTAGGCTAAGACACACTACACCGACCGCCCTACTGTATGGTCCCCAGTGGCCAACATGTGGACACCTAGGATGCCACTGATGACCACCTAGAAGGTACATGCGTATCTTATCTTTTGCTTGTGTATAGGCATCATCCCTTTCTCGAGACTCATGCAGCCACATACCAGTGTACTTTCACCATGCATCGTCCTTTCCACCGCGCTTTCCAAACCCTATATAAACCCCCTAGCACCCCCATAGTAAACACCTCGACACCCTGTGCTACCTGACATTCTCTGCAAAGACTGTACCCGATAGTCGATACCCAACACTCTTTGCAAAACTGTACCCAACAGCCCTTTGCAACCCCTCTCCTATAGCAAGCCCTTTTTAGCCTATCTTCAAGTAAGCTCTATTGAATGTTTTCTCATCATCTCACCCTTGTGTTGAGTACAATGTGTTCTTAACTCCTCTGGTTTTTTTATTTACTTTTAATGTTAACATTAATTATGTAAGAAAGAAGTTGGTACTTTTCCTTGCTTTAAAACAAATGCCACAATTCTTGTGAAATCATTGCTTTCTCGAGAAAATGATGTTGTCTCTTGTGTCCTATGGTTTGTTAAGCAATTGTGTTGCTATCTTGTTTAAGATAAAAGTACATGTACATATCTATGCCTTAATTGTTGATACCTTGGTCCGAATCAACAATTCGATGTTATTCAGCCACTCATCAATATGGTAAGCTATTCCAATTTTTTATTGATTGTAGAAGTACCCATTCATTTCTTTCTCCTAGGTGCTTACAAAAATTAAATCTCGGTCAAAAACCAGCTAGGAAAATGGTTGTAGAGCTAGATAGTGGGAAGGAAATAGTATCTCACCATTTTGTAGGAAACCTTGACTTTGAAATGGGTAGTGAACAAACTCATGGCCATTTTAGAATCCTGCCATATTAAGGAGTTTATGATGGGATCCTTGGGATGGAATGGTTAATTGTGTTGCAAACAATGCTAGTACTCACTGTAATGAGGGGAGTATCACTTTTAAAAATTACCATGGCCAAGTAGTATGAGTTTAGGGGGGGAAGACATGTAAACCTAAGGCTAGGGTAGTCAAAGAAAAACATCTTCTCAAGGGAGAAATTAAGGGACAACAGGTTTTCCTAGATAAACTCAACAAAGTTGCTGAACCTAGTAAGAACACCCAAGACAACTTTCAATATCCGCTATAGCCACTATGAGTTTACTATAAAGTCATTCGGGTTAACTAATTCTCCTACAACTTTCAACTACCTAATGCAAGAGATATTCCATCCCTACTTGGATGAATTTGTGCTTGTCTTCTTTGATGACATCTTAGTCTATTCCAAGTTGGTGGAAGAGCATGAGGAGCATGTGCACAGAGTGTTGCAATTACTGCGCATATATAAAATCTATGCTAAGAAGAGAAAATGTACCTTCTTTACTCATCAGATTGAGTATCTGGGATTCATTATCTCCCAAGATGGTATCTAAGTAGATCCCACCAAGGTGAAGGATATATTGGAAAGGCTAAACTCTAAATCAATCCGCGAAGTTCGTGGATTTTTGGGAATCAGAGGATAGTACATAATTTTCATTAAAGATTATGCCCTGGTAGCTACACCCTTGACAAATCTCTTAATAAGGATTCCAAAATAGTGTGGTTGCTAATCCATGAAGTCAGCTTTGATCAACTCAAAGCCATCATTACCTCAGCTCTAGTCTTGAAACTTCATGATTTCATCAAGTAATTTGAGGTGGTTTATTGATAGTAGGCTAGCCCTTAGTGATGTCTTAGGCCAAGAAGGAAGACCAGTGGCTTATACTTCTCGCAAGCTGAAGCAATATGAAGCCAATTATGCCACCCATGATTTAGACCTATTAGCTTAACACCATATGGGGGAATATGGGAATTTCCCATAAGTTTGGGACATGTGGTCAAATCTTCGGATTAATCATAACTTGAACACCGTTACTCCAAATTGAGCGCTCTATAGCTCACTAGATTCCATTTTCCAAGCGCTTTCCAACAATAGGTCACATGATATGGTTTTGAAAAACTTATAGGCATGTTATCTAGGTTCCACCTATTTAGCATTCAAAAAATGGGAGTTGGGAAATTCCCAAACTCACGAATATAGTGTTTATTGTTCATTGCCTTAAATTATGGAGACATTATCTCTTGGGGTGCAAATTCATGCTTGTGACTGACCACAAGAGTCTGAAGTGGATCTTTACCCAACCTAACCTCAACATGAGGCAGAGAACATGGATTGAAATCCTACAAGAATATGAGTTTGACATCAAATTCTATCGTGGGAAGGATAATGTGGTAGCTGATGCACTCAGTAAATCTTTCTTGAGTGTAATTTCTATGCCACAAATGATCCCATTCTAATCAAGGTGAAAGAAGTGTCATTTCATGATCTTGATTACCAAAGGACGGTGAACCTAGTCAAAGAAGGAGTAACCTCAAAAAAAATAGAAAAACCTAGTCAAAGGTTACTCCATCCATGATGGGTGCCTCTAATTTAATCTCATGATATGTTTTCCTATAAGGATCCTTCCCTAAAGAAGTTCATCCTCCACGAAGCTCGTAATAGCCCCACTACAGAGCATCCAGGCTATGCAAAAACCTTGAATTCTATAAGAAGGAGCTATCATTGGGTGGGCTTGAAAAATGATGTCCTTCGATACTTGAAGAAATGTCTCTCATGTCAAAGAATCAAAGCTGAAAGAGTCAAAATGCCTGGGAAGATTCAACCCTTTGATATCCCCTAAATTAAATGGCAATGCATTAGTATGGATTTTGTCACAAGTCTCCCCAATGTACAAGAAGGATGTGATTCCACTGTAGTGGTGGTGGACTTGCTAACCAAAGTAGCTCATCTTATCCTAGCAAAGAAAACCTTCAAAGTTTCTGATGTTTCCTGGTTATTCATCAAGAAGATATTCAAGCTTCATGGTCTACCGAAGCGAATAGTCAGTGACCCAGATTCTGACTTCACTTCGAAGTTTTGCTAGTCCTTATTTTGAGGCCTTGGGTACTCAACGTTGCTTTAGTATAGCTTATCATCCATAGATAAATGGCCAGACTGAGAGAGTCAACCAAATATTTGAAGACATTCTGAAAGCATATTGTGGACGGGAGCCAAGAAGATGGAATCAATACCTTCATGTGGTAGAATTCGCTTATAATACATCTTATCATCAGAGCATAGGAACCAGCCCATATTCAGGTCCACAATGTATTTCATGTAAGTTTGTTAAAGACTTACGTACCGAGTCTCAATCATATTCTTGATGATGAGCAAGTTTTAATCCTAACTCAAGGATTCCTTGTGTTGCAGCCTAGTAGGATCATAGATTCTAGAGAAAGGCAACTCCGTAATAGAACTCTTATAGAATATCTAGTACAATGGAACGATTATCTTGAAGAGGATGGAACTTGGAAAGATGAAGCTACACTCTTAAAATATTACCCCGAATTCATGACAAGATGAGGACATCTTGATTTCTTTAAGGGGGGAAGGATGTAACATGCCCATCTTTAATAATAATATATACTCATTTGACAACTAAATTTATGATCTTTTTATGATGTAAAAATCATCAATTTTTATAATCGAGATATTTTTACTTGGAATCTTAAAATTATGAGTCCAAATTTGGAATCTTCACACAATTTTATCCTAATATAGGATTCTACAGCACTCAAAACAGACATCGGATCAAGCCTCTACGTAAATTTTTAGTTTTTTTTCAATTAAAATGCAATAAACTTCAAACGTTAATAAATGCACGACCGAGTGTCCGATTGACGAACAATCTGCACTCCCACGACCAGGGAAACCCCCGTACATTTTCACCAAAAAAAATTCACGATCATCGGGTGCACTGACATGCATATCGAGGGTCAACACCCCAAAAAAGGCGTCACCACCCCAAAAAGATGTCGTTCACATACCCGAACACCCATAAAATGGCCACATAAGGACAAAAGGACAACCACCCTGGTGTACGGTCCCCAGTGGCGAGCACGTTGACACCTATGCTACCACTGACCAGGAAGGTACATGCATACCTAATCTTTTACCCGTGTATAGGCACCATCCCTTTCCCCATTCTAACACAGCCACCTGCTGGTGTCCTTTCACCCATACACCGTCCTTTACACGATGCTTTGCTCTCCCTTTCTCGACACCCATACTGTTATATGCACATTATGTGTGCATATACTAGGAGGCTTACCCACATTAGGCTTGTGAGCATGGGAGCATGGGAGCATGGGAACAAGATCTAGTGGAGCATGGGTTAGGACTAACCTTATGGGTTAAAGTTAGGGTCAGGCATCCAAGGGTCACACATGGGAAATGAAGAGTCAAGAGTCACTTGAGGACCCTCGTATATAATAGGAGCATGGGGCACACTCAAGGGAGGCTATGGCATCTTGATGTTATCTTGAGGCTAGGTTATGATATGATGTTCTCTTGTATAGAGGATTATATCTACTCACCTACCATTTCACACTATAGCTACATGCTGCTGTATTGGAGTTATACCTCTTGATGGTATGGGACATCAAGGTAAAGGTATGATGTACTTCATTATAATTCATGTGTGCATCCTTTGGGGGCTCGGGGGTGGATGAGTTTATGCCTGATTTATGCATGTTTATCATAACAATTGTCGAGAGAGATCTTAGGGTTTTAACACTGGTATCAGAGCAATCTCTAGTTAATTGTTGTTGATGTTTCTTTCTTATTGTAATTTTTGGCATTTTTAGAAGTAAGTTTTAATATTTACTGAATAAAAATGTTATTTTGTTGATTTGTTTTAATGATTTTGCATGTGGATTGTCGATATGGTAGTTGGAATACGTGTTTCTTCTATTCAATGGATGAATCGACGTTGCGGGGGAATTTTGTGAGTAATATACTATTTTTTTTCTATTTTTATGGTTTAAAATAAGCATTAATGGACATTTTTACCAAAACACCACACATTTTATTGCGGATAGTTTTGGTAGAATGAATTCCCTGATTTTCTACAATTTTTAGAAATGTTATCTAATTTTTTAGAAATTTTTGAGCATTTTTATGGTTAAAAATGTATTTTTTATACATTTTTACGAGTTTTTTCGCGGGTATCTATCAAATTTCTGTCAATTTTCTACTGAAATGCTCTCGCGTGTGCCTGGGACCCTCTTCGCCTCTCAATTCTGATTTTTTTTCTTTTTTCCTCTCCCGCGTGTGAACGCCTCTTAATAGACACAAGTTGATTAATTTTTAATCATACTTAACTTTTAATTATGATTAATCAAAAGATTAATCAAATATTAATGAAATGGTTAATCCTCCTTCTCTGATTACAGAGAAGGAGGGGGTGGAGAGAGAATGGAATGGAGAAGAAGGAGAGGAGAGAGGAGAGAGGACTCCCTCTCTCTCTCTCGCTCTAGTTTCTCGAGCACGAGAGGGGGGGGTTGCTATAGGTGGGTGAAAATCGCCACCCCCCCCCCCCCAAAATTCATTTTTATAAGGTTTAAAAAAAAACCTTAGTTAAAAAAAGTTGTTTTTAAAAGCTTTAAAATTTTTTACCAAAAAAAGCTTTTGAAAGTTTTTTTTAAAAAGCTTGCAAAAGCCTGAAAATGTTTTGAGAAAATATGAGATTTGAGAGTAAAAACTTCTCTTAAATTTTTGATTTTTTTTCTCTTAAAACCCTTTGGCTTTTCACATTCCCAAGTAACCTTTTGGCTTTCCGAATTCTGGGAAATCTTTTGACCTTTCGGATTCCGGAAACTTTTGACCTTTCACATTCCAATTTTTTTTGTCTTTTCATTTTCCCGAAAGTGTTGGCTTTCGAGCACCCATGACCATTCAAATTCCTTTAAAAATATATTTTTGACCCAAAAAATTATAAATTTTCATTGGATTTAAGAATTGTGAGGCGGAATTGGAAATTTCATGAATGATGGGATTCTCAGGAAAAAATAGGAATATTCTAGAAATTATTTCTAGAAATCCTAAAAATTGGTATTTATAAAATATCAATGGTTTTTTGGCAAGTTTAATTGCTAAAAAGTTTCTAGAAAATAATAGTTTTGGAATGCCATAAAATAGATTTGGTGGAATTCAAAATTATCAAATTTTGAGGCCCTATAAAATTAGGAAAAATTAGAAAAAAATCATGATAATTCTTTTTCTCGAGAATTTAATATTTTTTAGGGTTATTTAATGTTGAAGTACATTTTCTCGTGCTGACATTAGATAGATGCGGGTTATTGGCATATTATTAATACGATTGTACCTCGTATTAATAGTTATTTCTGTTTGGATTAATTCTAAACGATGTTTTCATGATTTTTTACCATTGTTTAGCCATTCTTTTTGGACATGTTTCTTAATTTCTTCAATGATGACTAGAATCTACGTTCAAAGTGTGTTTCACCTTTGACACTTTTTCATGATAATTTATTTTGCACTTGTTTAAGTGTGGTCTGTGCTTAATTTCTTAAGCCTAAGACAATTCTATCATAGGTTAGTTGATCTGTTTGTTTTGGTGGATTTAATTGGATGTTTTCCAAGTTTTATTTGGACTCATCAGGTTCTGCCTAGATCACTTGTGTCTAGGGGTTTTTAATGAGTGCTACACACATGTTTCACACTTGCTTACGTTGGAGTTTTCCTTGAACGACACCACGTTCATATACTCGAGATTGATAAGTTGGCCACCAATTTTAATGCTTCTTTTGGCATGATTAATAACCATTAGATGCCATGCATTGATTAATATGATCAACTATGGTTTTCATGGATTCAAGGAGCTTCTATGCTTTTATCCATGGTTTTATAAGGATCTTTTAATCTTTTGGATAATTTCATGTGCTTTGAAGGTGCTTTCATTTTTTGCACGTAATTTTGGAGTATATTTCTTGTACTCTTGTACATATTCCAACTTGGATACCTAGTTGCTTTTATATCTAGGTGAGTTATTTTTCTACCCCCAACTTTAGTGTGTTTACTGGGTAGTTATCATTAGAAAGGCGCCAATAATTTAAATTCTTTTCTAATGATGTACGCAGAAAGAGTTATTCCTTGATGTGGTCTCAGGTATATAGAGATAGGTTTTAGTATGTGAAAGTCTAAAATAAGGCCATCTTATTCTTTTTATACAGGATTTTATTCATATTTCCTAGACGGGATACTAGGGAGTTTCAAATTGGTAAGGTATGTAAGGGTGGTATAATGGTGGTATGGGACGCTAGAGATCCCTCACATATATTATCTTATGGGATAATTTGGGCTCATGATTATTGCTTTTCTTACATCACTTGGCATGTTGACCTCAACATTCAAAGACAATCTCATTTTTTGAATTCAGTATAGGCATTCTCTAGATAAACTTCTTTTATCTATAGCCTGCATGTTTTGATGAGTGTAATCTGGTCGACATTTTCACTTGTTGAAATCTTTTTCTTTAGAGTTCAACGAGTTTATCTTGTTGTGTTTGGATTAAGGAAATTTGGATTCTTCCTTTGTTGGCATTAGTTCCGTCCTTTAGGTGATTTCTATAGTCCACCTGATGGTTTACGGATGTACATATGTGACTCATCGAGATGTTGATGACTCTCCATGTTGATATGGCTAGCTCGGGACACCGATAATTCCATGTGCAGATGTGGGTATGTCAGGCCGCCCGATGGATCCCAGGTTCCTACTATTATAATGCCATGTATTCCTACTTTATTCCAAATGGTTTACAATGAGGAAACTACTTTGAGTATGAGTTCCCCTGATCATCTGTAGTCTGATGGGCAAACAGAGCGTGTGAATCAGATTGTAGAGGATATGCTTCGTGCATATGTATCTAGAAAATCATCAAATTGAAAAAAGTATCTTCCTATGATGGAATTCGCCTATAAAAGTTCTAAACATATGGCTATTGGTTTTAGTCCGTTCATGCTTATGTATGGGAATCAACCCAGAGCACCTATTGATGTTGGTCTTAAGGACATTGAGTTTGATGCATCGAGGGATTTCTTGCGAGATATGCAAGAAATGCTGACCCAAGCTCAAGATTCTATCAAGAGTGCTCAAGATAGAGCACGATTTTATGCTGATAGGGGACGCTCATCTCGGTCTTTTGAACCAAGAGCATTGGTTTATTTAAAAAGTTCCTAAAGACTCTATCAACAAAAAAATGCCCTAAATTATCTCCTAGATATTGTGTTCTATTTTGAGTTATACGTCGGATTGGCACGGTTGCGTATGAACTAAAACTACCTCCACATGTTAGAGTTCATCGTCCAGTCTTTCATGTCAGTAGATTGAAAGGGAAACTCAGAGGTCAAGATAACACAGTTACTCCTCAAGAACTCATTGAAGTCGAAGATTTATCCTATGTTCCACATGAACCTGATAAGGTACTTGAATTCAGGGAAAGGAAACTTCGTAGTTGACTAATCCCTAAGGCTAAAATTAGGTAGAAAGAATGGGAAATAGAGGATTCGACTTGGGAATGTGTTGAGAATGTTCAACACAGATTTCTTTCTTGTCATTGTTGAAAGAGTGCAATGTTTTGAGAGAGGGGAAGTATGTTATATGCACATTATGTGTGCATATACTAGGCTTGTGAGCATGGGAGTATGGGAACAAGATCTAGTAGTGGAGCATGGGTTAGGACTAACCTTATGGGTTAAAATTAGGGTGAGGCATCCAAGGGTCACACATGGGAAATGAAGATTCAAGAGTCACTTGAGGGCCCTCCAATATAATAGGGACATGGGACACTCAAGGGAGGCTATGGCATCTTGATGTTATCTTAAGGGCTAGGTTATGATATGATGTTCTCTTGTATAGAGGATTATATCTACTCACCTACCATTTCACACTATAGCTACATGCTACTGGATTGGAGTTATACCTCTTGATGGTATGGGACATCAAGGTAAAGGTATGATGTACTTTATTATAATTCATGTGGGCATACCTTGGGCTCAGGGGTGGTCGGGTGGATGAGTTTATGCCTGATTTATGCATGTTTATGCATAACAATTATCTAGAGAGATCTTAGGGTTTTAACACGTACCCCATACCATCCCCTATGTAAACCCCCCTGCACCCCCATGGTCGACACCCCGACACCTTGTGCTGCCCATACGTGATATTTTGTGGAGAGACTATACCCGACACTCTGTGCAAGACTGTACCTAACAACCTTTTACAGCCCCCTCTCCCAGCAAGCCCTTGTTAGCCTATCTCCAAGTAAGTTCTGCATAATATTTTTCATCATCTCACCCTTGTGTTGAGTAGAGGGTGTCCTTAGTTGCTCTCCTCCCTCCACCCGTGTGAATAGACTTAAGGGAGAACTCCCCCTGTCTCCTTGTAGGTGCAACCTTCTGCACCAAATTCTAGTTTAAGAAAACATTCCCCCCCATTTGTGATGACTTTAGTAAGGGCTTTTTGACTCTTAGAGGTGGTTCCCACCTAGGAGTTTTATGCTCATAAAGTGAGGAAAGAAACTCCGATTTATGATCTAGCTGAAGCATTAAGTTCATGGTGACATGGGCTATGAGAAGGTAAATATAATGGCTGCTCCTTGAAGATGCCAAAGTATTATATCGAGAAGCGTGCACAACAACAACCCTAGGGAGATTTTAATTTTAACATTAATTATGAAGAAAGAAGTTGCTACTTTTCCTTGCTTTGAAAAAAATACTACAATTCTTGTGAAATCATTGCTTTCTTGAGAAAATGATGTCTCTTATATCCTATGGTTTAGTTAAGAAATTGTGTTCTTATCTTGATTATGTTAAAAGTACAGGTACATCTTCTCCCTGCCTTAATTTTGACCTTGTTTCCGTGTTGTTTAGCTAGGCGGCACGGCGATGTTAGCGAGGCATGGAGTCTGCCCAAGGTATCCCTCCTACCATTGGGAAGATGAGATTCGCCGGTTTCGGCGAGTATTATGATGCTACCTAGTTCTATGGGCCTAGGCTAGTGCGGTGAATAAGCCCACCCTAGCATGTAGAAATCCCTCTAAGGATCAGGAGGTTCAAGCAATGGAGCCCGGAGAGTGCGATAGACCATCTTGAGTCCTTCGTCAGCTGTTTGACGACGAGGAGTCTATAGAGGCTAGACCGAATTCTAGACCATCGGCACAATAAAGTAAACGAATAAGAGAGCCTGGATCTGGCTATGGATAATTTTGAGCAGTGTATCTATTTTTTAAAATTTCTTGTTTGTTAGTAGTGTTGTATCATTGTTAAAGGTTGTTTAAACAAACAATGTGTACGTTCATTAACTAAGGAATTTAGAAAACAAAATTGATGTGTGGCTTGGGTTGAAAGTGGGAGGATGGAATGTCCTGCCGGCACCATCCTATGGATGGGTGGACCCGAGTAGTAGCGTAGCTTTCTAACATATTAATTAAAAGTTCTACATTAGGTAAGTAGGTTCCTAGGCAACTCTACTCTAGAGGACTAGGGCAGCGGCTGTGCCTTGCATAGATGGGAAAAAAGGCGTTGTTTCTAGGAATCAAGAATAGAGGTTACCCGATTTAAGGTCAGACACTCTATGAGTGATTTTATTATAAGAATCACTTAGAAGACCATGCTCCCGCTGCGGGATAGAACTAGGTCTTACCTATTAATTGTATCCTTGTACCTTTACATGGTCAAGGTGTCGACGAGTAGGAAATTTTTCTTGAGTTAGACTTAGTAGACTATCTTATGGTTTCCCCTATTTAGGAAGAGGAGGAACCTTACAAAATCCTGATTGGAACTTTTAGCATGATCAAAACCCTCCCACAAGGCAATGGTGGCATCCAGAATATACCTTCCTTTCACGAAGTCTTTCTGTTCAATTCTGATGATCCAGGCATTAAAGTTGTTGGTTAGACAAAGATCAATGGATTTTGTAAAACATTTGTAGGTAGTATACAACATTGTGATAGTGACTAATATGTTCTTGGGTTCCTCATTTGTGTATTAGCTTAATTACACCTTTGTTGACTTGTTGAGGGAGACCACCAAAGGTGAGGGATTTCTTCCATACTAGCATCAGATAAAGAACATTAACTTTTTGAAACATTTGAAAAATTCACTAGGGAGACTATCCAATCCAGGGCTCTTTCCATTTATAAAGAGTATATGGCTATTCCAAGTTCTTCCTTACTTATATCCCTTTCAAGTAGGGCAACCAAAGGAGGAGGAACAATTTTGTTTCTACATCTATCTATTTTGGCACATGCTTCTTGTTTTGAAGTACATTAAAGGGGTGGGGAACTCAAGATGTTTGAAAAGTGAGAGTGGATGATTAATAGATTCTTATATGTTCAAGTGGGCAAGCTTGCTAGACTATATTTCCCGAGTCTCACTCTGAAGGGTCAAGAATGTCGGTAATGGTTGACCTGCAAGGAATTTCATGCCTTGATAGATATAGTGTTAAGAAAACGTGGTGCTCATGCTAGATGAAGTGTGTGGAGAGGAGAGACTCAAAAAGTACAAGAACAATATCTTGCTTATTAAGTTGTTTATGAATACAACTAGGCCTTGCTCCATTACAAAATGCCTCATGGCTCCACCTTTAAATAGGTGAGCAAGTGGACCTTAAGTCCATTCACACTCACACCCTTCTCTTCCCCTTCTACATAACCTTAGTCTCTTAATACCCCCCCTCAATACCAACTATGAAAGAATGGAATAGGTGGTATTGGGACATAGGATGCCTTTATAACATTAGGCGTACAAGGTTTGGAATATAGGTGTGGTTATCTAGGATTTACAAATGATGCCATCTAAGTCTTTATTTATTGTCGATGAAGATGTACACCATGATGGTGCACCCCACTCTTTGTGCTTGCTTGACTTCTTGTAGTTGACATGCTTTAGACATAGATGCCATTGCTTCCACATGCTTTCCACCTTGACCATTCTCACACAATGATCAAAACAAGGCTGCCACCCTTGCTTATGTGGTTTGCTTATAGATGTTCCTTCAACATGCTTGATGCTTCCTTGAATACAATACCTCCTCCATGGGCAATGAGGTAGATTTATATGGGGAAAGGGAAAGGGAAGGTCTTACCACTTGCCTTATGGATTGGTCAAGGGCAGTGTCTACTTCACAATTACAATAACTTTTGTGCATGTTGGTTACATGATACCCATTAGGGTTTGCAGATACAAGCTTAATGAGAGTGAGTAAGTGGTTGAGGTAAATGCTCAAACCAATAAGGTACATCATCCTTGGCTCAAGAAGGAGAGGGCATGGCTCATAATGTTGCCAATGCCTCTTACGAAAAACAATGCCAAGAGATGTTTAAAATCATGACAAACGACAAGGTAGAGCACTTAGGGATGCTATGCTCAACCTTACAACTCATCTTAGACAATGAAAAAGTGGAATAACATGCCTTGGGCTTGGAAGGTGAGAGCATATGGCTTATGACATGCCTATGCCTCTTACAAATAAGAGCCTCAAGGGTAATACACATAAACATTGAAGATAAGCACTTAATGTACATGTGCCCAACTTTGAAAACACTCAAAAATCTGAGTTTGATGATGAAAAAACCAGAAATCTTTAACCTCTTTGGCTTATGAGATGAAAACAATTGGTTCATGGTTGCACCATTTCTCCTTGTTTGGAAGAAACAGTTTGACGATGAAGACTTGTAATATGGCACTTATGGTGTGTGCCCGGCCTTTAATGTTGATGAAGAAGAGCCTCCTTAGTGTAAAAGACCTCCTCCTTTAATGGTTAAGACCACCTTAGTGTTAAGTAACACTTTGGTTGGTGATTAAGATCACCATTAGTGTGTAGAAAATACAATTAGTGCTTAAAAGCACATTTTTAGTGTCAAATGACACTTATTTTGATGATTAGTTCACCATTAGTGTTTAATAACACTATTAGTATTTAAGAACACTTTATAATTACTTCTCTTTGTTGAATTAATAGCTTAAAATTAGTGTTAAACAATACAATTAGTGCTTAAAAACACACTTTGAACACTTTGAAAGCTTGAAAGTTGATGTTGATGATGAAGCTTGTTGAGAATGAACCTCATGTGGTTGGCCACTCTTCAAAATCAAGATGAGAATCAGCAACACTCATTCAAATCATCACTTGAGTGATTAGAGCAAGAGAGTAGGTGATTAGAGCAAGAAAACATTCACACTTGAAGCTTTAATGGAAAGCTTTCATGGAGAAAGAGAAGCACCGCCTGGTTTTTTGTCTGCAGCCGGCGCGTTGATGCACCATTGGAGCTATAAATTGAGCTCTAGACTCCTGACTCAATGGCCTACACAAGCCCTAAGGTTATGCAACCTCTTATGGGCTGTAGGCAGCGAATCTGACGTACGACCATGCCTACAGCTCAAAACTGTGCCGGGCTGCTACTACAGACGGAATGCCGCCACATGGAGAGGAGCTTTTCAGCAATTAGCCGTACGAATGTGAAAACCCACGCCTCTTCTACAAGTTTCTTAAAGAAATCTCGGCGAGTTATGGCTTCCATAGGCTGCTGGAGCTCCTCCACTGCTAGGGGGTTGTGCTCCACACATGAAAAGATAAGAAAAGAGTGAAACTTTTGACCTAATCTACACCACAAAAGGTTCTAATCCACCAAGCTCTAGATACCATGTTGAGAAAACGTGGTGCTC